>NW_005842269.1:887953-909266 GCF_000455745.1 Alligator sinensis | reverse complement strand
ACCAGGCAGCTTTTCCCAGCTTCCAGCCAGTTTATCAATCCCTCACCACACTTTCCCTGGGTACTTGTGTCCCTGATTGCACATCACTGACCCGAGTGGGAAATCAGCTTCTCCTGGGATGACTCAGGCTCTCCTTCATCCTGATGTCTGTTCCCTGGCAAGCCTCAGCTCCGTTGCCTCTCTAGGGAGGTGGGGGGCAGGGCAGGAAAGAGGGAGTTGAATCCTTGCCTCTCTCTCCAGGCTGGTGTTGCTCTCCTCCAGCTTCTCTGTTCTTCTTTTTCCTCCCTCAGCTTCTTATGGCTCAATAGTAGCCAATCAGAGCTCTTGGTTTGCAATGGGGGCTCTGGTCACAGTTCAAATGTTCCAATAAAAAGCATGCACTGTATATAACATACCCTCCTGTCTGAGAAAGCTACTGCACCTTCTGCACACTTTTTGCTGCCTTTCTTGCAAAGTTCTTAGGCACCACTCACCCACTCAGCTTGCAGCCAAGTGAGCCTTTGCAGTTGTTACATTAGTGTTCTTAATTTCCAAATGAGGAACAGTCGGGGCTCTAGAGGTGACATGTCTCAGAGTTTCAAAAACCAAGCTGAGAAGGGACAAAACCCTTATTGTTTTTTTTCAAGTTCATTCTGAACGATCACAGGAGTCTAGGTCCTGAGCTGAAGCTGCTATAGAAGCAATGCCCCCCTGGGCCATGTTTGTGGATGTCAGAAACAAATACGTTGTGGAGTGGGGAGAGCAATTAGCTAAGAGCCTGATATGGAATAAGATGTTTTTAAGACTGGTAATCACATTCCACACTAAGGTCTAGCTTCCGGTCTGCCCTGCATGTTGGAGCAAAGGAGTACAAGAAGGGTAGAGGACTCCTATATTCCCTTTCATGAGTGCACTGTACTATGTTTTCCTGTAGATGGAAGGAAGGATAGCTTCTATGTCTTCCCCTTGTGCTAGTGAGCAGAAAGAAAGAAGGGAGCCCTAGTTCTTTCCTGCCAACCCACTTAACTACGTGGTTACCCTGGTCCAGCAGAAAGGATGTGCTGTTGCTTAGGCCTGTCACAATTTATGCCATCCCCCAAGCAGCAATCCCCCAAGCAGCACAGAGAAGAATATAATGACTTCCTAAGTTGTAACCTCCTTCTTAAACTGCTTCAGAGGTAGCACAACAGCACACTGCCATTTGCTGTGGAGTGGAGCTATACCCAGAGAACCCATGAGGTCAGGAATAGCCACTTGGCCTTCCCCTTCATTTATAACACATCAGCATCCAAGGCTTCATTTTGGACTAGAAGAAGGAATAGGACTAAAGTGTGTGTTAGGGACATGATAACCCTGAGAGATGCAAGTTGGAAGTCACAGTACTTGACAAGTCCTTCTACAACTTAATTAACCATTCAGCTACCACCACCACCACCATCATCATCATCTGTAATACCTTGCAGTTAAGAATGATTTTCTTCCATAATTGTCTTATCTGTGGGTCTAAAAATGGCTGATGCAGTTTATTCGGCATGGACAGACCCTGTTGCAGCTTGGGTACATGTTTCCATGCAGGGTGGGTTCTTGGTTCAGTCCATGACACACTGTTTCTGCTACTCCCATTTTTCCATTTCCTGTTGTCGTCATAAGGTTTCAAAGTACTGAGATTCTTGCAGCAGACTCTTCCTCCATTTGAGGCAGTCCTAGATAAATGTCTCTCATGAGTTGATATCAATATTGCATTTTTTCAAGTTGGCCTTGGAGATGTCCTTGAAGCACTTTTTCTGCCCCCATCTTGAGCATACGCCTTGATAAAGCTGGAAGAATAAAACATGCTTCAGGAGTCTAGAGTCAGAAATTTGGATGATGTGGCTGGCCCAATGAACTTGATGTTGGATGATTGTTGTCTCGATGTTTCTAGTGTTTGCTTGTGAGAGAATGCTAATGTTGGCATGTCTGTCTTCCCACTGGATCCAAAGAATTTTCCATAGGGAGCACTGATGGTACTTCTCCAGCAACTTGAGGTGTCTCTTGTGTATTGTCCATGTCTTAGGTCCATACAGTAAGGTGGGGATCATGACTGCTTGATAAACCATGAGCTTGGTTTTGGATCTGATGTCATGATCTTCAAACATCCATTTCCTCAGGTGTCCAAAGGCACATTTGAGGCAGAGTTGGATTTCTTCATCAATGTCAGCCTTCTGTGAGAGATGGCTTCTGAGGTATGGGAAATGTCCAACATTCTACAGAATCTCACCGCGAATCTAAATTACTGGAGCTTAGGTCTGCTCATTAAGAGCTTGTTGATGGAGGACCATAGTCTTCTGAATGTTAAGTGTCAGTCCCATTTTCTTCCATGCCTCGGTAAAGACATTGATGATTGCCTGAAGGTCTGTTTCCAAGTGAGCACATACTACAGCATCATCAATGCTCAATGATTGGAGGGAAGGGTGGTTTTGGTTTTGGCTCAGAGTCGGCTGAGATTTAAACAGCTTACTATCCATTCAGTAGTTTAGCTGCATTCTGACTGGAAGCATGTTGGTGGTCAAATGTAGCATTCCAGTAAGGAATATTGAGAAAAGTGTTGGAGTGATAATGCAGCTGTGCTTAACTCCTGTCTTAACCTGAAAAGGTGATAGCTCTTTTATTGAGAATCATTGCTCACGTACCATCATGAAGCAGGAGAAGAATGGTGATGAATTTCAGTGGGCATCCATTCTTCAGAAGGATCCTCCACACCACTTCTCAGTTGACAGAGTTTGAAGGCTTTTGTGAGGTCAAAAGATGCCATGTTAGAGGGGTTTATGTTGTTCCTGGCATTTTTCCTGCAGCTGGGGAGCAGTGAAGATCATGTCAGTTATGCCTTTTGATGTCCTAAACACACACTGAGATTCAGGGAGGAACTCTTCAGCAAGTGGAAGGAGACAGTTCAGGAGAGTTCTCACAATGATCTTTCCTCTGGTAGACAGCAAGGCAATTCCTCTGTAATTTCCACAGTTGGACTTGTCTTCCTTTTTAGAAGATTGTCATGATCATGGTCATCTGGGATATCCTCATCATTCCAGATATTAAGATGAGGGTTTGGAGCTGCAACGTGAGCTCCTCTACCCCCTGCTTGAAGATTTCAGCAGGGATTCCATGAGTTCCAGATGCCTTGTCGTTCTTCACCTGCTTCATGGCTTTCCTTACCTTGTCAAGGGTTGGATGGATTCCAAGATCATTTTTGACTAAGTGTTGAGGGATGGAATTGAAAACACTCTTGTCAAAAACAGAGTCTTGATTGAAAAGATTTTCAAAATGCTCCTTTCAGCAGGCATTGATGGATCCCCTTTCTTTGATCAGGTCTCCTTTATCCTTAGGTCTCAAGGGGTTTGGTCCCTGAGTGCTCGGACTATACATGGCTTTGGTCATACTGAATAACCATGTGTATCTTAGATGTCATCAAGGTGTTGACTGTCTTTTGCCTTGTCTTTCCACCATCTGTTCTTCATATTTTTGGTCTTCCTTTGGACGTCCGAATCACCAACAAGCCAAGGTAATTTCTTTTGTTTGGAGTTGATGTCATTCTGCCAAACACAAAAGGCCTCATGCTTGTGGTTGATCAACTCTTGGATCTTCCGGTCATTCTCAAACCAGTCTTGATGTATCCTGGTAGAGAATCCAAGCATCTCTTTGCAGGCACAGATGATGGTGGACTTGATGGCACCCCAAGCACTACCAGTATTCTCCTACTGTTGTTGAGTAGAATTTGCCATTTTTTTGTTGAGGAATTGGTGTAAGAGGTCTCACTTGATTGGGTCCTTGAGTCTGAGTGGATGAGTTGGTGATCAGTCCAGCAATCATCAGCTCCTTAGTATAGCTTGGATGATAGCAACATCTTTGCAATCCCAGGCATGAACAATTACATAGCGAATCAAGTGCCAATGCTTGGATCACAAGTGTTGCCATGATGTCTTGTATCTGTCTTTCTGGTGAAACAGGGTGTTGGTGATAGTGAGTCCATGTTTCATGCATTTAGTCAAGAAGAGGATGGCATTGGAGTTGACCTTTCCCACTCCTTCCTTGCCAATGGTTCTGTTTCAGAGGTTTGAATCCTTTCCAAATCTGGTGTTGAAATCACTGATAAGAATAAGTCTGTCTCCATCTAGAACTGCAGAAAGGACTTGGTGAAGGTGGGTGTAGAATACCTTCTTTGTGTCATGAACAGCATCAAGAGTCAGGGCATGTGTGCTGATGACAGTGGTATATTGGCTCCCTGACAGTTTAAGATGGAGAGTCATGAGGTGCTCATTAATTCTGATAGGGAACTTGTTGAATTGGTTTATGAATTCATTCTTGATGGCAAAACTAACTCTGTGGAGCCAATGTTCTCTTTCCTGTTTATCCTTCCAGAGGAAGGTATAGCCGCCTCCTAGTTCTTTAAACTGCCCATTTCCCACTCACTGGGTTGTGCAGTGCAGCAATGTCAATGTTTTGTTGCCTGTGTTCTTATGAGTGACTAGCTAATTGGCCATCAAGAATGATGGGGGGGGGAGTGGGCGGGGATGGAGCCCCATGCCCCCCCCCAGTCTGGGCCTGCTCCCCCCTTCCCTCCTGCTGCAGTGGGGAGGGGGGGAATGGACCCGACCCAATGTGGGGGAGGACCGGGCCCAAGGGTGGGGAGAAGCCAGGCCATCACAGTGGGGGAGAGGAGGGGAAAAGGGGGCTTGGGGCTGACCCGCCAGGATGAGTGGGCTCGGGGCTGTCTCGGGGAAGGAGAGGTGGGGGAGGAGTGGGCCTGGGCCTGAGCGGGGGAGGAGGCCCGCTCCTCCCCCTCCACTGCTGCCATGTCAGGCTGGGCCAGGCCAGGCTGGGCCTGCTGCTTCCCCCCACCGCTGCAGCAGGCTGGCTTCTTCCCCCGCTCAGGCTCACTCCTCCCCAGTGTCAGGCCCAGACCCACTCCTCCCCTCCCCTGCCCTCCCCCCACCAGCATTGCTGCAGTGTGCCCGCCCTTCCCCCCACCAGCATCAGGCCCGCTGGTCCCTCCACTGCCACCACGTTGGCCCTGCAGGCAGTGACAATGGAAGGGAGGAGGGGTGGGCTCAGGACTGTGCCGGTGGCCTTGCCTCCCTACAGCATCCCAACCCTGCTTCCCTCCCCACGCCACTGCCACCATCACCACCAAGGAGCAAGGGGAGGAGGATGAGGCCAGCTCTGGTGGCCTTGTTCCCCTGCCCTCTGCTCCATTTTCGCCACCTGCAGGGAGCAGGGCAGGGGGGGCGAGGCTAGATTTGCTGGCCTCAGCCCCCCCACTCCGTCCTATGTATCCCCACTATCATAACGGTGTTCTGCTGTGCCGTCACCTCCTGTCTGACCGCTTCTTCACACTCTGATTGGCTATTTGTCAGCCAATAAGAGCATGAATAAAATGTTACAGACAGACAGACTGACCAAGGCTTTTATAATATTAGAATTATGGTGTGGTGCTATGTGTATTCATTATTAGGATTGTCCATGAGAGTCCTTGATGTTCCAGGTCCAGAAACTGGCTCTGTGTCTTTGTTGATTTTGGCTGCAGTACAAGTGATCCCACTGGATGCAGTTGTCCAGTCAGAAAAAAGGTAGCCAGACTATGTTTAGAGCACCTTTTCTAGTCCTGTCCCCATGTGGTATGAGCATAGCAGATCAGGAAGGGGGTTTCTCAGTTACAGCTGCCAAATAGCACTCCTGGCTCTAACTGCTACACTACTTTCTTGTAACTGCTGTTTTCATGCTAGTTCATGACTAGGAGCTTCCAGACCTAATGATCCTGCTCCTGTTGTTACTGACTGGTCACCAAAGGACTTGAAGAATGTATTGGAAAAGCTGTTTCCATGGAAGATGACTGTGCATGATTTCTTTTATCATGGAGAAGCTACTGCACATCAGCTGCCACACAGTTCTTGACAGAATGGGACTTTGAACCATGGGCAAGGAGGCCAAGACAAATGGAGATCTCATTCCACTGCAGCCTTCATCTGCCTTTGCAGCCATTGAGATTCTAACGTCTTCTTCCACTTGCTCTGCTGTTGAAGACTTAGACCCATGGCTGGGGCAAGGCAGGCCTATTATAATGGCAACTTGTACTTGCCAGGTTACAGTACCATCAGAGGATATATGTGGCTTTTCAGGAAGGAGAGCATTGCCATCTGCTGTCCCCAGCATACCCTGGTGGTGCTGCTGCTGTGTGGCCTGTGACTGCTTATTTGTCATTTACCCTGCTTATTTCACAGCCAACCTTCCCTGAAGCTCATTCCACCTCTGCCAACTGTAGATGTTCTGGGTAGCAGCACAGGTCTGCCACCAATAGCCTGCCTTATGGCTGTATCCACGTTTTTTGTTTATTTTATTTTAATTTAATTAAAGTAGTGACTGCCTAATAGGATGGGCAATGCCCTCTCCAATTGTGAGCACAAAACAGTCAGAGAAGTAGCTTAGGGTGAAAGTCTCGTGTAGCCAGTATCCACTACCCCCTCACCAGACACAGAAGTGCAACCAGACTCGTAGACCACTGTAAGGAGGAAGCAAGCATTGTCCACAAAGAGAAGGAAACAAAAGCGATACCTATAGCAGATGAAAGGCCACAAATTATTAAATCCATTGTATTACGAGAATAATTTCTAACATGTTGCAACCCAGAACAGGGCCCATTCTATCTCATAAGTACCTTCTGTGGGGCCTGGGTCAGTGGTTTTCAATCTGTGGCCTGCTGACTATGTCTAAGGCAGGGGTAGGTAATGTTTTTTGGCCCAAGTGCTGAAAAAACCACAGTGTCTACCTTAGAAGGTGCTGGAGTGCCGATATGCCGGAGCTCAGAGCAGCTGTTTGCAGCTTCCCAGCTGCAGCTGGCCCACAGAGCCCAGTCTGCTTGCAGCAGGGCTTGCAGCCTCCCAGCTGCCTGCTGGGAGCAACCTGGGCTCCGTGGCTGGCAGCAGCTCCTTGCAGCCCGGGCTGGCGGTGGTGTGTCGAGCAAAATGGCCTTGTGTGCCATGCTCAGCACATGCTGGTGGTTACTGACCCCTGGTCTAAGGGGTCTGCAAAAGATGACTACAATCAGTCAAAAGCATGTGAATAACCACACTTAGAATTCAAAGGGGTCTTCACCTCAATTTGAAATTTTCAAACGGGTCTGCCAATGAAAGAAGGGTGAAAACCACTGGCTTAGACTATATAGTCTGACCCGTTTGCAACCTTACAGGTAAGTGTCTCCCTGCTGTGACAAATGTGAATTAGCAGGGTGAAACTTTGTTTACTAAATTATTTTGGCAAGTATGCATATATAGAATGTTATGGTTCAAATCTATGACCTTTTTCAAATATCCTCCATTTGTAAAGGAATGGGAGAAAGTCCTTTTGATGTTATTCTGATTGAAAAATGCCTTTTTGATTCATTTTTGAACTATAAATGTTTGGCTTTTGTTTTTCCTTCCCAACATGCAGGGGACAGGGAAAGAAAGGGGAAAGGGCAACCCCACAAATATATATTTTCTGGTTTTAACTGTAACAGGACCCAGAGCCCAGAGGCAGCTGTCATGCTCCCCTGGGTGGCCATATGGTTCCTTCCTGGCTCTGGCTGTAAGGTACCCTCCCTTTATTATTTTCCTGCCATGCCTTGTTCTTATTAATATATTTAAGGAAGGGAGGCTGCCCATGGGCATTAGAATGAGCCATTATCACTCCTACCTACCAGCAGATCCCTCCCAGATCAGGTTGGTCTCAGTTCTGCCCTTGAGCAAAAATGGGCCCTTTTGGCCTGATTGTGTCCCCAGGGTACCTGCAGCTTTACAGGCTAATTGCATAGCTCTGAACCTTCCCTACACCATGCCCCATGCCTCACAGGTGTTATTGTACTGTGTGACACTTGCCTTGTAGTGGTCTGGGCTTTAGTAGCCTCTTCCTCTTTGCTCTCACTAGACCTGTTAGCCAAGGCCCTCAGTACCGGATCAGGTTTCTAGGCTCTAGCTTCCCTAACTGTGGGTCCCTGACTTGATCAGTCTCTGGTGGTAGTCCCTCTTGGGGCTTTGGTCCCTCCTAGGCCCTGGCCCTGCTTCTGAGCCAGTAAAGATCTCTAGGTTTGCTATTTCTGGCAGTCCCCGGCTGTGGTTCCTTCTGGACCTTTAGCCCCTCCTGGGCTCTGGTGCTGCCCTTAGGGCAGTTGAGATCTCCAGGCTTTCTGGCCCAATTTTGCCTTCCTGAATTTGGTCTCTTGTCATGGCCCGTCCTGGGACCTGGTCCTGCTCCTGTGCCAGTTGGGACTACCAGGCTCCCTGGCCCAGGCAGTCTTTGTCTAAAGCCCCTTCTGGGTATGCCTGCTCTCTGGGTAGGCTAAACCACTGGTGTAACTTTAAAATGGAACTCCTATGCCCTCTGAAAGCCACTCAGACTCTCTCTGGACTTAACATAAAATAGGGAACACCTGCTTGCACAAACAAGCTTTTCTCTCTGCCCCAGGCAGGTTTCTCCTGCTCCCAGGCCTACAGAGTCACTTAAATTCATTGTATTTGGGAGCCCTCCTGCTCTACTGCCAGGAGCTCCTTTATTCATGGCTCCAAGGGCTAGACTGCCTGACCTGCTCAGGATCAGAGCTTATGTAGATCAAGCCCAGCCCTCTTTCCTTCAGGCGAGTCTCTAAGTAACCTCCCCTTGCCACCTAGAAGCGCTCTCTCAGACAGTTTCTCCTCTCAAAGGGACAGGTTCCTTGTCACATTAACCCAAAAAAGTGGAGGGAGGGGAACCATAAAAAGCAAGACAATTTTTAACAATTTTATTTCTACTTTTTTTTTTTTTTTGCTAAAAATATTCTACCATATATCAACCTGCCCTAGCTACAGTCTTACAGTCTTGCCAGCAACTGTAAATGGCCTACAGTCTTGCCAGCAACTTTTTGCTCAAGATGCACTTTGTTATTCTCTAAATACTCTCTGAAAGGGCATTTACTATCCTCTGAAAGACCCCCCACTAAAAGGGTCAAAAAGCCCATAAAAGGTTGTCCTTTCCCAGCACAGTGACAAGGAGATGTTGGAGTATGTAGAAGATCCATGTGCTATACTCTTAATTGACTGGGGCAGTTACAACTGTCTATGTTGCAAAACAGCCCTGCTTTAGTTCTCTGAGCTTGAAGAGAACGCACAGTTAAAAACTGTGTTAAAAACTCTTACTAGAGGAATTCACCCTCTTAGATGAGATCAGGGCTGTCCAACTGACAGCCCACAGGCCAAATGCATCCCATTTATAGCCTTTGGTCTCTCACCTGGCTGCTGCTTCTCACATCGCTTCAGCTGCAGCAGCAAGAGGCTCTGGGCTCCTCTTCCCTTCTCCAGCTTGTGTTCTTCCTTCCCCCACTGTGAGGTCGGCAGTGCTGCCCACAGCTTGGGGAGGGGAACAGGGGCATATACATGGTTCTGAGCGGGAGGTGGGAGGCGGGGGTCACTTGTGTGGCATGGCATAGTGCAGCACAGCAGCAGAGGAGCCTCTGCGCATGATGTAATATGTTACAGCTTGCAGGGGGGAAGATGGAGCATCCATGCATGTAACATGGTGAGACACAGTGGGGAAGTAGGAGGGGAGAGAGAGCTCAGTGGACGGGGAGTGTCCATGTACATAGCACAGTAGAGCACAGCAAGGGGAGGTGGCGGCAGGGGTCATTTGCATGCAACATAGACAAACAAAGGCGTGGGGGTCCTGCATTCATGAGCCTGGCGAGGGCGGGGTGGGGGGTGGTGTACCCATGATGTGGCAGCCCCTCTCAGCTGCTTAAAACATGGACAGCCCAGGATTAGGCCAAAGGTCCATCTAGCTCAGTCTCTATGAAGGTGTTTAGTAATGGATGCATCTGCACAAAACCCTTGTAAAGGGCAATGGTGTGTTTAGATGCTCATGTGGTAAGTCTCTACCAGGTGGTTAGCGTATGTCCTATAATATGAAGGTTGTGCATCCATTTATCACTGAGTGTAGCTGCTTGTGTCTTTGATATTTTTAAAAATGTGTAATTGCTTCTTGATCCCTACTAAATTCTGTAACTGATTATATTCTGGGGCAAAGAGATGTCAAGGTGTGACGGGGGCAGCTCTCAGGGCCATGTCTTACGTCAGCCTGCCCGTCTGTCGCTATGGGCAATCTGCCCGGTCTTGCCTGCCATGACTTTACTGTTCTTACAAACAGATGGTAAATATGGGAGACTGCTCATTACATGCCCCAATGCCAGGGGGAGCTATCTGCGTCTGTTGCTACATTCCTCCCCTACACCCATGCCTCACAGATAGCATCCAGGTTAACATTACTCCTAGTCTGAGACCAGAGCAAATAGTCCAAAGTTGGGCTCACACACACACACACACACACACCACCTCCCCTCTCTTCACAGGAGGCCTCTTCAACTCCATCCTCCTCTCACCGGGGCCTGTGGCACACTGCCCGTTACTGGACCATACTCCATTGCCCTGCTTCTCCTTGAGCGGTTCCTCTTGGGCCATCAGGCTTTGCTACTCTCATACTGGCCTTGCCATGCAGAACCTTCGGTTCCCGCTAGTTCCCCTACACTACATGGTCCGGCCTTATGCCAAACCCTGGGCTAACTGCCCCAAGCCTCTCACTGAGCACAACTTTTCATGGGCCTGGCTCTCATGCTGTCCTTCAAGTTTACTCCCATTCGACCCTACTCAGTGTGTCCCTTGGGCTGTCCTTCAGGCCTACTCAGACTTCAGGCCTACTCAGCCCCCTCTCATGCACAGCCCTTCAGGCCTACTTGCACTTCAGCCCTACTCTGTGTGGGGCCTCCCAGTGCTCTCCATACTACCCTCTCTGGGGTCTCCAGGATCTGCATCCCTGGTGGGCTCAGGCACCTACACGTGGACATACCTGGCCCCCACTATTTCCCCAGCTGCCTCCAAAAACCCACCTGAAGATGGGGCTGGAGTTAAGGCACCCCTCCTCACTTTTCACTGGGGAGGTAACTTGGCCTGGCATTTCCTGGGGACTCCTGCACCACCAGGAGCCCCACCAGACCACCCACTCCCAGCGGGGTGCATTTTTAGATCATGCCTAGGACCAGGAGCCTCCAAACCATCCCCTACAGCTCCTCCCTTACCTCCAAGGTTGTTCCTGCTGCAACTCAGCTAGGCAATGTTTCTACCTCCTCTGGCAGCAGCAAACTGCAGCTTTTATATGCCTTCTGTTCAAAATGGCTGGCCTCATCAGGCACCTGGTAGCTGCTTGCCTCTGCCCTTAAAGTTGCAGGCACCCAAAGGTGCCCTGCCACACAAGGACACCTGTTTTTCACATCCCATAATTCCCAGTTTTATATCCTCTAGCTATCTGGACTAGATTTAAAAAGCAGTGTGTACTACTTTCGATACGGTATCCCACCCCATACTGGTGAGGGCCCCTACCCTGGGGATCTTTAAGAAGAGGCTGGATACTTACCTGGCTGGACTCATTTGAGTCCCGTTTTTGTTTTTAGGGTGAGTGGTTTTGTTTGTGTTTTTTGGGTTGTTCTCCCGCCCTGGCGGGGGGTCGGGCCTACGGGGAGAGACTAGAGAACCTGGACCTTTTCAGCCTCCACAAGAGAAGGTTGAGAGGTGACCTTGTGGTTGCCTATAAGTTCATCACGGGGGCACAGAAGGGAATTGGTGAGGTTTTATTCACCAAGGCGCCCCCGGGGGTTACAAGAAATAATGGCCACAAGCTAGCGGAGAGCAGATTTAGAGTGGACATTAGGAAGAACTTCTTCACAGTTAGAGTGGCCAAGGTCTGGAATGGGCTCCCAAGGGAGGTGGTGCTCTCCCCTACCCTGGGGGTCTTCAAGAGGAGGTTGGATATGCATCTAGCTGGGGTCATCTGACCCCAGCCCTCTTTCCTGCCTATGCAGGGGGTCGGACTCAATGATCTATTGAGGTCCCTTCCGACCCTAACATCTATGAATCTATGAAGAGTAATCACCTGTCACCTGGTCCAGAAGAAACACTTCTAGATGGATAAGTGGTGAAAGGCCAGGTTTTCAAAGGCATGTAGGTGCCTCAAGATATTGATAGGCACCAAGCTGGATTTACTAAAAGTGCAGAAACAGCGCAGGTGCTTTTGAACATCCCACGGGACACACATCAGCATCCTTGAGCACCTTCCCATCTCTGGGAATCTGTCCCTAGTGAAGGGCAAGGTGGTGCTGAATAGCATAGCTCTCCATGAAAGAATCTGCAGAGTTGCCCCACGACTCCTGAGACATGCAGAGGGACAATGGATGTCGCATCACTGTGGGACAGTGCATCCTATTGCTCCTTGAGGTTATGGTCCTGATACTTAAGTCTGGCTGAGCTGTGCTTTGAGGAAAATCTGATGGGTTGCCAAATATGGCATGATGCCACTCCATTCCTGAGACTGGTTTGGTTTCCAAGGTCCCAAGGCTGCTGGAAGTGGTACTGGCAGGCAGCTACCTTTTAAGGTCCCTTAAAGGAATTAGGGTAATTGGAACTGGGCATCAGCTGTCCCCTCCTTCCCGGGTTGTGCCTTGACCCACCCCTTATGCTGGATCCTTTGGTTGTGTGAGCCACAAGGGAAGCAAAGATCAGACCCCCATGCCTTTATAATCTGTGAAGTGAACTGATTAGTGGGCATGAATTCAGATGTTCCCTCTCAAAATTAAAGGAACCATTTGCTGTGTGAGTCAAGTGTTGCTGCTTGTGGGTGGAAGTGGTGGGAAAATGTGAATGTTTACACACTGCATCTTGCCATCAACAATCATGATAAGCAAAGCAAATGCTACATGTTAAATGAAAGCTTAATAAATATTTATTCTCAGTACTGGTGCCCAGATAGCTTACACAAATAGGCTCTGACTCCAGCCATGTCTCCTATGTCCCCAATACAGGCACTGCTTCTATTGAACATATGCTTTGGTTCAACAGTCTTCAGACCAATTGCAGCAGAAAACCCTTGATTTTGTTGCAAGGTGATGACCTGTTTCATTTGAAGGCTTTGACATATTTTGGTAAATGTATGAACAATGGGCCAAAACTATCTTCTATGGGTGCAAACAGATGCCATAAAAAAAATTAATGGTGGCACAAGTTGTGAGCAAACAGATGTCTTAGCCCCTTTGTATGCTCCAAGTGCCCCAAAGTGTTGCTGTAACCAAAGGTAGTCACAGTTGTTTGTGACACCTTTAGTGGGAGGATGTCTGTTTGCTTACTGTACACCCTGGAAATCCCCCTGGAGGGGATTCTAACAATTCACATATCTTGCTGCCACACCTCAACTCAGGGCATGGCACCTGGGCCATTGTCCTGCATGGCCTTCCCTGAAGTCCTGGGAGAGGCAGGGGCCTAACCGTGTAGGACAACGGCCTCAGTGACATCTGTATTCACCAGTGAAGTGGATCAGCTCTGCTGGGACACATCTTGGCACAGGTGATCCCTCTCCAAAGACAACCTGCTTATAGCCTAGGTGCTCCAGACACTTGGACCAATCATTCTCTCTAAGTAAATATTCCAGTGGTACAAGAACTTTGTTGTACACCAACAGGATCCTCCCCTATGGCAATTAACACTAGCTATTAATGGACCCACAGCTTTTACACTAAGGTGCAGTCTAGTTACTAATTTCCCAGGTGTGGCCTGCAGACTACTGGTGCTCTTTAGAACCACAATCGTTGGTTGGTTTACCACACTGAGCCTCTCCTTATCAATGGAAAGTGGGGTGCATTGTGCCTGTGAGAAACTTGAAGGTTTTCTGTGGTTAGTTGGTGCAAAAAGTTTGACAGGCAGTAACCTAGTTGATTTCTCTGTTTTATTAGTCCCCTTCAGCCTAATAGTGTAGTAATTTGTGTAGAACAGCCAGCACGTATTCACCAAAAGAAAGTCAGGCCCAACCAACCTGATTTCCTTCTGTGATAATATGATAGCTGTGTAGATGGGGGTAGGTGGAGGAGGATAGACAATGGATATGATATACCTTGATTTTAGCAAAGCTTTTGACATGTTTTCCCATTATATTCTCCTTTGTATAGACTGGGGAATGGCTGGGTGGCCTGCAGTACTTCAGAGAAAGACTTGGGTAGATCATAAGCTGAATATGAGCTAATAGCGTGCTCCCGTTGTAAAAAAGTCAATAATATACTTGGTTGTATTAGCAGAAATGTCACTGGAAAAAATCAAGGGAATAAATTTTTCTGCTCTATTCAGCATTGGTGAGGCCTCACCTGAAGTACTGTGTCCAGTTTTGGGCCCTGCACTTCAAGGAGATGGACAGTTTAGAAAGAGGCCAGAGCAAAGCAACAAAATATGTAGGGGTCTGAGAGCCTGAAAGTCTCTGAGCAAAGGCTGAAAGAACTAGAAGTATTTATCCTGGAGAAGAGAAGACTGAGGGGGGATTTGAGAATAGTCTTCAAATATCTGAAGGGCAATTATAGAGAGGATGGAGATGGGCTTTTCTCTGTGACTGTAGGGGACAGGACTAGGAGTAATAGCCTCAAGCTTCAACAGGGGATATTTAGGTTGAGGATAAGGAGGAACTTTCTGACTATAAGGATGATCAAGTACTGGAACAGGCTACCAAGAGAAATTGTGGGATCTCCATCCTTGGAAGTTTCCAAAAGCAGGATAGACAGACACTTGGCTGGGATGGTTTAATCAGGGTCAATCCTGCCTTGAGCAGGGGGCTAGACTAGATGCCCTTATCAATTCCCTTCCAGCCCCACTTTGCTATGATATCCAAAACAAGGCCACGTATTATAATGATTGTGAAGCAGGAGGAGGGGAGAATTAGCGAAAGAATAGATTCATAGATGTTAGGGTCGGAAGGGACCTCAATAGATCATCGAGTCCAACCCCCTGCATAGGCAGGGAAGAGTGCTGGGTGACCCCAGCTAGATGCATATCCAACCTCCTCTTGAAGACCCCCAGGGTAGGGGAGAGCACCACCTCCCTTGGGAGCCCATTCCAGACCTTGGCCACTCTAACTGTGAAGAAGTTCTTCCTAATGTCCAGTCTAAATCTGCTCTCTGCTAGCTTGTGGCCATTATTTCTTGTAACCCCCGGGGGCGCCTTGGTGAATAAAACCTCACCAATTCCCTTCTGTGCCCCCGTGATGAACTTATAGGCAGCCACAACGTCGCCTCTCAACCTTCTCTTGCGGAGGCTGAAGAGGTCCAGGTGCCCTAGTCTCTCCTCATAGGGCTTGGCCTGCAAGCCCTTAACCATACGAGTGGCCCTTCTCTGGACCCTCTCCAGGTTATCCGCATCCCTCTTGACATGCGGTACCCAGAATTGCATGCAGCACTCCAACTGCGGTCTGACCAGCACCCGATAGAGGGGAAGTATCACCTCTTTGGATCTATTCGTCATGCATCTGCTGATGCACGATAAAATGCCATTGGCTTTTCTGATGGCTTCGTCACACTGCCGACTCATGTTCATCCTGGAGTCCACTAGGACTCCAAGATCCCTTTCCACTTCCATGCCACCCAGCAGGTCATTCCCTAGGCTGTAGGTGTGCTGGACATTTTTAATCCCATGGTATTTTATCTCATGGTAAGTAGCAGCTGACTCAAGGCAACTTACCAATGAATGGAACAGGGCAAAATTAATATAGTTTAGTTTCTACTTATCATGGGACAGAATGGACATGTGGAACAGTTACTGTGGAGCAGATAACACAGAGTTGGTACCGCTCACCCCTTTTAAACTTGGTTTAATTTGTTATCTGTCCACATCCTTTGGTTTCTAACTTTTTTTTTTTTTTTTTTTTTTTTTTTAATGTTACCCAGGTCTCCTAGCAGATACATTTATTCTGTTGTCTGTGTGCTTTTCCACAAGTCACCATGGGATGATTCAGTGCTCTGATAATGGTGAGTTTTCTGGGTTTTTTTGATCAGCACTATCCCCTGAGAATCTCTTACAGCAAAGACATTTAGTGTAGGAAATAAGTATTTGCCTATGATTAATGCTATAATAGCTTGGAAGGAAACCTTAGTCCTAACACTACAATGCAAAAAAATGTAAGGAAGATAGAAATTCTAGGGCTTGGTGATCTCACTTTAAATTGGTGAGATTTCTCATTGTCTTCTGTGAGACAACTCAATTTAAAACCCATGTTTAATTTCAATTAAGTGGGATGGTTTTAGTCAGAGATGATCCTGCCTTGATCAGGAGCTGGACAAAATGACCTCCTGTGGTCCCTTCCAACCTACTGTCCTATGATCCTATGCTTCAACTCTTTGTTGGATGGGGATTTAGTTTGCATTAAGAGCACTAGCACTAAAAAAACAAATTCTCATGTTGAAGTCATCTAACAGGTTGTGACAAAGTACTCGGGATTCCCTATAACAACATTAATATTGGGGCATTTTTGCTATTCACTGCAATAACTTTAGTAATGATAAACTCAGTATTTATTCTAAGATGTTTATCTATGGATAGATGGCCCTTCTAGTGTTCATTTCAGCAATAGCAGTACTGAAAATGGTGTAATGCTGTTTTGGGAGAGGCTTGATACCATGTTCACAAGCACACCATCTCATAAAAAGTCTTACCTTTTTCCCTTTTCAACTTTTTTGTTTTCATTGCAATCCCACTAATTCCACTTTCTTAACAGTAGTCATAGTAGCTGTAAAATAGAAGAGAAACTGAGAAAAATGCTAATAAATATTATTATATAATTCTACCCCTATGTATGTATGCATGCATGTATGCATGCAGAGGACTTTTAAAAAATCAAAGCTTTTTATGTATTTATATTGTATTTTATGTCTTTCTATGTATTATATATTTAATGTATTTGATATTTTGTATGCATGCATTATATATATATATATATATATATATACACATATACATACACACACACACACACACACACACACACACATATACACATACACACACATTATACATTAATATATGTACATTTTAAAATAAAAGCTTTATATGTATGTGTGTGCATGCGTGTGTATACACACATACATAAAAAGCTTATTTAAAAAAAGAAATGTCTTCATCATACATTCTGTACCTCCACTAGCAACAATAGGGCAGAATCTATTTTTGCTGACAATTTCTTTCTCAGTTATACAATATCTAGATGGGCTCTGAAGGCTCATATATTATCTACCTGTCTCCCTAAGTCACAGGTAATGGTTAAGTTAATATTCTCCTTCCCTGCAGCAAACAGCTTGCCTGAAATGTATTTGTAATGAAATTTACCTTGTGTCTAATTGTAAAAACATAATTGGCACCTAAGCCAATTGTACAGACATGTATACTTCAGTTATGGCAATGTGAAAGAAGAAGTAGTAAGGGCATGGAAAGGCACACATGTCACTAAGTACTTTCAGAACTAAACTGGGCGCAGTTTACAGATGTTTTTTCATGAGGATCCATTCGAATCTGTGTGAATTTGCTATAGATAGGTACCTGTGCCTTTCAGTTTTGCTTCCTATGAACATGTGTGATATTGAATTTGGCTGGCATGAGCAGGCATACAAATTTCAATGCAGAACATATGACTATTGTCAGATATGCATATTTATTTGAGAAGAGATATTTGTTCTCTTACTCGTCCAGTCAGAAAACAAAACAGAACAAACTGACCTAGCTGACCACACACAGCAAGGCTGACTAGCAAACTTTCCAAAACCAGTTCAAGATCAAGTGATAGAATTTTAAATGTTCAAAAACCTCTCCGACACTGAACATTTTTGAACCATGGGGAGGAAATGACAATCTGTTGGCAGACCTTCCATAAGCTGAACTAGATGACAAACCGCGTAGAGAAATGACTTGTCAGGAAAGGCTTATCAATTTGGGAAATATTTTTATTTCCTCCTGCAAAAAATGTTGACAGGCACTGGGCACATCTACACGAGAAATGACTTGTCAGGAAAAGCTTATTAATTTAGTTGGGAAATATTTTTATTTCCTCCTGTGCAAAATATTGACAGACACTGGGCGCATCTACATGAGATGTTATGTCACCATAGTAATGAGTTACAGTGATGTAGCTCATTGCTATGGTGACATAGCGTTGGTTGGCACGAACCATGATGCCGTGCAGTAGCAATGACCTACTGAAGTAAGTACTAAATGACTGTGCAGTAACAGCCGGGACTGCGCAGTAATGGCTTGCTTTAGCCATTACTGCATTTAGTAATGGCTCAAGTAAGTACTAAATGACTGCTCAGTAACAACTGCGCAGATGGGGACATGTGTAGATGTGCCCACTGTTCACTTGACCCTAATTTCCTGTTGGACCAATGTGGTTAAGACATGCCATTTTCTTAGCCAATGGTATACAAGGCAGTTATTTGGCCAGTACCACATCTTTGACTCTTCAGCCTGAATGACCAGGTACCCACTGACAGTTGGGTCAGTTGGGATAGTCTTTGGTGTGAGCCTGAAACTCAGTTTGCATTCATGCTTTTGGAGCCATAGCAAGACTCTTTACTCTTTATCCGCTGAGCCACTGACAAATATGTAAGAAATTCTAATTTTTTAATTACAATTTTTAGACTTTCTTTAAAAAGAAAAACTGAGAACCTCAAAGCCACAACTGAATATCCAAAATATCTTGGTTTAAAACCTGACAAAACCTAGCTTTTTTTTTTTTTTTTTGATGGACTTTTTTTTCCAAAAAACTTTCTACTTTATGAAAAAAGATTGCAGGTGAGAAAAAGTTTTGATGGAAAAATGTTATGCTGTTCCTTTCACTAGCTCTAAATAACCATTCTGTCTAGAGATGAACACGGCAAGCTAGAGCCTGCATCTCTTGGACAAGCAACACTCCTACTGAAATCAGAGGGAATTTGGGGTGTGTTAGGAATGCCAGATCAGGACCAAGAACTTGAAATGAAAGGATCCTGGAAATTAAAAGTTTCCATCCCAGCTCCAGGAGTGACTTCACTGGGAGATCTCAAGCAAGGAGAAAACTTCTATTCCACAGTGTCTGCATCTGTAAAAGGGATACAATAAAGACAATCTTTACAGAGGATTTTGAAATGCAGGGGTGAAAAATACTGGAGAAGTGGAAGGCCACAGATAGGAACAGTCTGCACTGGCCTCATAAGAGTCTTTTTGCATCTGGTTTCTGTGGAATGAGATCCAGGGTATTTGTCCAGAGAGCCAGGAAAAGACTTTGGGGAGAAATAAGAGAAAAAATATTGAAAAAAAAAAAAAAACTCTAGTCAGAGACGGAAAACATTTCCACTTGCCTCTAAAGCCCAGAGAGAGCTTGGGCAGAGTAAGGACCATGGAATTCAACTTTTGTAGGTTCAAAGTCTTTTTTTTTTGGCTTTTCCATTACTAATGTATGTATTTATAATAAATCTTTGATTAAAATATATGGTCATGTTTTAAGCCTTGATTGTTTCTCTACAATTTGACCCTTGGAAATGAAATTTTAACTGCATCTTTCAGGGCACTGCTGAGTCCCTGACAGACAACCAGCCCATCCTGACACACAGCCTCTCAAGGCAGCTTCTGTAAGATTAGGTGGCATGGAAGGCAAAGGGATGAATAGAGCCTTCGGCCTGTTGCATAGACCATCCTGCCACTCTCTGTGTTCTTTGTCAGGGCCAAACAAGCTCCATATCATTATGCCAGCATTTTGCTTGCCCAGTCTCATTATGAGGTGCATTAGCTGTGGGAACTAAATGCATGACAAAAAAAAGAGGGGGTGGAATTGGCACACACAAAAAAAGGCTTTCCCAGCTCAAGCTAACAGCTTGTGCCTATTAACTAAAGGCAATCATTAGAAAATTCCCCTGCAGACGTTGGGCTTCTGCAAATTTCACGTATGCACTTGCCCTGTTATATGCACACTCCACCAGCCTTAAAGAAACATATCCACCAGCTCTTGGGCTGTGTGAAACCATGAACCTTTCTGACTGGCTTGAGGGTCTTGTTTGTCTTTGTATAAACTCTCTCTCTTTCTCTGTTTGCTTTTTAACAACATTATATTTAAAAAAATACTTTGAGAAATGAATCAAGGATAATTTTATCATCTTAAAAAAGAAACAAGAAGGAAGAAAGAAAAGCAGAAGGGTACAGCAATGGTCCAAATCAGGCTATCTGTCAGAGAATCAAACCTCAGAGAAATGATTGAGGTACCATTCTGGTAAAATGTGTATATTATCCTTCCTTGGATCCTGTCCCAAAACTCAGCTTTTCCACAATATTGAATGTGTAATAGACATTCAATGAGGTCATTTCCACCTTTTAACCAATGACTGTTAAAATTAAAAGACAAAAATAAGAGTGGAGGTAGTTACATGGTTGATTTAAATGTCATCCTCAGGCTTCTGAGTGTCTAAGTTACTTTTATGAATGAGGCTTGATTTCCTAAGTTGTCACTGATCTCACTTTGAATTGTTTTTCCCAGGTCTGGAGCAGCTGGTGTGCTTGCTGTGTCATATTAGGATTGATAAGAAATGTTTTTAATTTGCCATTTTGGCCATTTTTTTCCATCAACATTTTAAATTTCAGTCAGAACTAGGTTGCTACCAGTTGTTATAATATGCACCCATTTGTTCCATCATCTACCTCCCAGCTACATTTAGTTGGTTATCATTCACTAAGTCCTGACTTTTTTTTGCATGTACAGTACCTGACACCAGAGGACCTTGATTCCTGATTGAAATGTGTAATTCTCCATACCCACTTTGTGTTCCTAAACTCAGAGCTTTATTAACCTCAAGCTCCTCAACATCTGTAGCTTATGTGTTATGGAGTTTAGTAGCAAATATTTTTTGAAATCCATAATGTCATTTAGAAACAGGGAAACTAGGATATTGACTTGGTGTCTCAGCTAAAATAAAAGTGTCTCCTAGCAGACCAATCATTGCTAGTACCACACTCCACACCAACCACTGGGGTAAATCATATAACTTGAGGATTTGAGGACTAAATTTTGTTCACTAGCCCTGAGTAGCAAGTGGAATGGGCTGGACTGTGCAATCATTAGAACACTTAAAGTTACTAAATGGACACTGCTTTTTATGTAATCAGAAATGTGGCACCTGTCTGGGATGTCACGGGGAGGATAACCTTGATTATTTATTCCAGAGGCATTTTTTGTACATTTTTACTATTTCCTAGTGTTGAGGTCTTTTTAGGCCATGTAATGGTTTCCCCAAGGAAATGATAAAAGACCAGATTCTTGAGGCATTTAAACATGAAGAAAACAAGTCCCTAAAGAACATGATCCAAGGAGCATTATGATATTGGCTGATTGGATGGAGAAGACAGACAAGTGTCTTTCCCATCTTTGGCTTAGATCATATATTCCTTTGACCACTGTAAATCAGAAGCGACTCTCTCAAATTAATGGATTA
>NW_005842269.1:883729-887943 GCF_000455745.1 Alligator sinensis | reverse complement strand
AACTGTTGTGACAAGTGAATCTGGTCCCATTGTTCTGTTTTTCTCAGTTAGACAAGAATTTAAATCACAAAGCCCCAAAACATTAGGTACCCCACTGGACAATCCATTGTCAGCCTCAGCAGAGAGGTTGGATGGATGTAGTAGCTATACTTCCTTGAAGGTGGGCTGAAGCAGTATAGGGGAGAATATCATTGTTGCCGATACCTTTTTGATAGCTCTTTTGATAAATGACTTTGACTTCCCTGGGTCTGCACTTGGCATCCTTTACTACTACATTTGTTTGAGAATGTCATTCGATGCATCTCCATGTGTAGAGATATGCTGGGCATGTCTACACAGGCAAATGCTGCTGGATGGATTTATTCCAAAGTAATTTACTCTGGAGTAAACCCACCCTGGGCAGATGCCTAAACGTGCACTCATTTGGGAGCAGAGTTGCTGCTCCTGGTAGCAGTTTGCTCCTGCCCCCTCCGGCCCTGCACTGCCCCCCTGAAGCAGCTAGGGAGAACTCTAGGATCCCCCTGGGTGCTAGCCTAGGGGCTGGCAGGGAGCATGGGGCCAGGAGATGTCTGTCTCCTGGTGGGAGCTGGGAGATTGTTCCCTGCCCCCAAGAGCTGTGTGCTGCCAAGGCAGACCCTGATGGCAGAGCTCTGGTGGGGACAATGTCCCCTTGCCCCGGCAGCAGGGAGCTCCTGGCCTCAGCTACCTAATTGGGGGCAGGGGGCTTGGAAAGAGCTGAGGGGGAGAGGCATATCCCAGTTCCCTGCCCCAATCCGCTGGTCGGGCAGCTAGCAGTGAGCCCCCGGCTGGGCAGGGATTCTACGCCCAGCTGGGGCCTCGCTGCTAGCTGTCCCACTGGCAGATCGGGGCAGGGGGCTGGGACCTGCCCCTCCCCCACAGTTCTTTCCAAGTCTCATGCCTTAATTGCTTGATTGGGGTGTGGGGCTGGGAAAAAGCTGTGGGCCTGGGACCTGACCAGAACAGTTCCTAGCCAGCCCCAGGCTGCAGGGGGAAGTTTGCTTGTACAGCCTGGAGCAGGCTGAGGACTGTTGAAAATGAGACAGTCCCCAGCCAGCTCCAGGCTGCACGTGCAGACTTCCCCGCACAGCCTGGGGCTGGCTGGGAGCTGTCTCGGTCAGGGGCAGGTCCCAGCCAGCTCCAGGCTTGGCAGGGAACTCTCCACATGCAGGGAGCTCTCTGTCCCTGCTCCATGATCATGGAGTGGCGGTGGAAGACAATCTCCCAGCCCCTGCTCCACAATTGCAGAACAGGGGCTGGGAGCTCCCTGCTGCCGGGGCAGGGGGACATTGTCCTCACCCAGGCTCTGGTGGCAGAGCCTGCTCCAGCAGCAAGCAAATTTGCTCCTGGTCAGCTGTCTACACGTGCCTTACTGCACAGTAATTACTTGGCGGTTAATTTGCTACTTGCATTTTCAGGTAGCAGATTAACTGCTGATTAGAGCAAATTATTGTGCAGTAAGAGTATGCACATGTAGACAGTAATTTGCTCTACTGCATAGTAAAGTATTTCATGTAGATGTGTCCACTGTGTTACATCACAATCTAAGGTCAAGTTTGTGTGTGTTACTGGGTAACATGATCTGAGAACATTTCCAGAGACCTCTCCAATATATTTTTTTTTTTTTCAGAATGCCACTGTCAATCTATGGAAATTAAGTATGATGTATACAACTGGAGTGGGCATTAGACCAGAATATAGGCTTCCTACAATTTGATTAATGCCTAAGTGCATATAGGCTAGTGTGTGCCTGTATCAAATGAGCTTATTTTTAAAATCTACTCCCACTCTCATTCAAGTTTGTGAATCTTGTCCATGGTTCCAACTGTGCTAGAGAGCACAGTCTTAGCAACAAGTTTAGCTTTCAGTCTTTCCCTCCCTTGAAGCACATTTCCTACAGATAAAAAGAGTTTCTCTCTCAGACAGGGTGAAATGAAGAACTCTTATGGTTATCTGGCTCCTTGCTGAACGGAAGTCATGGAGAGAGTGGAACTCAAAATGGGGCAAACACATTAGGCAGCAAGAGTACTTTTCACTAGGTTTCTACTTTATTATGGGCACATCTACATGACAAGCTACTGTGAAGTAGCAATGAGCAGGGATCCTGGTTTCCTCCGATTTAAAAAAATCCCTAATTTTCAGATTTAAAAAAGTAATCCAAAATTTTTCTGTGATTAAGATGAAAAAACCAATGTCTATTGGGGCACGTGAAACTGTCTGTATTTGATTCAGATTTGGATTTGGCCCGAATCAGGGACAGTGATTTGATTTGGTGATTCGGATCACTGTTCCTGATTTGAATCCGAATCTGAAGATTCGATGCTGATTCAGAGAATCAGCGATTTAGCCATAGACTCAGCTTTAAATGTTTTTTCTACATACCTTGAGGTACCAGGCACATCTCATGAACGCTGAAATGCTGGGGTGGATGAAGTGTCCCACAGGAGTGCGGGTGGGGCAGGGGAGGGGGTCCTGTGTGCTCAGTGGCAAACCTGGAAGTGGACTGGAAGTACTTCTGTTCCACTTCTAGGTCTACTGGGGAGCATGCGCCCCCCCCCCCCGTGCCTCCCCAGGTTGGCGATTGGCCACGGGGGGACCCCAGGTGCCCCCCCAGACCCAGGAGGCACCAGTCACCAAACCAGGGGGGCACGGTGGGGGGGCCCGGTGTGTTCCCCAGAGGATCCAGAAGTGGACCGGAAGTGCTTCTGGACCACTTCTACGCCTGCTGCTGAGTGTGCTGGGGAGCCCCTCACTCTCCTGTGGGACACTCCATGCACCCCACCATCTCAGCATTCACAAGCCACATGGTACCTTGAGGTATGCTGAAAAAACATTTAAAGCTGTGTCTTTGTCTGAATCACCAAATCTTTAAGAATGTTTCCAAATCGATTCAGAGGGTTCCAGTTCAATTCAGAGAGATTAAAGGGTCTCCTGATTCGATTCAGATTCAGAGATTCAGTCACTGAATTGAGCCAAATCTCCGCCAAGTCGAATTAGGCACCGAAACTTTGCACAGACCTATCTATTAGTGGTGTTTCATTTTAATCAAGCAAAAATGTGGATTTTGGGTTACTTTTTTAAATCTGAAAATTAGGGATTTTGTTTTTAATCAGAGAAAACCAGGGTCCCTGGCAATGAGGTACTGTGCAGTATTTTGTTGCTACTGCACAGCAGCATTAGCAGGTGTTAACCATAACATGACACTACTGTGCAGTAGCGTCTGAAAAAAACTGCAGCGATGGCACTATGCACTAATGCCGGATACTGCACAGGCATTTAGTACTTGCTTATGCAAGTACTAAATGATTGTGCAATACAAACTGAACAGTCCACGACTTGTGTAGACGTAGCTTATGTTCCTGAACCATCAGATTGTGAGTAATAAACAGGACAATATTCTTCTCAGCGTCATGGTAAAAGGGCAATGTCAAGTCCATGTGAAACAATAATAACATTTTGCAAGAGGAAACTTAACGATGATCTATTGAGGTCCCTTCTGACCCTAACATCTATGAACGTACCAAACAATAGGACACTTTTTGCCCCAGCATCAAGTGATCCAGGTGACGGAATGTTTTGATTGGTTGGACCCATCATATTCCTTTAATCAAAATAGCACACAAATATAATACTATGATGCTGTGACAACAGAACAACATAAAAAGGTCATTAGAACTTCAGAGAGGAAGTGAGGTAGAGAGAATCCAAAATTTCTTCTTCCCTTTCTTCTGTTTAAACCACCAGACCACCCTTACAAAAGACAATTAAGATTTTGGAAAATACTAATAAAAAACAGAATATTAATACTGTAAAGACTTTGAGGTTGCCCAAGGAAGGAAGCCAGTAGAATTTTGCAAGAAAAAGTCCCTGGAGTTGGGTACATAGTAACCAAATAGAACTTTTTTTAACCCACAGTAGCTGATATCTTTAATATCTGCTATCATTGAAGCTGCAGGACATTCAGTTAGAACCCACTGCTTTCAGGTGGTCATAATGTTCCAAAATGATCACGTCTGGGATTGCTACTTTTCCAGTCTCAATGTAGCCAAAGTAACATTCTTTGGAAAGCTTGAATAAAAAAAAAAAATATTCTTTTTGAATTATTAAAAAAAGTCTCTGTGACAGGGGGCCTCCTGGGGCCGAGCTCTTCGTGGCCCGCCCACCTGTCTCTGGGCAACCGCCCGCTTATCTCGCCC
>NW_005842269.1:862282-883327 GCF_000455745.1 Alligator sinensis | reverse complement strand
GCCCTGTACTCCATACACTCTCTCGGGGTCCGCCCTCTGGGCTCCTCCAACATAGGGTTACCCACCCGGTGGTGGGAGCTAGGGGTTAAGGCGCCCCGACCCGCCTTTCACCGGGGTGATCACTGGCCTGGCATTTCCTGGGGGCTCCCGCGCCACTGAGAGCCCCACCAGACCACCCACTCCCGGCAGGGTGAAGTTTCAGGTCATGCCCAGGACCAGGAGCCTCCTGCCAACCCCTTGCAGCTCCCCCTTACCGCCAGGGTCATTCACAGCAGCCCTGCAGCCAGGCAATGTTGCTGCCTGGCCTCCTGCAGCCAAACTGCCCTGTTTATATAGGCAGCCCATGTCTCAAAATGGCTGGCCCCCTCAGGCCCCTGGAAGCTGCCAGCTCCAGGCCCTTAAAGTGGCAGAGACACCCTGTGCTCTGCCACAGTCTCTTTTTCTCTATTGAAAAAAATCACTTATTTGTAGACTGAAATGTAAAAATTGGTCAACAGTTAAAAAGATGAATTTGATATGTTTTAATGAGTAATCTATTCTTTGTAAGTACGATAAAACTTTTGATTGTGGAAGAACAGTCATGAACGTCTGAGAATGTACAGAAGAAAAGGTTCTTGCTAAGCTCAGTTTGATTCTTGTACCACTGTAAACCTAAAGCAACATCACTAGCTTCAGCGAAGATAACATAAGTTTACCTTGAGTTAAGTGGGATCAAAATCATGTTATTTACATTGAAGCCGCACAGTTAATCACAGACATAATATACATGAGTGCACGTGCTACTTAGAGGGGAAACGAGTGGAAGTTTAAGAGACTAGGACTGTCAAAAACTTTCCTACAGAAAAATGACCAAAAATGATGTTTTTGATTCAACACAAATATTTTAAAGGAACAGTCTGTTCCCCTTTATTTTATTTTAGATAGTTGCTTGTTTATTTTTCATTTTTGTTGATTGGACAGTAAACTGAAACCTCCAAAACTGATGATTTAATTTGGGTTTTTTTAACCATATTTTTGTTTGCTGGCATGATCTGATTTTCATAATTTTTGCCTGAACAGAGGGCTTTTGGCAACCTCCAAGAAAAAAAGTTGAATTTTTTCACTGAAAACTTTAATGGAAATGAAAAGCTTTTTAAAAAAAATTAAAATTTCCATCGGGTAATAGCTTTTACATTGTAAAAAGGCTTCCATATAGCTTTTCTATTTTAAAAGGCTTTTATCTTTTAATAATAGCTGTTATATTTTAAAAGGCTATACCTTAATTTTTTTCCTAATCAACCTCAACATTTCTCTGCTTGTTAGAGGCCATCCATAAAACAATATCAAAGTGAGAGAAGTCCTTCCAGAGAAATCTTCCCTTTTTAGTTTATTATTAAATTATTAAACCTCAATTAAAAGTTGTTGGAATAGTTTTCTATAAAAAAAACCCAAAAACAAAACCCAGCAATATTACTTAAACTGAAACATTTAACAGGAACATGTTGCATTTCTCTGTATATTTCAATGGAAAAATCTAGAGATACTTAATACAGTAGCACTCAATTCAGTACAATGAGGAGGAGTATCTTTCTGAACTGTATTCAGAATGACACCTCTAGATGGAAAAAGTTTTATTTTGATAATGATTTTGAAATGTCTTTCAAATTCATTTTTTATTTAATTTTGGTTTGATTTTTACATGATATTAAAATTTTTGTAATGTCATCTGCATATATCTTACTTCATATTTTGATTTTTTTTACACAGGAAAGGTCAAAACTTTGGCTTTTCATTCAATTTTATAACAATAGCAAATGTCAAAATGTCAGCATTTCCTACAGAATGGAAGTTCTGTTTTTTCACCAGTTCTACCAATCAGCCAATAGCAATTTCTGAATAATTTCTGAGAATAATTCTTGTACTGTAATAGTTATAAAAATAAGTATTTTACTGCAGTTATTTGATACTCGAATATCAAGTGGTTTAATTGGAAATGTGACATCATTTTTTTTGTTTCTAATCCTTGAATGGATAAGCATAGTCCTTGCAATCAGGTTTCTAGTATAAATAGCAAACACTCATTCCAAACATACTGTATGTGATAATGACTCAGGGAGTTGGCATATCTCCATAGTGGATGCATCTACAGTTTGCTCCAGAGTTTATAATGGTGCCTTAATGGCATGTGTAGATGCTCAAACTGCTGTCATCCAGGGTGCACATGCAGACATAGCACATGCAGCAGTTTGAGCCAGGGTGGAGCAGCCCTGGGCTGGCAGGGCATCTGGGGGGTCAACCCCAGGCTCCAGGAGGTGGCACGGGGTGCCAGAAGGGCTGGCTGGGGCATGAGAGTAGTCTAGCATGCAGAACCCTGTGGCTAGGCATCAGGCAGTGGTCTGATCCCCTGCTGCCTGGGGTGATCAGGTGCAATTTTTGCCCAGGTCAGCATTTACACATGTGTTTAGGCACAGTTGTTTTTGTTGCCCTAAGGTAGTACTGTCCCTGACAGTATTATCTTACAGCAGTGAAAATTAGTTTGCCACGATCTAATAGCATTGTACATGTAGACTGTGACACTTTATACCCCAGCAGATTAGTTTACTGCACAGTTAAGAGCACATGTAGATGTACCCAGTCACACTCTGCACTCTGTGCTGGCCATGTCCCATATGAAGCCCTGTTTCTAAGCACCCATGCTCTGGTCCGTGCAAGCAAGATCATACAGCTGAACAGAAGCTTGGGTACGCATGTAGAGGAAAGGGTATGTTTTTATCTGTGCCAGGTTGCCTACCCTTACTACATCATGATGATGGTGTGGTTATTGTAATAGGTTACTCCTGCCCCTGTTGCTAGGAAGGTGAGAGAGGGCAGAAAACCCAGGATTAGGAAGGGCTGTAAGGAGTGGCTGCACAGGTGGACTGAACCAAGGATTAAAAATGCCAGGTTGTTATTGAAGCAATTAGCTTCACCTGGCTCCCGGGTGCAGGAGATAGTTTCATAGCTGGTAGGGTCAGAAGGGACCTGAGCAGATCATCAAGTCCGACCCCCTGCCATGGAAGGAAACAATGCTGGGGTCAAACGACCCCAGCTAGGTAATTATCTAGCCTCTTTTTGAAGACCCCTAGGGTAGGGATGAGCACCACTTCCCTTGGAAGTTGGTTCCAGATCCTACCTGCCCTGACTGTGAAGTAGTGCCTCCTGATGTCTAGCCTGAACCTACTCTCAATCAACTTGTGGCTGTTATTCCTAGTTACTCCGGGTAGTGCTCGGGGGAGCAGGGACTCTCCCATTCCCGCTGGTTCCCCCTGGTAAGTTTATAGATGGCCATCAGATCCCCACGCAGCCTTCTCTTGTGGAGGCTGAACAGGTTCAGGTCCCGTAGCCTCTCCTCATAGGGCCTGCCCAGCTGTTCCCTGACCATGAGAGTGGCCCTCCTCTGGACCCTCTCAATGTTGTCCACATCCCTCCTGAAGTGCAGTGCCCAGAACTGGACACAGTACTCCAACTGTGGCCTGGCCAATATCGCATACAGGGAGAGGATCGCCTTCTTGGACCTGCTTGTGATGCATCTGTGGATGCATGACAAGGTGCAGTTAGCCTTACTGACCGCATCCTCACATTGGCGGCCCATGTTCATCTTGGAATCAATAATGACTCCAAGATCCTTTTCTGCCTCTGTGCTGGTGAGAAGGGAGTTGCCCAGCCTATAAGTATGCTGCTGGTTCTTCCTCCCTAGGTGCAGTACCTTGCACTTGTCAGTATTGAATCCCATCCTATTCTCATCTGCCCACCCCTGTAACCTGTCCCAATCTAGTTGTAGCCTGTCCCTCCCTTCCAGTGTGCCCACCTCTCCCCACATCTTAGTATCATCTGCGAATTTGAACAAGTTCTGGTCACATGGCTGAAAGAAGGCTGGGTTTGGGCATATAAACCCAATCTTTGACTATACATGGGGGAGCCTGTCTCTGCATGTGGCAGAGAGAGGAGTTCTCAGGAGAGAAAGGCTGTTGGGGACAGACAGTGTAATCTCCCATTCCATTCACCTGTGCATCTAGTCTGTAGGGTGTTTTCTGGTTTCGCCATTGCTTAGGAAAGAAACAGGCTTGTTAATGGGCTGGATCTTGGTCGGTCTCCCAGGGGGTCTCTCCTGCCATGTCTTTGCTGGAAATTATTTTAATTGAGAAGATGGTCTATCCCGCCCCCCCGGTACCTTCCCTCAGTCGTTCCAATTGTCCTTCCTGCTTGGGGCTCTGCCTCATGTACACCCCACCTAACGCCAACCAAAGATGTTGTTTCTTAGACCACTAGAGTTGGTATCACATGCACTTTGGTGTCTTGGCCCTCTAAATTTATGACGATGGGATTGAGACATTGTTTTGCCCGAGTGTTCCCTACCACACTTTGTCTTGCCTATGAGTCTTCCAGGCCCCGGGCTTTGTCCCCCAACGTCCCTCTCTTTCTTCCAGTTTTATACTTGCCACAGGTCAGACGTATGTCAGTCCTTGCCCTTTCTGGTTCTGCTGGGATTCAGTCTCAGTTGTAGATGTCTGGCAATCAGGTAAGTTGCTGAGCCTTGTCTGGCTCTGGTCATTTGAGAAAGCCCCTTCCTGGGGCTGCCGCCACGTCCCTACAGTGGGACTCTGCTCTGGTTTCGGCCCCTCTGGGCCAGTCGGGAACCTCACTTCCAGTTCCCCCTGCTGTTCTCCCACCGGGCATTTTATCCTGGCCTCTGGGGGCCGGCCAGAAAATCAGCCCTGGCACTCTGCTATAAAGCGTGCCCACACTGACATGGGAGCCGATCCCGGCTCCTCCTGACTTTGCCATTTTTTATTCTTCTTTCTTTTACCATGGCATCCTGCCAGCTTCGCTCCTCGGCCGGCTGAGTTAAGTCTTTCTTTTCACGGACAGGCAGGCCCCGAGCCACCCAGAGGGGCTGGGGTGAGATGGCTCCAAGGTACAGCCTGCAGGCAGTATTAATCTGAAATAAGGGAAACTTTTTGTTTTCAAACAGATTCCTTGTGTTCATGTTCTGTTTTGAGCTTGGTACCAGAGGTTGTGGCTACAGGGATGGAGGAGGCCACGAGTGGGAGTACCTTGGTAGCATTCCCACTATAAGCACCAGCAGCTAGCTCCGAGCCAGAGGGGCTGAGGCTGATGGGGTGAAACTGGAGTCCTAGGAGGGGCTGCTGCCAAGGCAGAGTCAGTACCTAGGAGCTGAGATCTTAGATAGTGGACCAAGGCTTAATGTGCAGCCAGAGGAAAAGGGGGGCAGGGTTGCAACAGTCTTCCCAGAATCAGTTGGGGCTTCAGCTGAAGGAGCACCCCCTTAAAGAGGAAGCACCTGAGGAGAGAGAATAGGCCACAGGTGGGGTGGACCTATCCGGGAAGTCAGGGCTAACCAGCGAGGGCACCAGTGAGGCTACCTCCAGCTCCCAGTGATTGCCTTCCCTTCAAACCAAGATAAGATCAAAGTCGTGGCAGGGGAGAGACTACAAGTGAGGTGGGGGCCAGGAAGGAGCTAGCAGGTGGGTCAGACCATGGAGGGGAGATCAGCTGCTGGGGTGGTGGACCCCCAAAGGTGCCACAGTTATGCTGATATGTGGCTTCCTTAGTTCCTGCTCATCACATTCTATGGCACACATTTGCTTATCATTTGCGGTTTTGTGGAATAGCTGATTTAGAAATATTCTGGGGGGTTTTTTTGCCAAGATATTTGTAAAGGCCAAGCAGAATAGTTGTGAAGAGTCAGCTTGGTTATAATTCAAAACTGTATGAAAACTGTCTGCAGTATGCAGCTTTACCACACAGTGAGCCATATTCTAAGCTGCTGTAAGGTTGGCTTGAATTATTCCATTAATGTCAGTGGATCAAGACATCAGTCAGTAGAAAACAACAATTGATGTTATTACCCTGGTATCCAGTAGGACTTTCTTGTCTTTCAAGATGTGAACCATTGTAGGTTGCCTCTAGTTTAGAACTTGGTCCAACTCCAGGAATGTCTGAAAATATTCACTGTATCTTTTCTGCTGGGAAAAAAATCCTCTCTCAATTTACTGACAGCCCTCTGACCCAAAAATAAAATGTATGGTACGTAACAAATTTGGTCACATAGTATTTTCCCAGCTAAAAAAATTGAACTTTTAAATTGGCATGTAAACAAATACAGATATAATCCCACATTTATTTAAAGCAAGGGAGGTTTGGCAGTTGATTCCTGTAGGCACAGGTTGGGGTCCTCTCCCTTGACACATGGGAGAGGACCCCACAGGAAAAATGGCTCATCTATATCATTCAGTTGTTCACAGTGGACTTTGAATGTGGCCTGTGAAGCTCCCTGCAAGTCCTTGACCTACAAAAAGCCACTAAAAACAAGACTTTATATGGCTGGCTGCTGGCTGTGTGACTTTACCTGTACATAATCTAGTGGATTTAGATAGAAGATGGGAGACCTGTTTTCAACCCCTTCTCTGCTTGAACTGGATCAGTTTTAAGCCCAGGTCTCCCACTTCCCAGGACAGTGCCCTGACCAAGTATACAGAGTGCATGTGGGTGCCTCCCTGTTTACTAGGGGTGTACAAAGTAGACCCTATTTGATTCGGATTCAGATTCAGCCCAAATCAGGGACAGTGACTTGATTTGGATCAGTGTCCTGGATTTGATTTGGCCTAATCTGAATCTGAAGTTTCGATGCTGATTTGGAGTGATTCAGACATAGACACAGCTTTAAAAGTTTTAAAAGCACTTCTGGTCCACTTCCAGGTCTGCTGGAGAGTGCCCTGGGGGGCCCCCCCACATTCCCTAAGCTCAGTAATAAGCCATGGGTGGACCTCGGGTGCCCGCCCCTGCCCCCCCCAACCCAGGAGGCACCAGTTGCTGAGCTGTGGGGGTGCGGCCTGCAGCATGCTCCCCAGTGGACCTGGAAGTGGACCGGAAGTGCTTCCGGTCCACTTCTGGGTCTGCTGCCGAATGCCCCCTGTACTTCTGTGGGACACTCCATGCACCCCAGCATTGCAGCATTCACAAGCCGCCTGCTGCCTAGAGATATGTAGAAAAAACGTTTAAAGCTGTCTCTATGTCCAAATCTCCGAATCTCTATGAATCTATTCAGAGGGTTCCAATTTAATTTGGAGAGATTGAAGGGTCCTCTGATACAATTCAGATTTGGAGATTCAGCCACTGAATTGGACCGAATCTCCACCGAATTGAATCAGGACTGAAGCTTCGCACAGCCCTATTGGCCATTGCCTTTTTTTTTTCAGCTCCAATTTCAATAGTGATGGATGGACTACTAAGCACTGCCAAGAATAATCCAGAAGTTCAGATGCTTTCCCATATCATAGCTGAACTATCAGTCCATTTGGCTTAGTGAAAAAGTGCAGTACATAGGGATTGAGAAGGCTGAGGTTTTATTTTCCACATCTACCTCTGTGACCCTGGGGAAGTCACTTTACCTCATCTTCCAATTCAGTTTTTGCAAGTTTAGAGGGTAAAGTCCTTGAAGCAGGCACTGTCTTTTTATTATGTTTGCATAGCACTCAACACTTGTATGTGTATGCAAGTGTAAGTATAGCAATATGATCATTTTGGCTCAAAGCTGGGATGAAATGCCAGAGCTCCTGTCTCTTTAAGGTTTGAAACGTTTCTGAAAGGGTAAGCAGGACCTGGCTCAGATGAACTGGGTGTAGCTGCACTAGAGGGTCCCTGGAGACATTTAAGCTGGGGGATTTTGGAAAATCATGTTTGCTAGATTCTGGCAAACATTTTAATAAAATGCTTCAGCTTCAAACAGCACCCTGGTCTGGGAGCGAAGCATTTGCACAGAACATAGCACAATAGAGCCCTGTAATAACTCTTCTAACCCATTCAATATGCAAAAGTAGACTAGAAATCCCGTGAGAATGAGTTTCCTCACAAGACTTCTGGTAATTCTGGCTTCCAGTTAGGCCATAAATAGTGAGAAATGCCTTTCTAGCACTTTTTGGGGGGAATTTGGCTTCCAGCCTGCACTAGAAAGCTAGAGGCCGTGATTGAAATGAAAAATAATGAGAAAGAAAAGTTGTCCAGACCTTGGGAAAGCTCATGTTCAATACAGGGAAATTGTTCAGGTAGGTTCTTTTGTCTTTCGCCTGAGGAATTGTTCTGTTTCACAGCACAGGCCCCATTGCTGGTGACCGAGGGCCATGGTACCCTGGGAGTCTACTCCCAGGCTAATTGTTCCTGGACTCTCCTGGGTGCTTTTGGTGTCACCACATGGCTGACAGTGATGCCTTTCCCATCCTCTCCTCTTGACAGCAGTCTGAATTGAGTCTGCTCAAACTGTCAAGGTAAGAATATTAGGCAAGTGCTAAGGTCTGGGATCGTAGCCACTAGTCTGGGGTGTCAAGCTGAGCCTGGACAACACAGAGCAGATGGATGCTGCTTCCTGCAAGTTCATTAAGTGTTTGAGTGTCTTCTCCTTCCTCTGTGCTGTGGACAATAGAAATTGCAGACAGGAGATCCAATCAGGCCATATTCTATGATAGAAAGAGTCTTCCTAAATGATAAGCCCTCATCTTGTGTGCGCAAAGTCATACATGACACAGTCTTGAATAACACAATCACGTGGTATTTTTCTATAGGACCCTCCCTCAGTCAGCTTACAAGACACACAAATAATAAATTTAATAAACTGACACAAAAATTGACCTGAGTGTCTCTGGCACCTAAAGCATATACTTTTGTTACTAAGCTATCCAGGTTTTAGACTGAAGGTGCTAGGACCTTTCAAGTTTTACTGTGCCTACATGAGAGCTTCCCACACATTGGTGCACCAAAAAATAATATTGCGGATAACAGAAAAATGTAGGCAAAACTGAGCATAGTTCTCATGCAAACACTTTGGATAGCTTGTAGACCTAAATTCATGCAGATCATTATAGGACCTAATTCCCTCCTTCCTTTCCTTCTGCAGTTGCAGTGATTTAGGGTACAAAGATTCCCTTGTGCTGTAGAGCAACTCCGCTGAAGCTGGGTGTAGTGTTATCATTGACTTTAGCTGAAGCAAAACTGGGACTTTTGATACTTATGAATCTGATTGTTGTGCCCATAGATCAAAGATTGCATTGTTTGAGCCTTTGATTCTCAAAGATATAGAGATATTTGAATCCCACAGGTTTCAATGGAACTTAGGTGCCTAAATACCTTTTGAGGATCAGGGTTTAAGAGACTGAAGTGCCAGTTCTGTACCAAACTCTGCATAGGTGCACCCTTCACCAATATAAAGCCCCATTGGTTTCAGTGTGGCTTCACAGTGGCAAAAGGGTCTATGCATAAGATATTGGAGGTCTGAGGCACAGGACTTGGTGTAGAACAGAAGCCTTAAATTGCAAACATGGATCAATCAAGAGAAAATGTTTTGCATTTACAAAATGCTGGAACAAGAATGCTATCTAGTGTTTTAAAAAATGGCTCTAGATTTGGTGAGTTATGTTTCTTGATTTGAAAAAGAGATCGAGCTTTCTTCCTTTTCATTTATGTCTAAATGGGACTCCTGTTGAAATGATTTTACGTATGTCATGCTAAAAGGGGTTGTGTTCTCACTCACCCTAAGAAAGAAAAGGTTCTGAAGCTTTGTGTTTACAAGGCTATACCACAGCCTTTCCATCACACTCTTGTTCTTAATTTTATTACAAGAGGTGAATGAATGCTGTAAAAAAGTATTCGCAAACATGTGTGGGAACAGCAAATATGCAAAGCAGCAGCCACAAGAAAAAGTTCACAAGCAATCCACTGAAATACGCTTGCATAAAACCCTTGTCAAATAATCTTGGTGAGTGAACAAATTTGCAAAGCCTGAGGTTTTCACAGGCAACTTTTGCAAACAAACAAATGGAACAGTCTGAGATAATTGAATAAATGATTTTCTATGAATCATTCAAATTCTAATGACAGCTTTCTTTATAAACCCCCCTGTAAAAACTTTGTAAAAACTTCTTTAATATCAATGCTTCTATACTCTCCTAGCTTTTGAGGGACTTGCCCCCTTAAAATGGTTGATTCTTCAGCTTTCATCATCACAGATTTCAGAGGCAGCCACATGGGTCTGCTGGAAGGCATGAGGTGTGCCTACACTTTTTTATGAGAAAAATCACTTTGATGGGCTTCCATCTGCAGCCAGTTTGAAGGTTATTGTCATAAGAAGAGAACTGGAAACTTGCTTTGGAAACAATAAAAAGTTTTGTGATTAATAATTTATTCCTTGACAGGTCTTATTATCATGAGCCATTGTGATATTAATAATGGTCAGATCCTCAGTTGGGCTCACTTGATGTAACTCCACTGGGGACAATGGCACTATGATAGCTCATACCAGCTCAGGATCTGGCCTTACAGCTCTGTGTCCCACTTCCTATTTATATACTGGTCAGGATAGCCTTTGGATGTCCTTTTCTTGTTCTACCTTTAGGGAGTTCTCTACTGTAACAGATACTGAATTGTACCAGATCAGTGATCCATTTAGTCTAGGATCCTGTCTTTGGTAGGTGCTTGGAAGAACCCCCTCCCTCCTCCTCTCCCCATGGACAAGGTTCAACAGAGGAGTCTTTTCTAGCCTTCCCCAGCCAGCTAACTGATGCCCCAACTACTCATTCTGGGCTTGGTGGAACATGCTATTTCCCTATGACAAGGTGTTGAAAGTGGGAATAGTACTGAGGAGGTTTGAAAGTGCTCCCTCCTGACTCTAACTCAAGGACCTGGCTGGGCACAAAACAGGGAGTCAGGATACCTCAAGCAAAGGTAGGCAGTGATGAACTGCTTCAGAGCAAAGAGAGAGAACAGGGCTGTAGTTTTGACAGATCACGTTCCCAGCTCTGCTCCTGGAGCAATGCAGCTCCAAGTTATAAACTGAGAAGTTGAAATGTTGCCTGGACTGAGGTGCAGATGAGCAGGGAGTAAAATCTGGCACTCCATTAAAAATTGATGACAAATATCTTTAGGATAAAATTAGGACATGAGGAAGCTAAGTGGCCACCCCCACCAGTGGCCATAGAAGAATACATACGCATGCAAAGGTTGAATTTGATCTATAAGGTTACCCTTTTTTATTTGTACCTCTCTTGCCTTGAATGGGACATATGTAAATAGGAAGAAAAGACCAGTAATTCTGCTTATTCAGCAAAGATCTTGGTCCTGCAGATCCTTTGTATGTAGCCCTGCAATTCAATGAAATCATAGGCCAAATTCTTACCGCCTTCATAGATTGTAAGGCCAGAAGGGACCTTGGAAGATCATTGGGTCCAGCACCCTGCACCAAGCAGGAAAGATAACTGGGGGTCAGGTGACCCCAGCAAGGTGACTGTCTAGTCTCCTCTTGAAGATTTCCAGGGTAGGTGATTGCACCACCTCTGGGGGAAGCTTGTTCCACAATCTGGACACCCTGACTATGAAGAATTTTTTCCTAATGTTGAGCCTGAATTGATCTTCCAGGAGTTTGCAGCCATTACTCCTGGTTTTCCCCTCAGGTGCCCTGGTGAACAGTTGCTCACCGAGCCCTTGATGTACTTCCCTAGTGTAGCAGTAAGCTGCTATCAGGTCCCCTCTCAGCCTTCTTTTCCTCAGGCTGAAGAGTCCCAGATCCCTCAGTCTCTCCTCATATGGCTTGCCTTTTAAGACTCTGATCATACGAGTGGCTCTTCTTTGGACTCTCTCATGCTTGTTCACGTCCTTGTTAAAATGTGATGCCCAGAACTGGACACTACTCCAGCTGCAGTCTCATCAGTGCTGCGTAGAGCAGAAGAATCACCTTGGCTTTGCTGGAAATGCATCGATTGATGCAAGCCAGAGTATTATTTGCCCTACTGGCTACAGCGTCCCACTGCCGGCTTATATTCATACTGTGGTCTGTTATTACCCCCAGGTCCCTTTCATTCGTGGTGCTAGTCAGTTTGGTGCCACCAAGCCTGTAGATGTGTTGGGGGTTGCTCGTCCCGAGGTGGAGCACTTTACATTTCTCAACAATGAACTTTATCAGGTTCCAATCTGCCCTACTTGCTAGCCTGCCTAGGTCTGCAAATGCCTGTATCTGTAGCCTATTTTCAAGCATGACCACACTTCCCCATAACTTGGGGTTGTCCGTGAACTTGGCCATTGAGCTCTTTACCCCCCCCTCCCCCCCCATCTAAATCATTAATAAAGATGTTGAAAAGTACTGGACCGAGCACTGACCCCTGTGGGACACTGCTGCCCACTTCTTGCCAGGATGACACGAATCTGTTCACTATGACTCTCTGGGTCCTATTCTGCAGCCAGTTTCTCACCTGACTGTCTCGGAGTTAAGCCCACGATCCTCCAATTTTCTTGTGAGGACATTGTGGGATACTAGATCAAAGGCATTTTGGAAGTCTAGGTATACAATGTCAACCTGCTCTCTCGTGTTCAGGTGGCGAGTTACTTGGTCATAGAAGGAGATGAGGTTGGTAAGGCAAGATCTGTCCACAACGAAACCATGCTGGCTGTCATTCAGAATCTTACCTTCTGCAAGCTTATCACAGATAGACTCCTTGATGAACTTTTCTAGGATTTTCCTTAGGATGGAAGTTAGGCTGACTGGCCTATAGTTACCTGGGTCCTCCCTCCTGCCCTTCTTGTGGATGGGCACAACATTGGCCCTCTTCCAGTCCTCAGGGACTTCTCCAGAGCGCCACTTCAATGGGCATTGGATCAAGCTTAGTATACGTGCTCCCAGTGAAACCAACTGGATTCTTTCTGTAAGTAGGACTTATTCACCAGAATCAGTATATGTGGGATCAGGCTGTTAGTGTATCTTATACAGGGTAGACAGGTGTGACATGCTTTTATCCTGTGTGACTAATGTTCCTGTATTTCCTTGCAAGGAAGTTCAATTTGGGGCTGAGATCACATGGAATCCAATACTAGAAGGAGGTATTTTAAAGAATGCAGATTTTTGATAGATGAGTCTCGTTATTAAAACAGACTCTGAAAGGGGAAAAAAAATGAACGTCCTTTGCTTTGTACTAGATTTAATTGAACAGTTGACCCAAATATGCTAAAATTTAGATGTATTTTCCTTTCAGTCGGATTATCCTTTGAAACTGTGAACAAACCCTGCCTGACAACACAAAGGAATTTTCCCATGGATCAGCTAAAGCTGACTCACATGAAAGACTTGCCCGAAGTGGTCATGCCCTCTGAGCAAATACCACAGGCATGAGGATCTCTGCTCTTGGCCTAACAGCAGTGTTAGAATTCCAGCGACCCAACCTGAAAAGTGAAATCTTATTGGAGGATGGTAGGTCATTTACCTATGACCTAGCCAATCTGCTCCTCTATTTACTCATGTTGCTAACTTCCAACGGGGTTGAATGTTTTGAGCTGTCACTGCATGTTGGGAGAAATTTCCTGTTCTGCCCCTGGAATACACCACAGAGCACTTGCTGTTTGTTTAAGCAGGTAAAGTACAAACAAAAGTCACTTCTATGACTCAAAGGGGAAAGAAAATCATCTGATTGGGAAAGCTTTCAGCACTTGGTTTAATGCCGTAGTGAAACACCAGAGGAAGCTGTGTGCCTGTCTAAGATGAATGTTTCCTCTGCTGCAATTGTCTAGTGTATCACAGATCAACAACCAGGAAGGCCTGATTACTCATCCTTCCTATACACTTTTTTTTGGGTTTATTTTTTTCAATACTGTTTGGGAAAGTATCAACCTTTTTTGATGCATTGACTTACTGGGAAGAAAAACACGCCTGCTACAAAGAAGTGCTAGAAATAACCTGCAAGAGTATTTTTCCCCTTGGGTTATAACACAGAAGCAGCTACATTTTTATAGGATTTTGAGACCTTCACAAATATGGATGAAAATTTCTCTCTGGGTCTCTGTGTTGTGCACACAGAGTTAAACCTCCTAACCAGTGTTTTGTTAATGCTGGTTAATAAAACTGGTTAACCTTAACACTAAGAGCATTTTAAAATAGAACTTGCTTTTCCTTCTTTCTGCTGTTTGTTTATTTTTGCTATTTTGCTCGATGACAGTGAACTGGCCACTTTCAAGTCCAATTCACTTTCTGCTTTTAGTTGGTTTCTATTTCTGGTTCCTTAAAAAAGGTTCCTGCCCTAGAGTGTTCTCCCTTGCAGAATGCCATATTAATTGGTTAGGTCTTTCTCCTTGTCCATTTTCCTTTCCCTCTCCTGTTTTTTTTTAAACAAAACCAAATGTTGTAGCCTAAGCTGCTTGCTTGTTTCATTCCCAGTGTTCTGTGCAATAATGAAGGGACTCCTTTTGGACTGTCAGCTTGGATCTTTAGTTTAAGTGCACTGGATTCAGTGCTGCTGCTTGCAGGTGTGTCATGCTTTGTCTGCTCAGAGCTGTGGTGCAGTTTCCCAAGCACATGGAGCTTGCTGCAAGCCTCCTGGCATCACCTTCCAAATCTTCTCCCCTACAGTTCTTGTTTCAACCTGCAGAGAACCTGCAGGCTGTTACATTGATAATGTCCTGCAAATTATCTCTTGTTCCAATTTGCCTCATTTTTATATTTATCACTAGCAGGAAGCAAAACTATATGTAACACACGAGAAACTGGAGCTAAATTCTTTTTCATTGTTCCTCAGTTCTGTGGTACTTTGGTGGAGAGGCTTGGGAATTATGGGGCAGTCTCCTTTACATTTCAAAAATAAGGGATTTTAATGAGTTGTATATAAAACAAAGCAATCAATTTTAATGCTGCTGTTGTTTGTTTTTACACCACGTTCATTTTATATTACTCCTGTCTTTTCTGTTTTAAATATCCAGCAGAATTTTGTACCCACAGAAATGTAGCAGTTTTACAGGAATGGCTGTGGGGAGTGTTGGGAGTTTTTGCCAGCTAGACTAGGAAGGGTTTGTGTTTCTGACTTCTAGGAAGGCAGTTTAAGCTGGACAGGTAAGTCTATTACATGAATGTTTCTATTAAAATATACCATCAGAAATAATTAGATTGACATTTAAATTTTCATTTTTTAAGTTTCAGAGTTAATGCCACAGATTGGTGAATGGGGCGGTTTATAATTCTCAAGGCTTGTTATTGACTGATTGTAGACTTGGACAGACATTACTGCATTTATAACAGTTGATGGTTTACAGGGTGTGGATAGACATTCATTTGAAATGTTCCAAATTCTGCTCCAGTTTGGAGCACTTCAAATCATGAGTGCTTTGTGTGGACATGTAGCCATGCCTCCTTCTACCCGGAGCACTTCAAAATGTCTGCAAAAGCAAGCAATGGTAGTGTTTTCCAGCCCTGGGGCTGGAAAACAGGAAATCCTTTCATGTCTTTCAGCCTCCAGAAGTTTCTGAGGACAGCCATGCACACAAGATTGCTCACTAGCTGCCTGCCCTGCTTCCTCTTGAGGGGTGGGGAGTGGAGCACTGTGGGATGTTGGAAGATTGAGCAAGCCCCTATCATCCTCAGGGTGAAGATGTTTCAGGAACCTCTTCAAATATGTTCCTTTTTCCCAAGGATTATTATTTTTATGTGCTTTGGCCATTTTTGAACTGCTTCTTTGAAATATCTGTACCCTCACTGCTTGGAGCACTTTAGAGGCACTTGGAGTGCTTCAAACATCATGTCTGCCCGTGGCCACAGATACCTTTACAATGACAAGTGCTAGAAGAATTGTTTTTACAACAAAGCTTAAATTTTAGGCCCCTGTAACCAGTCTCTGAGGACAGATCAGACTTGTATTAAAAATAAAACAAAGCAAACCCCATACAGTTTGGGGGTGGAAACATTTTATATATTTTTACAACACAAAGGAGATTTAAAAAAAATAATGGCACATATCTCATTTTTGTTCCATTGAATGCTTTGCAACAGTAAGAAATTTGCCCTTCAGAAACCTCATTAACAATTGGTAATCTCTGTACTCTTCCCAGCTCTTCAGACTATGAGATGCTGGACCGGACTGTTCTGTTGAAGCTGGGGGTGCACTTTGTCCCTTCGGCTGAGGTTGCATTTTGGTTTCTGGCAGGTGGGCTTGCCTACTGGAGGCTGGCTTTTTGGTATGTAGAACATAGGCAAGGGCTGGAGCTAAGCAACTCTCCCCCATGGTGGAGGAGCTGGGAGAGGCTAGAAGTGCTTGTCCCAAGGAAAGCTGATTTATCCAAGGCAAAGGCTGGTTTCTTGTGGAAAACCAGAAGTGCTGATTTGGTCTGCAAATCTGTGAGTCTGTGGGATCGTGGAGGGGAACAAATAACCTTGCCTGATTATCCTTAGGGCAACAAGCCATCATCTTTTTTTTTTTTTTTGTAAATGGTTCTTTACTGAGATGGAGCTACTACCTGCCTTCAAACTAACATGACTTTCTGCCTTGCTCTACTCATGAATATCAGGATGAAAGAGCCAGGGTGAATTCTACTATTTATCTCCTTGCAGAGAGCCACCTGGTGCTAGGAATGCAGCATGACCACTGGTTCATGAAAGGAAGGGAAATGGTCATATACTCGATTTATAGGTTTTTGCTGATTCTGTGCTTTTATAACTTCATGGGGATAGGTTTTCTGGCTTCTTCCTGGAAGGTGGAACTAAAGCGGCCAAATGTTTTTCAGCAGCTAACATGCATGTACACACAGCTATTCTTAAAAAGAGGTGAAAGGTGAATTGTGGGGAGAGAAACAGACTAGAAACGTCAAATGTCTGGCAAAATGTCTCAAGTGACTCGTGGGGCAGAGTTCTGGTTCTGTACAGAAACCAGAAAGGTCCAATCTGGGTTTGTGGAGGAGATGATTATCTATATAGTTATCAACTAAAGCTTGGGACGAGAGGTTTTCTAAGTCAGATTAATTTGCTTTTAACCAATGGCGCCCCATTTCAATGTACACCTAACTCCTTTCTGCGTGTCCTCTCTTGACTGATTTTAAATACAGCCTACATTTTCAGTCTATAGTGGAAGTGTGACAGCTACCATCCAGAGAAAGGGAGATGAGCCCAAGTGAAGGAGAAATAGAAAAAGCAGGCTGTCTTCTAAACAGCTATTCAGAAAGCCACACAAGAAATGGGCTGAGAGTGGGTGACTGTTGCCACCTGGGGGGGGGGGGGGTGCCCGGGCCTCCCCAGTGACAAGTCAGTGACTGGGGGGGGAGGGTCCCACCACGGCCAATCTCACCAACTGGGGGCAGGGTTGCCCAGTGGCCAATCTCACTGACTGGGGGAGGGGGCAGAGGGAGGTCCTCCCATGGCTGATTGTGAAGTGGCCGCGGCGCTCTCACCTGCCCCCCCGCCCATCACCTAAGCGGCATGCATGGCCTGTCAGGGGGTGCACTGGCACTGGGGCTGAGGTGATGATTTTTAAGCATTATCAGTATTTACTTGTTTTGAAGTGCTTTATGTGGGGAGACTTATTAGGGAACCCCCTTTGAACCTATTTATTGCTATTCTTCCTTCTTAGTTGTTTTGTTCCTCCTGGTTTCCACAAGTCTTCACTATCCATTCTGTGGCACTGCTTTGGTAGGCGAACATGGCTTTCTTTATACCTTTAGTTCATAGGTAGGGTTTCCTTCCCCTTTTACAGCTATTCCCATGGTCAGTTTGTTTTTTTCTCCACATCGCATGTCAAGTGTCTGATTATTAGCCAAATATGCTGGTTGGTGTGGTTTAAACAAAATAAAGGAGATGGGATTTTTCTTTACAAATCTACAGAAATAAGAAAGAAGTTAAAATTGGTTGAACAAGAGCATAGGTAGATTGATACTATGAAAAGCCTTGCTAAGTGCCCTAAACTGAAATGTACACAATATTGCTAAACCAGCTGGATTTGCATTGTGTTAGAAACCTCTCTTCTGATCCCTTTTAGAGGAAACTGCAGTGGGAGGTGCTTCTGTGAGTGTAATTCTACAGAAAGGAGTGTGCCTGTGTGCAGTGCCCTCTGCTTTTCAAGTGGAGGTTCCTACTATGGTTGCTTCCTTCCTTTCTTTTATAATAGAGGCTAGGGACAGACATTTAAAAAGCTTAAGGTGGAATCAATCTAACTTACGCGGTTTTCTGTCAGTGGCGTAGTTTAGATTGGTAGGAACATTCACACTTTGGTTGGGGGTGGAAAACTTAGTCCAGGTTCTGCCATTCTTAAACCAGTCTACATGTGCTGAACTTCTGTTCTTTTACAGGTATAAACCAGTTTCCTTTCAATTATACTGGTAAAAGTGTAATGTCTGTACCTGGCCTAAAAGTAAGTAAAAAAGATGTACTGTTTTCAGCTTCTGACATGAATTGAAGGTAAACAAGGTATTTTCCTGGTATATAAATGCATGCCTTCTGAGATTTGTGCCATTTGACATTTATCACTAGAAAGCAATAATCCCCTTCCATCACATCCCACCCAAAATATCTTGCATATAGAGGGCTAGTGATTTAATTGGAAGGTTAAATATTTAAAGCAGCATCTTTAATATGTCATTACTGGAAGAGGTCCTTGGTACATCATTGTTTGCGATATCATAGCACACATTCTTTTTCTCTCACTAAGGGGTTTTAATGCCACCTGATGCCATAATATCTGTACGCCTTCCACCTATTATTGATAGTAATAAGGACGATTCTTTTCTGAGATGATGGCTAAAATATTTAATGTAATTCAACCCCTGCCTTTGGCCACTGTGGAATAGATCCTGCACCAGTGCCTCTATAGGCATGAGGCTGCTTGGGTCCATGTGCAGTACCCATAGAGAACATTTCATTCATACTTATATAACAGAGAAAATCCTTATCGGGCAGGCTGCTTGCAGTCTTCACCAGAATGAAATATTACAGTTCTCGGAGACAAGAGTTAAAAGGGCTTCAGTAGCTTGATCCATGGCAGCAGGGTACAAGAAATTGCTTTTATCTTGACTATGCCACCTGGCACATTTGCTTTGTTATTGTTCCAAGTACTGATTGCCTGCCCTTTACTTCTTGCTGAGTGAACCTATCAAGAGCTAGGTTAGGAATCAAAGGTACAAATGAGTCCCAAGCAATTGCCCAGCAGTTTCCTTCCTTTTAGGGGGAACACCAGCAGAGAAGAGTCATCTGTCATCTCCCCAACTCTGTAACTTGGGTGCAGCCCCAGGAGCCCAGGCCATGAAGTAATATCGAGGGGAATCCCTGGGCTATAGAGTGACTGCATGGCTAGCTCTATGTCATGAGTTTAAACCTGCTTCCCTGAGAGGGGAGTGTATCCTGGGGACTGGAGGCCATATAATTATAGTGTGTGATTTGGACTCTTTCTGTCTGATGCTGATTCAGCCTCAGGTTCAGTAAGGAAGCATATTGGCCCCTTCTGGCCAGTAGTGTAATGTTGCACTAAAGATTTAGAATCTGGGCCTTTTTTCTCATTTCTGTATTGCCATCAGTCAATGCTCTGCTTCCATCTCACTCAGTTCCTTATTACTTGGACTACTTGGCTGTCCTGTACTACTTGGCTGTCCAGTCCAGTACTACTTGGCTGTCCGGTACTTGGCAAGTACTTGGCTGTCCAGTACTTGGCAAGTCCAGTACTACTTGGCTGTCCAGTACTTGGCTGTCCATGTACTTGTCCTAATACTTCACACCTTCCTTCTTTCTTGGTTACTTTCTCTCCTTCCCCTCACTGTTTCCTTCACCTCAGTTTCCTTCTCTTTTACTCACTCTTCTATCTACATTCTTTCACATAGTTCCTCCATTCTTCTTCAACCCCAACAAGGTCACCAACCAATTTCCCTCTCCCAAGGGAGGATCCACTATTCCTATATAATTTCTCAGAACAAAACAACTCAACAGTGGTCCCCAGGGCAGCAGCAGCTCCTGACTGCTGGTGGTGGTGGCGGCTGTTTTTTTTTGCATCTTCCTTCCCCAAACACCAAGTTGTAACTCTCCCCATGACAGTGTTACAGTACTACCATTGCTGACTGTCTAATCTGCTCCTCATAGCCTCTGATGACAGAAATTCCACTTCTGGCCTGCTCTTGTGTTTAACTATCTGTTCAGTTGGAAAGCTTTTTCTGTGACCTACTCTGCATTTCTTTGGCTGCAGGTTGTTTTTGCTCTGTCCCCAGAGGACATGGAGAACAATGAAGTGCTTTATATTTTTGGAACTGTTATGATTTCTCTCACTCTCCCCTTCTCTAGACCAAAGAAGGTGCTTTTGGTCTTTCCTCATAGGCCATTCTTATTATACCCCTTGATCATCCTTGGTGCTCTCCTCTGAACTCTCTCTAACTGGTCATACTCCTCTGGGAGTGTGAAGTCTAGAACTAGGCAGAGTACTTCAGTTGAGACCTTACTGATCCTGAGTAGACTGGTATAAGGTTACCTTGTGTGTCGTACATATGGCACCTCTCTTTAAAGATCCCAATATGATGATTGCTTTTCTTGCAATAGAATGACATTAACTCATGGTAAGCTCGTGATCCACTAGAACCCCATATCCGTTCCCTATCTTGCATTTGTGCATTTGATAATTCCCATATAAGTATGGACTGGAAGGTGGATAGAAAATAGGCTGGATGGTCGGGCTCAAAGGGTAGTATTCAATGGCTTGATGTCTAGCTGGCAGCCCGTATCAAGTGGAGTGCCCCAGGGGTTGGTCCTGGTGCTGGTTTTGTTCAATTTCTTTGTCAACGATCTGGAAGCTGAGATGGAGTGCACCCTCAGCAAGCTTGCAAGTGACACCAAGCTGGGGGGAGTAGTAGATATACTGGAATGTATGGCTAGCAGTAAGAGAGACCTAGAGAAATTGGAGGATTGAACCAGAAGAAATCTCATGAGGTTCAATAAAAACAAGTGCAAAATCCTGCACTTAGGATGGAACAGTTCCATACACCAGTACAGGTTAGGGACCAACTGGCTAAGCAGCAGCTCTGCAGAAAACAGACCTAAGGTATTACAGTCAACAATAAGCTGAATATGAGTCAAAAGTGTGTCCTTGTGAAGAAGGTTTATGGCATACTGGGCTGCAGTAGTCTGAGCATTGCTCGCAAATTGAGCAAAGCAATTATTCTACTCTATTCGGCACTTGTGAAACCACATCTGAAATACTGTGTATAGTTTTGGGGCCCCTACCACAGAAAGGATATAGACAAATTGGA
>NW_005842269.1:802211-862251 GCF_000455745.1 Alligator sinensis | reverse complement strand
CAGCAGAGGGCAATGAAAATGCTTAGGGGGCTGGTGCACATGACTTCTGAGAAGAGGCTGATAGATAACTACTTTTTAGATAACTGCCATAGATAACTCCTTTTTGAGTATTGTTTTCTAACCAGCTGTGTACCCATCTTATAGGGGTTTCATCAGGACCACATTCCTTAATTTCTTATAGGAATGTCATGTGTTACATTGTCAAAGCCTTACTAAAGCCAACATATACACATGCACTGCTTTTCTACAATCTTCTAGGCCTGTTACCCTGTCATACAAGGAGGTTAGTTTTGGTTAACATTGACTCATTCTTTACAAGTTCAAATTGGATGTAACTTATCACCATGTTATCTTTCAGGTGCTTAAAAATAGTTTGCTTATTTGTTCCAATACCTTCCAGGAATTGAAGCACGGCTGACTGATCTGTAGCTCCCTGGGTCCACCTTTCTTCCCCTTTTAAAGACAGATTTCTGTGTTTGCCCTTTTTCAATTTTCTGGAACTTCATCTGCCCTCCCTAGTTTCTAAAAAATAATCACTAATGACTGAAATTGCTTCGGCCATTTTGCTAAGCACTCTAGGATGAAGTTCAAAAAACTTCTACTTTCCCAGTAACCTGTCCCTTCTTATTGTAGCCTGAGCACTTGACCTTTTGCCACTGGCACTGACTATATTAGCCATCTGATCACAGTTAACCAGTATATTAAAGACTGAAGCCAAAAAGGTGTTAAACACTCAGGTCTTCTCAATATTATCTGTTATTAATTTTCTCTTTACAATGAATAGTGGACCAAATTTTTTACAAGGAATTCCTCTTATTTTTAATGTCCTTAAATCATGTTGTTGTTGCCCTTTATGTCCCTTGGCAGTTGTATTTCAAGTTGTACCTGGGCCTTTCTTATTTTTGTCCATGCAGGCTCATGTTGTTCTTTTATGCTCCTCCTTAGTAATGTGCCCTGGTTTCCACTTTTTTACACATCCTTCATGAATTTCAGAGTCTAAAGAGTTTAGCCAAATTGGTGCCATCTTTCCTTTGCACTGGGATAGTCTGAACTCATACACTTCATATTGTCACCTCTCCTGAATTTCTTTTTTCCCTTAAACCTGCCTCCCATGGTGTATTACCTCCCAATTCTCTGAGTTTTTTGAAGTCAGCTTTCTTGACGTCTGCTTTCTTTATTTTCTTCTAGTTTCTTATTCTGATACTCCCCTGCGTAACAATATCTCCTCTTCAGAATTCTATAAAATAAGGACCAGATAAAATAAGGTCTGATGCCATTCCACCCATTAGTTGTGAAAGTGAACTTAAGTGAGTAAGTTTGATTCCTCCCTGCCCAGGTCCTTGAAAAACAGTTAATACAAAAAATGGGTGGGTCTTCTGTCCCCTCCTTGCTTTTTAGTGACTCAGTCTTAAGGGAAAGATGATGATGTGTTGTAAAAGTAGTACATTGATGGACTTTCAGAGCTTGAAAAGGGCAGAATAAAATCTGTAAATCCGTTTGGACATCAAATAAGTGAAATAAAATCTGGCCTTGAGTGTATAAGCAGAATTTGAGAAAAGTAACAATTACCTAAATGTACAGATGAGTGCCTAGTGAGATACAAAAAAAGACACTTAAGTGAGTTACATGCTTAAATCTCATTTATTAATTGGTGCCTAAATACTTATGTAAGTTTGGTCTAAAACTATAACTGACTGGTTATGCACCCTTTGCTTCCTCCCATCTCTCCTCCATTCTTCCAGTATTTATTAACATTGTAAGCTCTTCAAGGGTTGCATTGTGTCTCCCTATGTATTTGTACCATATCTCACGATTTTTTAGGGTAAATTAATACATTATAAACATAAATATTCATAAAAATCACAGTCTTACAGTCCAGACTTTCAGTTGGAGAAAGCTGCCCGCCAAGAAAATCCTGTCAGTTCCAGCACTGCAAATCAAAGTAAAAAAATAGAGACTCATGTGATAACTTGAGATAATACTGGAAAGTATTGAAGGGTGAAACTCAGAGTTTGGTGCTTTGTCTCAAGCTAAGCACCCAGAAGATGCTGGTAAGATATCAGGTAACTAATAATGGCAGAGTTCATGGCCAGCAGAGGATTGATTGACTGTGGATGTAATACACTTAAGAAACCAACCCTTGTACTTTCAGCGTAGATCAAAATCTTTTTATCATTGTGATGAAGCCAGTTGTCACCTGGAACAATTTATTACTTGCACATTTCATACTTTCTTAGCTGATGCGTAGTCACATTGTCCATGCTCCTTTTTGCCTGTAAACCTGGGCTGGGAATCTTATGAGAGCCCACTATAATTTTTGCTTCAAGAGGACCTAGGAATATGAATTGAATACACTAGTGATTCTCAGCCACGGTGTTGTGGCAATATTAGCACTGTTAGGTGTGCAAACGCCTACCTATGATTTGTCAGATAAACCTAGACATTTCAAATAGGAATCCATAATGCCCAAAGTATTCTGACTTGTGCTCTTTCTGGGTTCTTTACAGCAGGATCGCTCTGTTATTTTTCTGCAGTCAAAAAAATGAGTGAAAGTGAAGAGCTAGAATTCTTCAAGGGGTGCCACGAGTCTAAAAAGGTTAAGACCCACTGGAATACACTTTCATAGGGTATGTTGGCACTTCCTACTATCAGATGGTATCTAGCATTGCTGAAGAGTTAGAAAAATAAGTTATTTTTTAAAAGAGCTCATAACTTTTAGGTTGGGGAGGAGGGGGAATGGTTCTGATTTGTAGCAGGTCCAACATACTAGGCTAAGTAGATCTGTGTCTAAAAGCTACAACTAGCTTTAAGGAATGAGATACTCTGAAGATCTGGGACAATATGGCTAAGATTAATTGCAATGGGTACAATACATCTGGCTCTGAAGCACACTTTTTTGTGTTCTCGGGGCAGAGTTAAGGCCATTTGAGGAACCTTGACTCTGAATTCCCAGATTTTCAAATGCTTGTTTTTATATGCATCCTACACTTTCAGTTTCTTTGCTTTGATGCCCTACAAGATTTTTTTTTCTAATGCAACTGATCTTTCTTTTCAGCCTTTGGTTTTATCTTGATGACATTTTGTGTCAAGCAAATGGTATTCCTTGCTATACCAATCACTTTTGTGGCTTGAAGAGAGCCAGGGACTGAAACACTCTGTTACACCTGCCAGCTTTCCTTAGTGCCAAACACCAGAGGCTGGACTTCACCTGCTCCTCACACAATAGGATTTATAAATATATAAAACAAAGATCACCTAATCAAGGGGACTGTGAAACTCAGCAAAGTTACCTATTACTTATTAGCCAGCCAACAGTTCGGCCTGTCTGTCTCTGTCCTTGGCAATAAAACACAGATGAAAGGGAGCCGCTTATTTGGAGGCAAACTTGAAAGTACAGTAGCTATCACAGTCACTAGCCTTATCAAAGGCTGGGACAGCAATCGCAGCACTATATGGAACAAGGACACAGCGGGCTAGATGTCAAACAGTTACACCCTATGTATAAACTGCATTTACATGTCCAAGTGTGTGCCAAAACATAATGGGGAGCTAAGAGTGAATTTCAGCACATGGCGCCTAATAACAATACATACCTACATCTCAAAGCATGATATCTGGGGCAAGGTCTGATGGGGCATGGCCTCCTAGGACAGGTGAAATTTTTATGATTAGTCAGTCGGCAAGGATTAAAGAATTACTGGAGTCAAATGCTCCTGATCAGGGTCGGTATAACAGCCCTACGTTGATAAAGCTCAGCTGCCTCAGACCTCTTGGTTCTGCAGAGTTGTAAGAGAAATTTTACAAGGACAAAGTTTGTTCCATGACATTTCCCCATCCAGAGTACTGCAGGAGCAGGCTTTCTTCTATTATTTACAGCTGCCCTAGTTAGTCCCTGGAAGTGTACAGGGATGAGAAACCTAACTCCATTATTTTCCCTTGTAGGTGACAATGAATAGAGAAGGCCAAAGGCATATACTAAACACATCACCATGGTTCCAAGTGTCTTCCGAGGACCTAACTTAGTAAATCAGGGGTGTCAGAGATCTGGTCCATGGAGCTATATCATCCAGCCCCTGGTGCTCAACCCAAGCAGGGCCACTCTGGGAAACCCTCCTCCCCGCTTCCTCCCCACCAAGCCAGATCTGGCACCTGCTGTGGCTGGCATGGTCACCATGTGCAGTGCAGGCCCCAGAGAGGGTGCTGCTTGTAGTGTAGACATGCCAGAGCACTTGATGGATATGACATGCAAGGGTGGTGGGGGGTGGGGGAGATGCCATCACTGCTTCTGCTCACTACCTGACTGCAGCGTGGCAGGGGTGAAGTTCCCTGCTGTTGTCTGTATGAAAACTTTAAAAAAACCAAACAACTTTGGACCCCTGCTAAACCAGTTGGGGCAACTGACAACTGATGCCTGGGAAAAAGCAAACTTGCTAAATGAGTACTTTGCGTCAGTTTTTCACCAGTCCCATGGGACGGCCCTGCCCACTATGGGTCAGGGAGGCCCAGGTGAGGGAGATTCCTTGCCCTCCATCAAAGCTGACCTTGTGAAGGAACACCTTGACAGGCTGGATACCGATACCTTCAAGTCAGCTGGCCCTGATGGATTACACTCCAGGGTACTCAGGGAGCTGGCGAGCATCATAGCTCAGCCCCTGGCACAGATCTTTGAGAGCTCTTGGCGCTCTGGTAAACTGCCCGATGATTGCAAGAAGGCCAATGTGGTGCCTATCTTCAAGAAAGGGAGGGAAGTAGATCCAGCAAACTACAGGCCCATCAGCCTGACCTCTATCCTGGAGAAGGTCTTGGAAAAGATTATCAAAGAGGCCATCCTTAACAGACTAGCTGACAGCACTAGCCTGAGGGATACCCAGCATGGGTTTGTTGCAGGTAGGTCTTGCTTGAGCAATCTTAGTTCCTTTTATGACCAGGTGACTTATCACCTAGACAAGGGCGAAGAGATTGACGTTGTACATCTTGACTTCCAAAAAGCCTTCGATCTGATATCCTATGATCACCTCTTGGCTAAACTGGCTAACTGCGGCCTCGACCTCACCATGATCCACTGGCTGGGGAATTGGCTCTGCAGTAGGACCCAGAGGGTGGTGGTCGATGGGAACCAATCGTCTTGGTGTGCTGTGACTAGCGGGGTCCCTCAAGGCTCTGTCCTAGGGCCTATACTATTTAACATCTTCATCTATGATGTGGACATTGGTGTGAGAAGCAGACTGGCCAAGTTTGCCTACAACACCAAACTCTGGGTTAAAGTATCCACACCTGAGGACAGGAGGGTGATTCAGGCGGATCTTGACAGACTCATGAAATGGGTGGATGAGAACCTGATGGTGTTCAACACTGAAAAATGCAGGGTTCTCCACTTTGGGAGGAAAAACCTGCAGCATGCTAATAGGCTCGGCAGTGCTACGCTGGTTAGCACTACAGATGAAAGGGACTTGGGGGTCATGGTTGACCACAAGATGAACATGAGCCTGCAGTGTGATGCTGCGGCTAGTAAAGCGAGCAAAACGCTGGCTTGCATCCATAGATGCTTCTCAAGCAAATCCCGGGACATCATTCTCCCACTGTACTTGGCCTTGGTGAGGCCGCAGCTGGAGTACTGCATCCAGTTTTGGACTCCACAATTCAAAAATGATGTGGAGAAGTTTGAGAGCACAGAGAAGATCCTTGCGCATGATCAGAGGTCAGGAAAACAGACCTTATGATGAGGCTGAGAGCCATGGGACTCTTCAGCCTGGAAAAGCTCAAGCTCAGGGGTGATCTGCTGGCCACCTATAAGTTTATCAGGGGTGCTCATCAGGATCTGGGGGAACGTCTGTTCACCAGAGCCCCCCAAGGGATGACAAGATTGAACGGTCACAAACTTCGCTGCAACTGATTCAGGCTGGACATAAGAAAGAACTTCTTCACTGTCCGAGTCCCCAAGGTTTGGAATAGACTGCCACTGGAGGCGGTTCAAGCACCTACTTTGAACACCTTCAAGACATATTTGGATGTTTATCTTGCTGGGATCCTATGATCCCTGCTAACTTCCTGACCCTGGGGCAGGGGGCTGGACTCGATGATCCTTTGGGGTCCCTTCCAGCCCAAATGTCTATGAAATCTATGAAACTTGAACAAGAAATTGCAGAAAAAGTATTCCTCCAGAAACTGGCCTTTATTAACCATTGTCTCAACAGGGATTATGGTTTCTTATTTCATTACCTCTTGGCTGCTAACTTGTTTTCCCCCAGATGCTATCTACCTAATTCATCTTAACTGATCTAATAAGCCCACATATCACCCTTTTTAGTTGGGTCCCATCCCCCTATACTTTCCTTTTCTATATAATTTTTTTTCTTTCTTCCAGTCCATTCATAGCGTCTGATGAAGTAGGTGGTTGCCTATGAAGGCTTTCTAAACCAGTTAGTCTCTAACAGAGTTGGGCAAAATATGGCCCACAGCCCGGATCCGGCCTGCATAATGACTGCATCCAGCCTGTGGCTGCTCTGGTAGCACTCTGCATGGGGCCGAGCTCCACCCACTCCCGCTGGGGCAGCCTGCACCATGTTCCTGCCCGTGCCAGCCAGCCTGGGCCCTGACCAGTGCAAACAGCTTCCAGCGGGGCGGTTCCTGGTGCTGCTATGCTCCCCTTGCATGCAGAGAGAGCTGTCTACCTGAAGCTCCCCCCTGCCCACACACACCTGCCCACACACCTCCTGCCCCTGCCCCTGCCCCTACCCCTACCCCTACAGTGCTGCTCTGAGCAGGAGCGGGGAGAGAGCTTCAGCCAGGTGGCCCCTGCCCTAGGGTATGAGGCTCCAACTCTTCCAGCTGCCTTCCACCCCCTCTGCTCATCCAGAGTGATGAGCAGCAATTTGCGGGTGGGAGGTGAGCGAAAGGGAAGCTTCAGCTGGGTGGCTCCTGCTGGAGGTGAGGGGAGCAAATGCACCCAGCAGGCAAATGCACCCGCTGCCCCAAAGCTGTGCACTGGCTGGGGCTGGGGCTGATCTGGTGGGCACAGGCAGAAGCGCAGTATGAATTGACCTAGGTGGAGCTTGACCCATATGGAGCACCATGGGGGCAGCCATGGACCAGGAGAGCTCTGCTTCATCTGCCCCCACCTCCTCCCCTCACCTCTGGATAGCTGCTGGCACCCAGTACCTGGCCAGCTCCCCCTCCCCACACATGCATATATGGCTCCCCACACACACCCTCCTACAGAGCAGGGTGTGCAGGGTGTGGATTGTGCCCATCCTGCACCCAAACACTGCTCCCCACCTTCCCTTACCCCATAGGGAGTTTTGGTGAGTTTTTTTGGGGGGGAGGGGATAATTGCCCATCCCTGCTCTAACAGGTACCGTCCGGCCATGTTTAAATGTTGTTGTTCATTTTAGTGACACAAGTTGTCTAAGTATATTTAGTGTTCTGTGACTTACATAACAAAATCATGAAATGTAGCAAGAAGAAGAAAGAACTTTAAATGATAACAAAGAACTGCTAGATTATCCTGAATATACTTTGGTCAAACAACACTGGGTCCAGGGGCCAGAACCCTAGGACTTCACTTTATGGAGTTTCATATCAAGGGAAATGAAATAACTCTTATGAAATGGGGGTGATAAAGACTGGTACCATGCTGGATATGCAAGCTGACATTTTTTTTTCAAATTATTTTTCTAATCAGGGTTTGGAAGCTGTGAGGAGCACTTCAAACTTGCCCTTTTTGCTCTCTTACTGGCTCTCCATAGGATAGCCTGTTAAGTTCAGGTTCTTGTTCCTTATCTCTCAGGTGCGAAATACCCGAGGCCCAGCATAACTAAAAAAGGTTCCAGTCAACAACTCTGCTTCTCTGTTAGAATGGAATTGGATATAAACCTCATGTTGTAGAAAAAAGAACTTTCTTGAATGTCCAGGAGGAGAGAGAAGTAGTTAGTTGTGTTAGTCTGAAGTCAGGAAAGAGGCACAGCAGGGTGGCATCTTAGGCTAAGCACAGGCATTCAAGGGTTGTGTCTACATGAGACGCTGTACTGTGAAGTAGAGCAGGTTACTGCATGGTAAGCATCCATGTCTACATGTGCACATGCATGTCACACAGTAAACTGTGCTACTCACGAGTAAATTTGCTACCTGCAAATGCAAATAACTAATTTACTTACGAGTAGTTACTGCACAGTAGTGCATGTGTAGACACCAACCAGAAGCAAATTTGCTCCTGGTCAGCCCTGCCACTAGGGGGCTAGCCTCAGGCTAGCTTCAGGGTCCCAGGGCTGGGAACCTCACCTGCTCCAAGGGTAGGCTGGCTTCAGGGAGTGAGGGTCTGTTTACGTGAGGTCAATAAAGTGTTTTTCTGAGAACTGTCCACAGTGGAGTGGGGGTCCATGGGCAGCTGTCCAGGGAGGCTACAATGAGGAGTGCAGGAGGAGGTGGTAGGCCAGCACCTCTTGCACCCGATGCCCTGAGCCCTGCTGGTGGATGTGCAGCTCACCTGGGGCCTTGGCAGGGAGGGGGACCTACTTCTGTAGCTGCTGCTGCAGCTGGTGCTCCTGCTGCCAAGTGTCCTCTACCCGCTGCACCTCCTCTACTCCAGCCTCATTCAACAGATCCCCTTGAGCCTTGCAGATGTTATGGAGCATGCAGACTGTGATGATGACCTGGTGATGTTGGCTTTAGCGAACTCAAGGCGGGAGGTGAGGGTGTGCCAGTATCCCTTCAACTAGCTGAAGGCATACTCTACAAGGGCATGGGTCCAGCCCAGGCACCTGTTGAAGTGGGCCTGGTGGGAGTCCAGGTGGCAGATGTAGGGCAGCATGAACCAGGGGATGAGTGGGGAAGTGGGGACCCTGATGAGCAGGGGAAGGACCACCGTGGCACCTGGCTGGAGGTCTGGCACTTGCAGTGTGAATTGCCCACTCAGCACCAGGCCTGGCAGGGCATGAGTCCTGGAAGACATGGGTGTCATGGCCACTGACCACCCAGCCAGCACTCACATTGGTGAAGGTGCTGTGGTGGTTGATGACAGTCTGGAGAATGACAGAGTGGAAGCCGCACCAGCTGTCATAGGGGCGGTCACCATGGGGCGGATAGGTGATGGGGATGTGGGTCCTATCCAGGGCTCTGAGGCACTGGGAGAATCCCAGGGCATGGAACCCCACCACCACCACCAAGGGGTCATGCATGCAGAACACTATGTATCCCAGAACATCTTGGAGGACACTACACACCCCCAGGACAGCCTCCCTGGTGGCGGCCTTGCTCATGCCAAAGAGGTGGCCAATGTAGCACAGGCTGGTGGGCATGGCCAGCTTCAGCAGGGTGATGGCCCACTTGGTGTCTGCAGGGAGGCTCTGCCACAATGCGGTGTGCTGCCAGTCCAGGTGTAGGTGGACCTGCTTCAGGAGATCCAGGAAGGTGGCCTGGGTCATGTGAAATGCCTCCAGTCACTGCTCATTGCCCCAGGTGACCTGGATGATGTGGAGCCACCAGTCTTGGCTGGCTGGGAAGGCCCAGAGGCAGAAGGGCTGGAGGCCCAGGAAGGCATGAACGGCCCTGGTGGTGGCATCCAGGAGCATGTTGTTGGTGCCCCTGCTGGGGTCCAGGTGGCAGCTGTGCAGTGGCTGGGGCCCTAGGATGGTGCAGTGAGGCCAGCCAGATGATTGCTGAGAGTGGGGGAGCTGGCAGGGCCCAGAAGTCTGTGGGCCAGATGGTAGTTGCTGTGGTGGGCCAGCAGGGCTAGCATGATGGGCTGGGGATACTTACCAGATGAGGAGTGGATGGCAGGGGACTGGCAGGACTCATGGGGGCCAGGGGATCTGTCCCAGGAAAGCTTTGGTGCCAAGTAACCCCAGAGGGGAGATGGCAGCAAAGAAATGGTGAATGGGGAGGAGAGCAGGGAAGATGCCGCTCAGCAGGGCAGCGGGATCACTGCTTCCTAGTTAATGAGGTAATTAGAAGCGGTGATTACCAACTGTAGCCAATGCACAATAAAACTTTATACCTTGTTAACCAACTCCTGGGTGGTCTGTGGTGCTTTAGCCCCGCAGGGATTAGCATCTAACCATTTTTCCCATCTTCAGAGTCATGGCAGGTGAGACCCTGAGGGGAATAGTGAGCGCAGCAGACACACACCCACAGTACCTCTCCTTTTGCTGCCCATTTAGACTTGTCCAAGCATGCGGGCACGGCGGCCCTTTCAAAGCTTTCTAAGAATGCGTCAGGATCATCTTCTGATGTCATTTTCAGAATTTGCAAATCCCCCAGACTCCGATTAACTATTTCTTGCTGCTTCATCAACTGCTCATCTAGGGCCATCCATCAAGCTGTCTGTTGCTGCTGTTGCTGGAAAATTTGATCTATTAGATTTAAAGTCTGTTGCGTAGCCTCTGCACCGTCCATGGCCCCCATCTGGGGTTCCATTGCTCCACTGCGAAGCAGGGTCAGTTCATCCTTCCCAGCCAATGCACCAATTTGTCACTGGTATGTGTTGTAGGGCTTGGGTCCCCTCTTGACTGGTGCCCTACTCACTGGCGACAACAGGGTGGGTCCCTGTGTGAGTGCCACCTGTGTGTTCTGGTCGCTGTTCCTTCTCACAGTGGCAACACGTAGGGGGTGCACGGGGGTGCATGTGCACCCCCTGAGAGCACCAGTGCTTAGGCGATGGGCAGGGGGGGCAGGCGGGAGTGCCGGTACCCCCCCTGCAAGTGCCGGCTGATCATTGCAGCTGCTCCCAGAAGCAGCTGCAGCCACTCCTGGAAGTGGCTGCAGTGATAGGCCATTGCAGGATTGGCCGCGGGGGGGTCCCCCTGGGCAGCGCGACTGGCTGTGGGAGGTCTCCCCAGGCAGCGGGACTGGCTGCAGGGGGGCATATGCCCTGCCTGACTAAAATCTTATCTTCTTGGGAGACAGTTCCCAGGTGGTGACTCTCTGGATCCCACACCCTGGTTTCTTCATGGGGTTTCACCCTCCCCTTTATCCCACTCTTACTACATTCAGGGCCTGAACAGAATTTGGTGTCTTGAGGTCTCTGTCACAGATGATACCCTCTCATCTGTAAGTCAAGTGGTCTTTGGTATGAGCCCAGACCAGCGGTTGAATCCTTGTAGGCCCTCTCTCATGCCTTGATTTACAGTCAATAACCATCTCAGTCCTGAGATAATAGCTCTATCATGAAGAAGCCCACAGGTGAACTGTATCAAAAACTATCAGCGTCTGCTTCTGTGTGACCCAGGGCATTTTCCCAGGCCCACCTACTCCTGGTTTGGAGCCTCTTGTCCCTTTTTTTCAGTTATCTGGGGTCAGCAGACCCTCAAGTTCCTTGCTTCTTTCCAACAGTATTACTGGGGCATCCTTGAGTGGGTTGCCACCCCTGTCTGACCTGAGTCTGGATCCTTCCTGGCTGCTCCTGCTGCCACTCCAGCCACCCATGTTGACATCCTTGATTGGATTCCGTCTGGGTGTGCTGTCATTGCTCAGTGCTGCCACACCACTGGCTGCTCTGCCGCCTAGCTCAGCTCCAGCCTTCTGCCCCACCTCTGGGGCCCTTCTGTGGCATGCCTCCACCATGGAACGCTGCCCTCTCTCCCTGGCCTCTGTGCTGCGCATCACTCTCCCTTGTCACTCAGTGGCATCCCACGGCCCCGCCTCTGGGACCTTTCTGCCAGATGCCTCTCCCACAGGGCTCTGCCTTAGCTCAGGGGTTTTCCTGCTTCTTCCAGCTGTGGACCTCTGTCCCATTCCCAGGGTTTGCTCGCTGCCACTCTCCCTCCCATGTGGCCCTTTCCCTCTGTCCTGTTCCACCTCCTGGTGTCCTCCTCCATGAAATGCTCCACAGCCTGCCTTTTCACAGCCCCACTCTCCTGGCGGGCCCTGCCCCTTTTGCCCCCTGATCTGCAGGGTCACGGGGCTCTGGAAGCAGTGTGGCAGAGCCTTCTGTGCTGAAGTCAATCCACTGCTGGTGTTTGCTGCCTCTCCTACAGTGAGTGATTGCAGGGGGGAGCATTGAGGGCTGTCTCTTCCCCCTTCACAGATGAGCAGGGCCAGAGGGCTTTGAGTGCCTGTGCCTTAGCATTGGGCCATGTGTCTCCTACCTCAGACTCCTCTGGCCCTGTCACAGGCAGCGCTGTCCACAGCACAGGCTGCCCAGGCACTGTTGCCCTTCCCTTCTCCTCACCTAACCCTTCCCACAGAGGCATTCACTAGGGTATGGGGGAATGCGGTGCAAGGAAGAGATTTGACTTAGTTTAAAATGTTGTGGTTGCCAAATTTTTCCTGTGCTCCATGCCTCTGGGAAGGCTGCAACCATATGTGATAGCACCTGCTCTGGAACAGCCACAGTCTCTGTGTGGGGAACAGTGTCCCAGGGCTTCCCTGTGTCTCCTCCTCCTCTGGCGGAGTTCCTGCAGGCGACTCCCCCAGGACATCCATGGTCCCAGGGGAGTGGGGGTGTTGACTGCCCTGTTCATGCCAAGTAAGTGGCACAGGGCCTTGTAGAATAGCATGCTCTGCCTCCAGCACACAGACCGCTTTGTAGCATCAAGCACACAGTGATAATGTTTATTCATCAATGTGGTGTTGGCAAGGCATTGGGATCAGTTTCTGTTGTGTCCCCACGTATGCTTCTGCTGGTTGATGCTCCTGAAACATCTCTGATTGCATGCCCTATTTGGAGCTGCCACTGGATGTCTTCCTCACCCCAGATGGTGGTGAGATCTTTTATTTCCATGTAGTCCCAGTTCTGTCCCCAGGTTTGGCTGGTGGCAGCAGACAGAGCAGGTTTGTCCATAGTCAACAGTAGTCCATGGGGTCTTGGTGTCCATGGGTGTGTGGAAGGCTGGAAGGGTGGATGGATGGATGGAATAGCAGTGGATATGCAAAGGTGCATTTGGGGCACATGGCTGTCGCTCTCACTTCAGAGGCTTGTGGCCACTGCTCCTACATCACCTGAGCTCTGCTGCTGAGGTCACCTCCAAAATCCCAAAATTCCCAGTGGCTTTCAGTAGATGCCCCGTGATTCTGGCAATGCCACATACACTGCTCAGGCTATAAAATTTCAGGGTCCTCCAACCCCAAATCTAGGAGGCAACTGGCCATGCCCCACATGTGTGTCTGTTTGCCCCAGCTTGGAGGTTCAGTGCCCCTCCACCCACATCCTCCCAAGTGCTCTAACAGTACAGGTATGTGTAGCTGTAGCCAAAAAATCCTTTCAGCATGCCACATGCCCGTGGCCTGGGTGCTGCAGAGCCCACAGGGTTGGCTCTGTGCAGGCTGAGAGCTGATCTCCTGTCCCCTGATTCTTGCTTACGGTGGGGGCCATGCTGGAGTCTGCATGGCAGGGTGCATGGCCCTGGGGCTGCCTGGAATGAGGTGCAAGGAACAGGATTTTGTGGGCCTGTACCCCTGTGCTGGGCCTTCTCATAGGCTGTGTCAGGTCTGCAGGGTGACTTCATGATGGGATGGCAGGGTGGGGCATGGGCTGGATAGGAGGGTGGCCTATTGCTTGGTCTGATGCATGGATTGAGACCCCTTAACCCTGTCCCTCCCCCTCCCTGTCAGGGTGCCCATAATATGGTTGGCCATAATCTGAATATAATAGATGAATGATTGCACATGTGCCTTGTGCACAACAAAGGTAAAATTAGGTCGAACTAAGAATGTTTTATGAGCAAATGTACAAAGGATCCAAGGTTTCTGGGACTTCATGTCTGTGAACTGGATTCATGAGTTTCTGGACCTGCATCCTGTACTGAGCACAGGCAATGTAAATGCTTCTCCCAATCTGCACATATACACATGCATTTGGTTTCCCCAGACAAGCTGGGACATAATGATGCTACATATTAGTATGTGTAGGTGTGCTGTTGTACATTTTGGGCATGTTCAAGTATATTTTTTTATAATAATAGGAGTCGGGGTTCCTGTCTACACAAGGGACTCTGTAACAACTTTTGAACAGTACAATGTATTTTGACAGTGTAACAAAACTATTAAATGCCTTGGTAGAGGCTGTGGTTACAGGGCATTTTCATCATTAAACTTATCTTGATGCCATTCTGAACCATGTTGAATAGTCAGGAGTTAAACATGATTTTATGTCAAAAGCCTCACGCCCATTAAGAAACTTGCCCATTGCCAGAAATCAGTGCAGATGAATCAGTTCTTAAGAGAGAAGAAGCGCCCCTAGTTTCTTTGAGCCTAAAATAGCAGCTGAGCCGCATTTGGCATTCAGTCAACTGCACACATGTCAGTATACAATAAGAGAAATTCAGCAATAAGCAGTTTTCTTTGTGTGCGTGGATCTATGCTAACCAGAGGGTGGACATGAGTGGGTCTGGGGACAAAAGTTTCACTGACTCTTGTCAGTGACAGCCTTGGGAAGGAATGGTCCAATGCTTGGGCAGACCAGACAAGCTCTGAATAAGACTAGAGCGCTGCTCTGTGGGGGAGGAGCAGGGTGAGTGGGGTACTGCAAAGCCCCATGGGCTGCCAGCAAAATGCAACCTAACATGAATTGTGATGGTACAGATGTTTGTTATAACACTGAACCTACAGCACTGAAGTCTGATACCACATCCAGTCCAGGTAATATTGGAGCAGGATCCACCATTTTTACAGTGTTCTGTGTGCCCAGGTCACCTGTTTGGTTACAGCTATAGGGTACTTTCTGTGTGCTTACCATGCAATAAGTATAATGTCTGTATCTGGCCTTGAAGACTAACTCTCACACACACAAAAGCTTATGCCTTTGAGCCTTTGGCTAAGGACAGACATTACACATAAAACAGTTTAAGTGATCAGAAACTGGTTTAAATCTGTAACAGAACAGATGTTCATTGCACATAAACTAATTTGAAACTGGCTGAAACCGGTTTGAGATAAACCTGGTTGAATGTAGTATCAGACTTAACTGATTTGGGTCAAACTGGTTTATTCAATATCTGTCCCAGGCCCCTTGATGGCTTAAGATAAACTAGACTCCCTCAGTGTCCTGGCATGTTCTCGGGGCTATGTGGGGCTCCCTGTTCCACAGCAGGACTGGTCCCTCCCCTCTGCTCCCTGGCTGGAGCTCCGACAGAGACTGCAGGTACAACAGGGTCTGCCTCGCTTACCCCTGCCCTATCCTCCCCCACCCCATTACTGCTCTCTGCTCCCGCTTTCTCCCTCCCATCTCCCACAGCACAGACCCCAGCCCCACAGACCCTAGGCATGTGGTATGCTAGCTAATGCTGAGAACTGTCTGTGTGTGTGTCTCCAATTTCACTGGGACAGGCAGATAGAACAGTGACCGTTTAGGCCTTTTTGGAGCTAATTAACAGGCCAGCTGGTAAGCTGTTTAAGAAGAGTTTGAACTAATGAAGAGAGGCTATTGTTTTGCTGATGGGGAGATAAACACTGTTATTAGCCCCCTGCTGGCTTGCTTATGTGTCAGTTTGCTGCAGACAGTATAAAGAAGCAAGGAGGGAGATTGAAAAGCTCTGTATTATCAATAGATGCATACACTGCACGCCTCCCCCCCCGCCCCTGCTTGTCTCAGAGTGCTAGCAGAGGGTTGGGGTTTGGCAACACTCATACCCCTTGAGCAGTCAGTGGGGAAAAGCCTGGGTGCAAGCAGATCTCCCTATCCAGAGGTCCTGCTGGGGTCTGGTCACATCCCACCTTGAAGGGAAGGGAGGGCTGCTCTAGTGCCCCCCAGCTTCTAGTCTGAGCCACTGCAGGCATGTGCCTGAATTTCCTCAATCCAGAGAGAATGTCTGTCCAGTTACAAACCAGTTCCACCTAGCCAGGTTAGACTAACCTGCAAAGATTGAATCAATTCAGGCTCAGGCTTTTTGAATGTCTGTCCCTAGCCCTAGAGTTAGTTTTTAACATCCTGCTCTGCCTTCTGCTCAAATATCCACAAATAGAACTGGTTGGCCTCTTTTATTTTGTTATTGTTGTACCATCAGAAAGATTTGGTAAAAATAAAAATAATAATTAAAATTAAAAGCCCCCCCCCAAATACCATGGAAATTTTAACAGTTTTTTTATGTGAAAATTTGAAAACCAAAAAATTTGGAATAAAAACAAGATCTCTTTATTTGGAAATGCATCTGCCAGTACCTTGCTGGCTTTGTAGTTTGGGAGCCTAGTGCTTCCACTTCTTTCTTTTTCCCCACTGGACTACATAGTTTCATAGTTTCATAGTTTCATAGTTTCAGGGTCGGAAGGGACCTAATAGATCTTCTAGCCCGCCCCCCCGCCAGGGCGGGAGAACAACCCAAAAAACACAAACAAAACCACTCACCCTAAAAACAAAAACGGGACTCAAATGAGTCCAGCCAGGTAAGTATCCAGCCTCTTCTTAAAGATCCCCAGGGTAGGGGCCAGCACCACCTCCCTTGGAAGTTGGTTCCAGCTCCTAGCCGCCCTGACTGTGAAGTAGTTTTTTCGGATGTCCAATCTGTACCTCCTCTCCATCAACTTGTGCCCATTATTCCTTGTTATGCCAGCAGGGGCTAGGGGAAACAGCGTCTCCCCCAAACCCTTCTGGTTCCCCCTAGTGAGTTTATAGACGGTCACCAGGTCCCCCCTCAGCCTTCTCTTGTGGAGGCTGAATAGGTTCAAGTCCCGCAGTCTCTCACTGTAGGGTCTGCCCTGTTGTCCCCGGATCATGCGGGTGGCCCTCCTCTGGACCCTCTCCATGTTGTCCACATCCCTCCTGAAATGGGGCGCACAGAACTGGACACAATACTCCAGCTGCGGCCTGACCAGCGTCGCATAGAGGGGGAGGATCACCTCCCTGGCTCTACTCGAGATGCACCTGTGGATGCACGACAAGGTCCGGTTAGCCCTGCCAACCATGACCTCGCATTGTCGGCCCATGTTCATCTTGGAGTCAATAATGACACCAAGATCCCTTTCCGCCTCCGTGCTCTCAAGTAGGGAGCTCCCCATCTTATAAGTGTGCTGCTGGTTCCTACTACCCAAGTGCAGCACCCTGCACTTGTCCGTATTGAAACGCATCCTGTTCCTGTCTGCCCACCCCTGTAACCTATCCAGATCCTTCTGCAATCTCTCTCTCCCTGCTAGCGTGCTCACCTCCCCCCAAATTTTGGTGTCATCAGCGAATTTAAACAGGTTGCTCTCCACCCCAACATCAAGATCGCTGATGAAGACATTGAACAGCGCAGGGCCCAGGACCGAGCCCTGAGGGACTCCACTACCCACCTCCCCCCAAGTCGAATATGATCCATCCACCACCACCCTCTGAGTGCGACCCTTCAGCCAATCTGCAATCCATCTGACCGTGTAGGCATCTATGCCACAGTCGCCTAGTTTACTAATTAGGATGGGGTGAGAGACGGTGTCAAAGGCCTTGCTGAAGTCCAGAAAGACTACATCCACCGCGACACCTGCATCCATGGCCTTTGTGACCTGATCATAAAAGGCAATCAGGTTGGTCTGACATGATCTCCCCCTAATAAATCCATGCTGATTGCCCCTGAGCATCATTTCTGATGCCGGCCCATCACAAATGTGCTCCTTGATGATCTTCTCAAAGAGTTTCCCCAGGATTGAGGTAAGACTGACGGGCCTATAATTGCCCGGGTCCTCCCTTTTCCCTTTTTTGAAGATGGGGACCACATTAGCTACCTTCCAATCGTCTGGCACCTGGCCCAAGCACCACGATCGCTCGTAGAGCCGTGCCAGGGGCCCTGCAATAACCCCAGCCAGCTCCCTCAGCACCCTGGGGTGGAGAGCATCCGGACCCGCTGACTTGAACGCGTCCAGCCCCTCCAGAAGCTCTCTAACCCGGTCCTCCCCAACCTGAGGTCTGAAGGCGATCCCCTCGCGTCCGGCTTCTATCACAGCAGGGAAGTCCCGGTCCCTGCACAAGAAAACGGAGGTGAAGAATTGGTTAAAGAGGTCCGCTTTATCCTCTGACGCAACCACCAGATTGCCCCGCATATCCTGCAGGGGCCCCACATTACCCGGCGCCTTCTTCATCCTCCCAATATATTTGAAAAAGGACTTTTTGTTATCCTTAATCCTGGACGCTAATCCGAGCTCTATCTCCGCCTTGGCCTTCCTAACAGCCCGCCTGCAGGCCCAAGCAGAGGAGGTATACTCCTCTTTGGAGATTACACCCCCCTTCCACCGGGCGTACGCCACCCTTTTGGCAAGCAGGCATTCCCGGACACCCTTGGTGAGCCAGGATATTATTATACATATTCAAGGACACAACATTCTTCCTGGAGAGAAGAACTGAGAAAGAAGTAAAGAACTACATGTGACAAATGCTAGTCATCTCTCTAAAGGTGTAGAGATATTTTGGTAAAAAGCACAGTGAAGAACCTGATCTGAATAGTACATTGGTTTGCTTAAAGTTATGTGGGTGAGTTATCTGTAAACTAATAGATTAATTAAACCAAATTTACCTTGCTTAAAAGTTCAGTTGTCTTACCAGTGAAAAGTACCAGTTTGGCTTGATCTACCTTTGGTTGTATCTGCCATGTTACGTTTCCCCCTTAATTCCCCTTGCCACCATGCCTTTAATTAGTCTTTTACTCAAAATTTGTTCAGTAACCCTGAATACTACTGAGGTCAGACTAACAGGTCTCTGGTTGGTTGGATAACTTTTTCACCCTTCTGCTTAAATGTAAGTAATATTTTTGCTATTTTCCAATCATATCATAAAAGGGAGATGTAGGTAGCCACATTAGTGTGAAGGCACCAGGGTAGTGACTTCTAGAGTGACTAAATGAGAGACGCATGAGCTTTTGGAAGCAACAGTTTACTTCATCAGTTGCTATGGAGAGACTGCAAAGCTGGGCTGAGTTCCCATCCTTGATGCTAGATTGGGCTGGGGATGGACACTCAGCTCAGTTGGGCTGACTTCCTGTCCCCAGCCCAATCTAGCACAGGGGGATGGGAACTCAGCCTAGCTGGGCTTTAAACACTTTAAACATCTCAGAACTCAGCACGTTGGGCTGCTGCTGGCAAGCCTGCCACATAAATAATAAGCAGTAATTTGAGTGTGAAAGATAGAGAAGGGGTAGGAAAAGGGAGCAGTACTCAGAGGCAAAGACATGGGGAGATCTAGGATTTTGAAAAGTGGGGCTGCAGATGGTGTGGCACATCATCACATATGACACAACACATTTTTTCTCCAGTTAAAGATAAACTAGATGTTTTACTGATATGCTATAGGGTTAGTGCTATAAAAATATGGCTATTGAAGTGTGCACTAAACCAGATTATATATAAAGTTAAAAAAATCACGAAAACCTAGTCAGTAAAGAGTCAAAAGGTAATGTTTCATTAGCCCTGTTTACATCTCTTATTCAGATTTATAAAACAAAATCTAGTCTTCTTGAGCATCTTGACAGTGCCTCCAATATTCCACTGAAATTAATTTCTATACCTGTGTTAATACTACCACATGTTAGTAAATATTTTTAGCTAGAGCTAAAACCAGTCTGCAGAGCTGAAAAATGGCTATCCAGGCGTGGCTAACTGACAGCAACATTGCGGAAGAAAGGACAGTTTGAACAGTGGAGCATCAAGACCATTAAAAAGGACAGAGGGTTGTTAACATCTGTGGAGTGAAGAGGGATTAACAGGAATCAGGGTGCCAAGAAGTCATGAAATGAACCACATAGCCAATTGACTTTCTCAGCTCTGTCTAAATAGAAATGTGAATAGAAATGTGACTGCCCCTCCCAGGGTGCTGATTTTAAAGTTTGGGTGAAGCAGGAATCAAAGCGGGGTGCAACTGCACCACTGCACTCCTCCTGGATTCACCTCTGGGCAAAGATGGGTAGAAGAGAGAAAAACAAAGCAGTTGGCCCAGGGGGCAGAAAGAGATGTTGGCTGACGTTTCTTTGTGTTGCCACAAAAATTTTTATGGTGCACAAATGGTGAGCAAATGGATGTCCCTACCCTTTGACATACCACATAAGAGGAAAACTAGTCTCATAATAGAAGTAGTAGTAGACTTCTCTCATGGGGGGAGAGTTCAGGCAGTCTGAGCTAGCTGCTCATACTTTCTAGCTATCCCGAGCAGGTACTCTGGGAGATTGAGGGCACCTCAAGTCCCCAGACCGCCAGCCTGGCTTTCCCCACATGCAGAGAGGCACCCTGGGAAATCTCAGGCCACCTCTCCATAGGTGGGGAAGTCGGAGTTCCCTGCTCACCCAGGTCTGTCCCTGGCAATCCCAGGAGTGACTCTGGGTGAGTGGGAAAAGCCCCGCTTTCCCTGCTGACCTAGACTTACTCCTGGGATCACCAATGGGGCTTTACCCACTTGCCCAAGACTGCCTCTAGAGATCACATTGCCCCTTGTCCTGCACCATCAATGGGTAAGGCAAGGGGCAATGTGCATTTTGCCCAGTGAGGCATATCAGCTGTGCCATGACACATCGTGGCACAATTAATCCACTTATTTGCTGACATCTATTTCTAGCTATAGAGGGATACAGGGATTATAAAAACTAATCCAAGCAATGGGATAAGAATCCATAGTCTCTGTTTAACCCAATCCAGTTTGTAGATGATTTCTTGTTCTTCAGTTTCCCATTCAAGTTGGTTTTTAACTCAGTTTGACAGATCCATTACAACAACTTTCAACTAGTGGATTTGCCAGTTCTTTCAGTATTTGGGGATGTAGATCTTCCACCTTCCTGCCCCTCTCCCACTTCCCTATTTGGACAGCATTCTGCACTCTCATCCTACTTTTGCTCCTATGCACAACATCACTGTCCTTACTGAAAACTGAGAAATCGTATTCATTTATCTTCTGGGCTGCACCTAGTTTATTTTTAATTTCTACCCCAGCCTAACTGTATAGAGATCCCACACTTTTTTTTTTTAATTTGCAAAGTTAAAGAAGCTTTTACTGTTTGTTCAGCCTTCCTTCCAGTGGTTCTCACTTTGCTCTTTCCAAGACATAGCTATCTTTGCTGATCACATCCTTGGACCTGTTTGTTGCTTCCACCATGTATCCTTTTGATATAGAGTTTATTCATGCAGTTAGATGCTGATTAGGTTACAGATAAGGTGCTAAGGAAGAAGAATCAAGGCAGTACCCTCAGGACCTATATATGTACAGTTAAGGAGACAAAATACATTAAACTCACATTAATGTGATAAGTATGGCTGCTTGGGTGTGTCTTCCTAAACTACTTGAGTGTATGCACTTTGGTCTGACCCTCCCACTCTAATCTATGGCTAAATTATGGCCTGAGATGAATGACTCAAGTTTCTCATCAAGCCAGTGGCAGTTGTGTATATAGTCCTGAACCTGGCCCTTAGTGATCATAGTTATGTTGACAAAAACCAAAGCCAGTTAAGATGACCTTGAGGATCTTTCCTTTGTCATTGTGAACAGCCAGGGCCAATGTTGTTGTCTTTACTAGTTGAAATCCAAGTAATTTCACAGAGGTCATTGACGTCACTTGGGTTTGATCCTGGGAGCAGAATCTAGCCATAAATCTTTAATCATGACTCAGATACATAATTAGGTAACAAAACCAGTCCTGAAAGGTGTGTGAAACCTAGGATCAAACTTACTTCATCAGCCTTAGAACTGCTGTCAGGTGTCTGAATACACATATAATTAATTAGTTACTGTTTATATAGGATGTTGAATGCATAAAGCCCTACCTACAAGCTAAGTGTTATGAGCAAGAGTGTTCTGTACTGGTGAAAGTTACCACAAAAGCAGCTGAATGAGCACTACAGCAAAAGATCTAAGGTATGGGATGGACCATCAGAACAATCAATCAGAACATATCAATAAAACAATATCTCTTACTGGTTACACCCAACTCTGCCATAGCAACATCACCTGAGCAAAATTCCTGCCTGGAATTGTGCTACACAATGACTGGAGTGGTTGCAAGCACAGGGCTTAATTGTGCCATATAAACACAGCTTACAGGAATGGGTCCTGTAGCTTTCCACTGCAGGGTACATACGAGAGAATCCTGCATCATCCAGGGCCAGATCTTGATGCCCCTTGCTCACAAAGCAGCTCCTTGTTGCAGTAGCAGGAAGGTGGCCCAAGCATGCCCAGCAGCTTTGGATAGCACACTTCCTCACAGCCAGATACTGATGCTTTTGCTTATCCTGGCTGTCTCCCTGACTTATGGCTATCCCCAGACAAGTGCACATGTGCAGTTTGCAGTGCTGCAGACCCACCTGTGGCACTGCAAAGCATATGTGCTACAAATGCAGGCATTTGCTGCATTGCTAATTTGCAACACAGCAGGGTCTTTTGACTCTGGGAGATCCCAGTGTCAAAAATACCTGTGGCAGAAAAAAGTGGGGCAGTGCACATGGCGGCAGTGTGCACCACCCAAAACCGGAGCCTGGCCAGTCGGAGTCACACTCCAGCTGCTGGCTAGGCTCTGTGCACCCAGATTGCCACCACTGGAGCCCTGGGCAGCCCCTAGGACTTAAGTGCCTTTGTCTCTCAGCTTTACCTGTGGCACAACAAGGGTGTTTTTGATATTTTGGGCATTATGCCTGGTAGTTGTACATGAACGTTCTTCCTGGAGTTTTTAAGAAGGACGGCATGTACACAACTGCCATCTGTCTAGGATGGTTTAGACAGGGATGCTCCAGCCTTGAGTAGGGGGTCGGACTAGATGGCCTCCTGAGATCCCTGTCTTGTCCTTCCTTTCTATGACTTTATAGCTCTATGCCAAACAAGTAGCAACAGTCATCATAGTTGCAGCCTACTGCACCAGGGATCTGGGTTAGACCAGGTAAAGGATGAACCTCTCTCAATGTGTAAACTGCCTCAGGATCACCTCTGTGGCTTTCCCCTGTTCCCTCAAGCACAAAGCTTGTAAATGGAAATAGTGCTTGCTATACACATTTCCCCAGGCTTTAAGTAACGCATCAGCTAAGGTACCATGTTTGCATCAACCATTATACTTGACTTTTCTGACAACCTGAGAGTCCTGATTTCTCTCTCAGTACATAGTTACTTTAGCCAATATTTAAAGCTTGTGCTAACAACAGGACATGGCTCATATACAGCTGGTGGTAAGCTCAAATACTCATCCAAGTTGTAACACGGGGTCAGACCTAGTTAAGAGGGTTGCACTTTTGCTGGGAAGGGTACTTGGCTCTGTTCTACAGTGTTGCTATGAGGGAAACTCACAACCAATTTGTCATCAAGTCATCCTCAAAGGAGCCATCCTTTCCCTTTTCCTCCAAAAATATGGAGAAAAAAGACAACTACCTTAGAAGTATACTGAAATAATGATACTCTTTGGTCCTCCTTTGCAGGACTATGAAGCGGTACTACTGTAAGTGTGGCTCGGTAGCAATTATTTTCCCCACAATTGTCAGGTTTCTGGCAACAGACCAGAGCCCAGAAAGTTTTAGGACAGGAAATTTTGAATTGCTAAAAACTGCAGATGTTCTGGATTTTATGTTCCCATTCTCTGACCAAAAAAGTGCATCGTTTTGTTGTTTTCATTAATTTCTTTTTTTATTCATCCTAAAACTTGACTAGTACTAAATTGAAAACTTATCAATATCCTTTTCCCCTCCCCATTTTTCTTTCTCCATTTTTCTTTCCTCTTTTCTCTCCTGTGTCTGACCTATTCTGTGGATACTACCATGGTAACAAACTTCATAGAATTATCACAAATGTATAAAGCTTCTTCTTTCCCTTCCCAAATCTATTTCACTCAGAATTGTGACTACTCTTTTAAAACCATGTGATGCCTTCCACTGCTTAGATACTTTCCAGGTTTCAACAGAATCCAGACCTTACATTCCTTCAATCTCCATCCTGTGTTCTTCAGGGAGATGGTATTTGTCTTTCTTATCCATTTGTTTGGATTTTCCAAGCTTTTTCCTGGAAAACACATTCTTGGGGTGCTCAGTGAGCAAAGTGAGGCAGTAATAGGAATTTGTGTGCATCCCTTTAGTTAAGGGTGGGGAGCCTCAAATACTAAAGGAAATGCTTATATTTGTTGGTTTTGATTACAATAACTTCAAATCACCAAACTGAAGAGGCAAGGCACAGGGGTAGAGCTAACACAGAGCCCTTTGAAATAGAGGAAGCCAGCTGCTTTTTACCTAAAGAGATGGAAAAATAAAAATATTTGTGTGCGTGGGTGATAGTAGCAATGGCAGACAGAGGCTACTGAATCATAACTAGGCCACTCTCTCAGCAAAAGGCCTTCAGAGATGCAACCTGTGGGGAAGATTAGCCTGTCACTCGGAGGAGGAACCTGGGTGCATTTGCAGACTTGCAAAGTGTGCATTTAGGTTGCTGAAAACTAAGTTTCAGATTTGCAAACAAAACCAAAGCCTGGGTATTTTTTACATGGGTTTGGGTTTTGTAATGAGAAGCTTGCAAAGCTGCAATAAACCTTGCACTGTGAGAAAAGGCACTTGCTTTCACCAGTGTGTGAGGGGTGACTGTTCTGAGACTATAAGTTGCTTGCATGCTCATGATGACAGTTGTGATTTGGATATTTTCTCCGGTTATATATATAGTTTTAAACAAAGGTATGTTTCTGGTTGCAGCCAGTAGAGCATGTAACCCAGGGTGTGGAGAATAAATAGTCCACATCTAAAAACAGACAAGGGAAATTGGATAAACTTTCATAAAGGCATCAGGGCCAAACTACCTAACTTTTGGGTGGGTTCTGTTCTGAGTCTGGGCCCTATGTTCAATAAAGATCATGTGCTTTTAGAGCAACCTCTCTTGGTGCCATTGTAAACGGATTCCATATTATTTACAGGAAAAAATAAGATTATATAGGGCACAGATTATCAGTGTCATGGGTTTCCAGCCTGCTCTTGTAGTTTTGGTGAAATAGTTCCAGAGCATGAACATGAAAGATATGTAAATGCATGCCAAGCCCTCCCTTTGCAGGTATGGACTTGGACTAGTTGATCCAGCGTCTGTGAAGGGGAGGGTTGAAGGAAGGAGGAGATAATCTAAAGCGGGGGTGGCTAGTGGCATGGGTAGCCTCTGTGTGTGGCATGCAGTAGACAGGGATGGGAGCAGGCAACACACTGGCAGATAGGGCAAGGAGCAGAAAGCAGAGCAGCAGATTGGACAGAGAACATAGGGCATAAAGAAGAAAGCAGAGTATGAGATTGGGCAGGGAAAGGGATTGAAGTAGCACTTGGGGAGGGCACAGGGCTTAATTTGTGGCATGCCTCCTGTGGCAGGGCACTGTGTGTGCTTGCCACTTTAAGGGCCTGGAGCTGGCAGCCACCAGGTGCCTGATGAGGGCAGCCTCATCAGTGGCTGAATCAGGGGCTGTCTATATAAACAGGGCAGTTTGACTGCTGGAGGTCAGGCAACAACATTGCCTGGCTGGAGGGCTGCTGAGATCAACTGGGGGTAAGGGAGGAACTGTAGGGGATGTTAAGGAGGCTCCTGGTCCTGGGCATGACCTAAAACTGCACCCTGCTGGGAGTGGGTGGCCTGGTGGGGCTCTCAGTGGCGCGGGAGTCCCCAGGAAATGCCAGGCCAGTTACCACCCCAGTGACAGGTGGGTCAGGGTGCCAGTCGGGGATAGGGCTACCACCCCTAGCCTCCCCCACTGGGTGGGTAACCCTGTTTGTGTGAAGGGCCCAGAGGGCAGACCCCTGGAGAGAGTGAGGGGCTAGAGACTCAGACCTGATCAAGAGAGTACCCTCAACTGGCCCATGCTGGGGCCAGGACCAGGATGGTCAAAATGGCCAGGGGCCCACAGCAAGGGACACCCAAGAGCTGGGGGCCTGGGGTCCTGACTGGCCTGGAGGTGGGCCAGGGCTGGTAGCCAAAGGTCCTGATGGGACCACACCCGAGAAGGGAAAATAGTTTCGGGGAGCTAGGTAGCCTGAATGAAGGTGGGGTAGGCCGCCTGAATGTAGGGATCTTGGAGGGGTCCTGATAGGCAGATTCTGGGGCCCAGTGTGGGGGCCGGTGATTGATGAGAACATCTAGTGATTGATGAGAACATCTAGATGCCATCTTGGGCTGCGGTGTAGGGGAGGAAAGGAGCCGCCAAGAGCACCCCCTGGCATTAGGGCAGCAAAATGGGCAGCCCCCCGCTTAATTGACATCTGTTAATTAATCAATTAACATCAAGGTGTGGTGGGTGAGAAGGCAGGTGGTTGGCTCAAGAACAGGTGGGCGGGCCATGGAGATCAGCCCTGACCAGGCCCCCTGTCATACCTGCCAAAATGGTTGGCCCTTACTGATCTATTGAAAATGATCTTTCCCTGAGATGGCAGTGGCAATGACATTTATCCCAGCAATCATGCAAGCAACTTCAGAATAGCTTCTCCAGTTTGGGGGAATATCTGCTCCATTTGGGAACACTGAAGTTCACAAGGCATTTATTCTGTGCCACCCATCCACCTTAGCTGTGATCTTGTTAGTTCTTGTAAGCAAAGCATGTTTAGGCTTGGTCAGTACTTGGATGGGAAAGCAGCAGAGAAAAGCCAGGTGCTGAAGGAAATTGTGTTGGTGACTCAGTAGGTGGCATTCTTCCCTCTTCAGTCAGTATTGAACCTGTGCCCAAGTATGGTGATAGGGGCCCTGGGCTGCTGGAGATGGGGATGAGATGCAGAAACCAGGTCCTAACCCCACATGGTCATTAAAGAACTCCCGGTCTTTTCCCAATAGCAAGGATGTTAATCCTCATCTTCTGGCCAAACTGCAGTTTGGATTGTGTGTTTTACTTACCTACAATTACTATAATCAAATGCTGTAGCCTTCTTCACTTCCTGTCCTATGGTATTATCATGCATCATGGGGTAGGTGCTGCATTTCACCAGTTTGGCACCTTTCAAAGGAAAATGAAGGGCAAAATTATCTGCTTATATCCATGCTGTGGGTCTGTGTGCTTTAAACTCACATTGGTACTGATGAAGCATTTGCTTAGGTAGGAAGATCCTCAAGTTATGATGCCATGAGGAACATAGAACAGAATTTAACCCAGGGTAAGTAACTCAAGGATGCAGGGCTTAAGCCTACAAGATTCTATGCACCCTGCCCACATAAGTTGCCTCAACATCTAAAAGCCAAGGGAGCACTCCGATAGCCTTTGGAATAATAACTACTTTGGACAACTGGGGCCAATATATTTATAATGCCGAGTGTTGCCATTTATAGCTGTGCTGGGTGGGCATGAAATGCTACTCGGTCTGAACAGCTGTCTTGCATCTAATCCACAGCTGCTTTGCCAAGGATCATACAAGGCCAGAAGCAGGAGGGCATCAGGCCTTGTATCCTATAATCTAAATAGGTAATTGTTTGACACTTGCTTTCTTTGGGTAGAATTGTTGCAACAGCCCCAATGGTCTGTGGAGAAGAGAGAAGCAAGATTGATGAGGTGAGGTGATATCGTTTTTGGACCAACTTGTTTTGTTTGGGACATGCTGCCAATGGTTTAAAGATGCTTGAGAAAAACAAATGAACAAAAAGGCACTTCCTGGAGGCATCTGCCTTCTCTTGGTAATACCCAAGCATTTTGCTCTCCTGAAACACACCCAGTGCTTTTTGTAGAGAATTCAGTGTGTGGGTGTCATATCAATCATTTAAAAATTTAAAAGTTGCTCAAGGGCAGGAGCAGCAACTGTGAGACTTCTGAATGTTTTGTTTCACAAGGAAGCTGTGTCAGAATCCTTGTTCAGTGGCTTATACAATTTATAGCCACATTTGTTTCATGCACGTTAGCAAAAAGTTTCAAGATGTATGGAGTAGGGTCTAGTATTGTTTAATATCTTCATGAATGAATTACAAGATGGGATTGAGTGCACACTTAGCAAATTTGTAGATGATTCCAAGTTGACTCCCAAGCTGCAGACACTCTGGAGGGTAGGTTTAAGATCCAGAATGACCTTGACAACGTAGAGAAATGATCCAAGATTAATTGAATGAAACTCAATAAGGACAAGTGCAAAGACTTGAACTTAAAACAGTCACAAGCACACGTATATACTGGGGAATGATTGACTATGCAGAAAAGGCCTGAGGTATTACAGTAGACCATCATCTGAATATGAGCCAACAATGTGCTCTTGTTGCAAAAAAGGCGATAGTGTACTGAGCCATAGTATTAGGAATGTCACTTGCAAATAAGGGAAGTGATCCTTCAGTTCTGTTCAGCACTGGTGAGGCCATACCTAGAGTAGTGTGTGCCTTTGGGCCCCTCACTTCAAGACATGAACAAACTGCAGGCTTCTGAAGAACAATGACAACAATTAAAGGTCTGGGAAACATGACGTATGAGGAAAGGCTAAAAGAAATGGGATTGCGTAGTTTGGATGTAGTTATATGGAGAATAGTGATAGACTATTATCTGTGGCCATAGGGTACAGGACAAGGAACAATAGTCTCACATTGCAGCAAGAGAAATTTAGTTTGGAGATTAGGCCAAATTTTCCCACTATGAAGTTTGTCAACCATTGGAAAAGGCTACCCAGGAAGGTGGTGGAGTCTCCAACCTTGGACATTTCTAAGAGCAGGTTAAATAAACACTTGACTGGGGTGGTTTAGTCAGGGGTAATCTTGCCCTGGACAGGGGATTGGACAAGTAGCCTCCTAAAGTCTCTTCCAGCCCTACTTTTCTATGATTGTAAAAGTGCGTGCCTGCATAAGCTCACAAATTCAAATTTTTAAATGCATTTGTTGCCTAAAAACTGGTACCTGGATCTTTATTTGACACCCAAGCCAATGGTCTCCTGGTGTTTAATGACAAATACTGTTCGGTTTCTTTTCTCCACTACTCATATTGGAAGACTGGGCCTGAACCTTGTTCCCCTGATGGTTATGTTTTTTCCTTTTACAGTATTTGCATTTAGGGTTCAGATTTTCAAGCTTTTCTCCAAAACCATGAGGGCTACAAACTTCTTTTATGCACAAAGGCTAACATTATCAGGTAATCATCTTCTTGCAACCACATTTAAGGAAAAACTTTGAACTTTTTGAAACTTGTGAGAAAAATCATGGGAACTGGCAACCCTGGAATTGCTGGGTGGGTGCCCAGTACTCTCGAAAGTCAGGCCTACAATTCAGATTACGGCTCTTGGCAACCAATTAGGTGTTCAGATAAGGGTTCTTGGCAACCATGTTTGAAAATGCTAGTCTAAGCAGTTGGCTGAGTAATAAAAATATCTCCTGTTGCATCTGATAGGAAAATATTTATAAAGGGTATCAAATCCCATCCTTCAGAATTTACTACCTATTGTTAGAAAATAATTTTTACAATTGGAATATTGTATAATCACCAGTGACCAGATTTTATGCCTTCCTTTCTGACATCTGGTAATCTTTTTTTTTTTTTAAGGAAAAAAAAAAATATGCAGTGCTAGATGGGCCCAATGTAGCATGATCAAATTTCCTGTAAATTCCTGTTTTTAAGTAAATGTCTACAGTGTTAAGCAAAGGAAGGAAAATACCAAACAAACAAGGGGTAGTGGATTCCTTTCATCCCCAAAATTGCATGGATTTAGTCAAGAATGTTTTACTGGCAGCCCCTCTCTAGCTGCTGCTTTTTCATTACTTGGGTTCCCTCCTCATTCTCCACTTGTGATCCACTGCATCCTCTGGTTGGATACTCAGATCTCCTGCATCTTTCCAGACATTTGTTTTTCCACCTCATTCCTGGTGGCCTCCTGACAATTGGAGTTATCACTCTGTCTCCTACCTCATCATCTCAAGCATTCCTGAAGCTGTCTTGTGCTGATTTTTCTCCTCCTCCAGGATATGCACAACAAATCCCCTAGTGCTTGCATAAATTCCTCTTGCTTTCCATCACTGCATCCTATTTGTGGTGCACAGGTAGATATGATGTTCCAAACCTTGGTTTTCTCTGGAAGCTTTGCTGTCATTAATCAATTTGATGCCTGATGATGCTGTTGGTGTGAAGTTTAGTATCCTACTCACTCCATTTTGCTTTGGCATTTGCTGTTGTAGAGTATTTTGTAACTAAACAGCACTCAGTTCTTTAGCACTACCACTTTTTTGCTTTGTCTCCTGAACATCTATAGCACCTGAGCTCTAGACCAGTGGTGCCCAACCTTTTTGTGTTTCAGGCCCGATGGGCAGTGCTTGATCTGTCTGTGGGCCAGATCTGACCAGTGGTCATTATCTGCTACTCAGGGTGAGCACAGCCCCATCAGGCCATACGAAGTCGGACATGGGGCAGCCCAGCTCTGAGCCAACCACTCAGGTGAAGGGAACTTGGCCTGGCCACAACCCAGCCCTGGGTGGTGGGGAGGAGGGGGCATGACCTGACCCTGATCCAGCTGTGAGGGGTGGGGTGTGGTCTGGCTCTGTGGGGAAAAGAGGGCATGGCTTGATCCCAACCTGGCTGAGTGGAGGGAAGGGGACATGACCTGGCTTCAGCCCACTGCACAAGACTTGGGAATTTGGAAGTGGGGGAAGGGGGGGAAGTATTAATTGTCACTGCTCACCCACTGCCAAATTTCCCAACCTGTGGAGAGCCCTGCAGGCCACATCTGGCCCATGGGCTGGAGGTTGAGCACCTTCTATGAGACCGTCTCACGCTGCAGCTGCCTATCCTGAATACGCCCCCTGCCCTTAACTAAAGTCAGCCTGCACCTAACTGTGATGAAGGGATGAAATTCTGGAAAAATGGGATAGCTTCCTGAAGCTATGCCATCCATGACAGCCCTTTGCACTGGCCATAATCCTGACCCACTAATTTCTTCAGCTACATCTATAGATTTTGCAGTAACCTTTGACTATTTTTCACAACAGCTACGACATCCTGCTGCATGTTGCTTCCAAGAAATACTCTAACCTTATTTTCTTTTTGTAATACAAGGTTCATTCAATAAAGCTGGAGCAGTTTTTACCTTCAGATGCTCTCCTTAGTGCCAGCCATAGTTACCAACCATAATTGTTAGTACTACCTTCATTAGCCAGCTATTACCAGAGTTCTTGCTCTTTATCTTGCCTGCTGCCCAAGTTGGTACATCAGCTGTGAGCGTTCCTCATGGATAGCATCTCAGGAAGCTATCCCGTACTTCTAGAAGTGTATTCATTCACCACAGTGAGGTGCATGCTGGCTTTAGTTGAGGGTTTGAGGAGAAACCCTTCTATTTGAAAAGACTGTAATACCTGCACGTGTCATTCATTTAGCCACTCTTTATATACCTAATAGTAAATATATCTTTAGGTTGAAAAGAGTTCAATAGCTCACCTTAGTAATGCTGTCATAGTATCCTGGATCCATTGGGTAGTTCAGTCGCTTGGGACTCCCATGATGCTCTGCCCCCTCTTTCCAAGAAGGGTAAAATCATGAGAAATGTAGCTCAACCATGGAACATGGCCTGCTGGTCTCTCAGAGACTTGGAGTCCAAAGCACAGAGGTCCAAAGGCACTGACAAATGGATTGGATCCATACCAGGCCCTCTTTACTGAATGGATGGTCCAGGCAAAATGTCAATGCTGAGACATGAGTGGCCACATTTGGGGAATCAAGGTTACCAGACTGGAGAACTGTAATATCAAAGCCAGAATTGCCCAGACACTTCCTATGCCTCTCCCTGGTCTTAAATAGATGTGGCTGGTCAGATGTTATGAACCAACCACTTAGGTCCTAGGAAGAGGATGGAGTCTTAGGCATTGAAGGAAGTCTTAGGGATGTACCATCCAGGCTCTGGGAGGAGCAAAACAGGTAGAAGGCTGGGATAGGCTGTGGTGTTGGTCAGGCCATGGCCCTGAGCTTGAGGGTACAGACCTTACACTCCAGCTTCCTCTAGACCACAGGTTCCCAAATTTTTTCTTCTAGATTTACCAGCTGCCTGCATATCCCTACCAGTGTACATTTTATATTTTAACTACTTAAATGCCAATTATTATTTACTGAAAATTGAATCTGCTATTACACAATTTCTCCTGCATACTCTCCAGAGATATCTTGTGTACCTCAACACATACCACAGTTTAGGAAACCCTGCTCTAGACTCTGGGTGTGGAGGGAGGGGTTCATTCCCTTCAGCTGTTTCCTGTGGAATCTGGAAGAATTTGAACCTTACTGTTGGGGTACTGGAAAGGGGCCATATAGGGGAGGGAGGGAGGGAGCCCTCTTCTGCCATGTGTCAATGAGCTGGGGAAGTTACCAGAGAGGGGTCAAATTCATTTGCATGTCAGTAATATGCACCACATTATGGGACACTTTTGTTAACAGGTCAATAAATTCTGGAATTGGGTAAAATACTATGAGTCATGTATGAAAATGAATGAGAAAGAGAATGGTGTAAGATGTACCAGCAGGCTGTATCATGTAGTACGATGAGGCTGATACTATAATACCATGTAGTATAATATTACCCTAACCATACTGTAGTCTGTAGTGACTGGGTGAAAGGGCCCTGCTCAGGCTCTGGTTAAAAAAAATAGCGGGGAGAAAGGAAGAAAAAGATTCCCTGTAGGACTGATCCTATAACATGCTAAGGATGGAGTGAAGCTTCTGAATGCCACTGATTCACTTACCAGAAGAAGAGAAAGTGAAGAAGGTCCGTCCAGAAGAGCCTTTGGGCACATCCCAGGCATGCGGGTTTGCAGCAGCTCAAATAGGAGTGGCATAAATTTGAGCTGGGGATTTTTGCTTCAGTGCATGTGCCCCAACATGCACTTTGTTGTGGGGCAAATTGTGCCACTTGGGGCAAAATAACCATGCCCAGTTCCTCTTGGATCTGCAGTCAGAGGGAGCAAGTGCCTGGGGCAAGCACTTTGTATGAAAGACTTTGGGGAGGGAGAGTCTTCCTGCCCAGAACTATAGGGTGGCATTGCTTCTGGTGTGACAGTATTGCTCCTAAAAACTGCATACCATATGGAGGCAGAGACTGACTTGCTCTAGGACCTGGACTCCTCTGAGCTACAAAAACAGAGTGGCATGAAGTGGAGAAAAGTGATTACTGGCAGCTATTTCACAAGCCTCACAACTGTGGGAGGAGGGCTGGGTTCAGGACTACTGCCAATGTCCTTTGGAGGAGCCGACTCACCTACTAGTAAATTATTATTCAGATTTTTCTATGCTATGTTTATATGTATTTCTCCCTTTTTGCATTTATTAAAGTTTGGTTAACCCCAGGGACTCCCTGCTTGTGGATGGGAAAATTTTCATCCTCATGAGCACCTTAGTGGTGTCATTTAGTGTTTCCAGATTTTGAAGTGTGTGTGTGTATGTATGAGGGGTGGGGAAGGGTAGGGGAGTGGAGCTAGCTGGTATGATTTGAGTTTGCTAGCAGAAACCCCTAGATCCTAGCCCTTCATACTGCCAAACAGTGACTGACAGAGGGGTTACATATCAAATAACTTCAAAGTGCAGAGCTACAGAACTGTTGCCTTAGACTGCATGCTTAGCTGTCTTGTACAGATGTTGGAAATAAAGCATCATGTTTAATTTATATCAAGCTATTTCAAGGTAGATAAACCCAACCTCTATCCGTATCCTCAGAGGAAAGGAATGAATGATAGCAATGACTTGACTTACCAAGCATAAAATAGGCTCCCCTCTCTTGTTTTCATGAGAGACAGTTTGAATCAAATAAGGTTTATTTCCTGACCTGCCTTGATGTACTTCCTTCACTGAGCAAGCTAGTTTTAATAGATTCATAGACTGTAAGACCAGAAAGGACCTTGGAAGATCATTGGGTTCAGCCCCTTGCACCAAGCAGGAAAGATAACTCTGACTTTGAAGAAGTTTTTCCTGATGTTGAGCTTGAAACAGTCTTCCAGGAGTTTGTGGCCATTACTCCTAGTTTTCCCCTTGGGTGCCCTGGTGAACAGTTGTTCACCGAGCCCTTGATGTACTCCCCTACTGTAGTGGTAAGCTGCTACCAGGTCCCCTCTCAGCCTTCTTTTCCTCAGGCTGCAGAGCCCCAGATCCTTCAGCCTTTCTTTGTATGGCTTGCCTTTTAAGACTTTGATCATATGGGTGGCTCTTCTTTGGACTCTCTCAAGCTTGTACATGTCCTTGTTAATTTGTGGTGCCCTGAACCGGATGCACTACTCCAGCTGTGGTCTCACTAGTGCTGAGTAGAGCAGAAGAATAACCTCCTTGGTTTTGCTGGAGATGCACCAAATGATTAATGCGAGAGTATTACTTGCCCTACTGGCTACAGCATCACACTGATGGCTCATCTTCATACTTTGCTCCTTAGTTTGCATGGGTACCACTGCCCCCTATGGGTGAAACAAAGACCTACTGAAATGTCTCAGCTTGTGACTAGAGGTGCATCCATCTTGGACTGGAGTCAACCAGTCTGGAAGTAAATACAACGTGATATATGAACCTAGTCATTCAGTTACAAAGTTAGAGTAGTGACCTAAGAGGAGCAAGGACTTGCTGCAGAAATAGTGGCAAAGAGCTGTAGAGTGGTTCCGAAGGCTGAAATTCGTTTTCTTAAACCAATCTTCAAGTCACTTCTAACCAAATGTACAGATATTGCATTCGCTGGCTGCATCTACATGAGATGCTGACTGTGCAGTTGTTAATGCACAGTCATTTAGTACTTGTATAAACAAGTACTAAATGACTGGGCAGTAACCCAAGTACTGCGCAGTAGTGCCAACAAATGTCTTTTTTTGTGACACTACTGCACAGTAACCTAATTGTTGCCATGCAGTGCTACTGCATTGTAGTATTGGGCTACTGCACAGTCAGTGTTTTGTGTAGACATGGCCACTTAATAGATACTTCCTCAAAGGCTTCACTGCTCTGGAAAGCTGAATTGCTTTAAGCCTACTGGGAGGTGTTAAAACTATGCCAAATGCAAAATGGGGCTGCAATTATACTAGCATGAAAACTCTTTACATTGGTATAGGCTATTGTTATGTGGGAAGGGCAATAATCTATATTAGTATGTAGCATTAGTATACCAATAAAACTGCATCCAATCAGATTTTGTACTAGTATGATTCTATTGGTAAAGGAATCAACCCCTCCATGCAAATATAGTGATATCATTACAAAAAACTGCATACAGATGAAGCCCTACAGAACAGCGAGTAAAATTCATCTCATAAAATGATGTGTTGCCAATAGTCGGTCCAGTCCGTTATAGTCAATGGGCCTGACCTAAATGGCATTCTATCTCAAGAAAAAATTCCCAATCCCTTTCATGGGAGAGAGATTAGTTCTCAGGGAAATGGTACCTAAGAAGGGTCAGGAATTTCTTTGGGAATAGTATCAAGACCATAAGAAGAGTAAGCTGGTCATGGGGTGAGAAATAGAAGGGTTTGGCAGTGCAGGAGGTGATGCAGATGGGGTTCATTTGGTGAGTGGAGGAGGATTCTAGCAGACCGAAGGACAGGAAAGGTTGGGAACAGTTGTCACTGAAAGCCTGCCTCATTAAGCATTTGCATCAGCTTTCCTATCCTTTGTGAGCAGGGAATATCAGCCTTTCTTGGTTGCTTCACCATACTGCTGCTTCTCACATCCTTTACCTACCACAGAGCTGTCTCCAGGCTGGGGCCTGGTGAGTATCTCCTGTGAGTCCCTGTGTTCAGTTGTGCAAATGAATTCAGGGCCTTCCAACTTCCCCTGGAGTCCAGAGAGGCCTCACAAAGTGCCATAATTCTGTTTTGAAGACAGGAGGGGACCTGATGTGGGGGAAAAGGAAAATTTGCAGTGGAGAAACAGGAGGCAGAATCTGAATCAGTCTGGAACACAGACTTTCCCACAGGCTACCTGAATCCCAAGGGCTGCCAGTTGGCCAGCATTAGACTAAGGTCCTGACCCCCTGCCCTCTAGTACTCAGGCATGCAATCACTTTGCAGCTCATAAAATCAGCCATGATGCCTGACATGAACTCGCATATGGGAGGGGAGCAGTGACCTCTAAGTACTGCCCTCAAGGAAATGGTGCAGGCTGCTCATTTCAGAAGACCCCTTTAGTTTTGACCTTCTATTGTATAAAGGCCATAGTGTTGCAAAGCCCTGGCTGCAAAGCCTGAGCTATTCTCTGTTCAAGAGTGGCCACATGCACTCATTCAACCCTTTGTAGTTCCACATTTTGTTTTATTTATTGAATACAGAGGTTTGTGTGTATGTGTGCACGCATGTATGATATAATTGTAAAAGTGCATGAAACCTAAGCCGTTAAGGTGTATTTACACAGCAAAAGAACTACTTGGATGGATTTACCTGATTTAGTGGGTGACTAGACTGCTGCAGATGTGGTAGGAACAGAGCTTAGTAAAGAATCTCATATACTGTTTCATGACTCTTGAATTCTTTAATTTCAGCTGGCTTGGTTGTTAGTACAGTCCTGTAAACTGCAAACTCACTACACAATGGAAAATGGTCAATGGTGCATACCAAACTGTAGACAGATGTCAAGGAGATGAGCTCTTATGGTTAGTGTTAACACTGGTTTTAGTGCCATTTATAATGCAGAAGAAGGTGTGAACAACATATCAAGGACTAGGATGTGATCTCCTTTGTCAAATATTAGTGAAGACACAGAGAGTTTGATTATATTGAAATGACTCTTGAGTAGCTAATTTCCAGGACGAGCGAGGACATATTAATTTGGTAGAAGGTACTGATATGAGATGGGTTGTGCACAGTAGTGTAGGCAGAGAGAGAGCACAAAGAGATAGAATAGTGCTTAGGAATATGATCATTAAATAAGCTAATCCATTTGGGGGAAAATATTCTGAAACGACTATTTGGCAGGAAGGAGAACTTTGGAAAGTAATCATGCTGAGAGACTTCAGGGTGATGAGAGCAAATTAGATGTGAGTCTGCAATGCTGTAAGGCAGGCAAGGAAAGTAAATAAAATTTCAGGCTGTGCACAGAGGCATCAAGTGATAAACCAAGGAGGTGCGAGTCCACCCCTCTCTCATTCTGGTGAGACCACATCTAAAACACAGCCTACTTTGCTGTGGACAGGATGGCTTGCGCAGAGGATGTTGATGCAGGCTCAGTGGGGAGCATGGTCACAATTGCTAATGGTACAATTTGGAGGAAATGCTGAGCCTCAAGTAAGCAAAACACATGAACACCTGCTTAACATGTGACCCAGGCCTAGAACTCCAATAGATTTGAAGTTAAACATGTACTAATGGGTTGAGACTTTCCAATGCATCTAGGCCAGATTTTACAAACATACAGGTCCTCTCTGCCCGCTCCACACCGCCGCCCTCCCTGGCCAATGCCTGCCTGCTCTGTTCAGTAGGGGTAGCCATTCTTTCAGTTAAACATGCTTGAGAAAACTGTCTTGAGTATAGTTGACCCAGGATTGCACCAGAAAAAAGGCAAGCAAAATACTCTAGAGATCTAGGGTCAAATGCTGCTCCTTTGAGCAAGTGAAAGTCCAGAATGATGCCACTGGAGTCACTTGAGTTATTCCGCTATAAGAAGGATACTCCTGGGAGGTGGTTTGCATTTCTGTGGCAACCTTCCTCCAAGAATTGCTTCAGCAATCAGTGCAGGAGCTCTTCACCTTCAGATGAGCATTATGATCCCCATCAGTGTCATAGCAACTAAGTTTGGCACTTGGGGCAAAGCCTGCAGTGGCAGCCTATTTTCACCCTATACACAGATCTGGGGGAAATCCAGGGGGCACCCCCCCACCATGCTTGCCCAGGAGTGCAAGCAGCAGCGGGAACCACCTTCCCCCTATCGCTGCGCCCCCTCAAACGATCCGCTCACGGCTCTGTCCCACGCCCTACTCGGGCTGCACAGCACCTGTTGGCGCCCCTTTGCTTCGGCGCCCGGGGCAGTCTCCCTGCTCACCCCCACCTTGCTACGGCATGGATGCCCATTTCACAGGGAGCGGCACTGCGGTAGAGGAAAGATTGTGCACAAGTTTGTATCAGAGCTAGGCACAGAAATTCAATCACCTTGGCTCTCAGCTCATGGCCTTTATCTATTTTACAGATAAAGGGAAGTTTCTGAAAAATTCCGAATGCCGGGTTTCCCCCCAGGGTCAAAGAGCATTCAGTACAAACTGGACTCTAGCGAGTATAGCCAGGGATAGAAAACCAGAGAAATACCATGCATTATTCAGATGCTTGTGAACAATTCGGAATGTGAAGGTTGGAAGGCAGGGGGGGAAAAATGGAGACATGAACAATTCAGGTGGAGGACTGGCAGGAATTCAAGAAGAACATGGGAGGGCTGGCTATACAATGTGTCTTTCACTAGAATTGATGGCTCATACATACTTCAGGCAGGTAGTCGGGCCAAAGAGCACTGCTAAGTGCCAGGATTGCCTCAAGGGAGCTGCAGTTCTCTGTGAAAAGGACACAGTATTTCTTGGGGTCTCAAATCCACCCAGTCACCAGCTACCTCAGAACCTGACCCCAGTCCAGGGGTGTTTAGTTTTAAGCACATGCCTAAGGTTTCTCCCTGTTCAGCAAAGCTCTTCAAGACATGCTGACATTTAAGCAGTCATTGAAGTCGCACTGAAGTTCACCGACTTTGTCTCCTGGCTCTGAACATAGCACAACACGGAGCTTAATCAGTGGATTAGAGGGATTTGATGTTGTCGTGGCCCGGAACAGCAGGGGTCTAACCTCAGTGATCCAGGTCTCTTCCTGTCCTGGGTTCTTTGAACATCATAGCAACAATACCAGGGGAGGTATAATCCTTCTTTTTCAGGTTATAAATTAAAGCAGAAAGGTTAAGTGACTTAACCAAGGCCATGAGGGACAGGAATCCCTTGTTCTGAGTCCTGGCATCAGTTCACTAGACCAGTTGCATCTTAAGCAACTAAGCTGCCACTCCTTGTGGCTGGCAATAGAGGGTGTTGCTGGTTGGTTCAGGGAGCCATTTAGCAGCCTGGAGGTGGCTTGTAGAGGTCTTTACACCATTTGTAGCATCACTGACACCACAGTTCCATGGAGAACCCGTGAGGAGATTTGGGGCAAACCTGAAGTCAAAGGAGGTTGGCCATTGATGTCCATGTGACCAGGGTTTTATCCTGGGTCCTATTCTTGGGTCTTCCATGGACCATGAGTCCATCCCTTTTTTTTTTCTGTATCTCTCCCCTCACCCGACACTGTCTGTCTTGTCTGTTTAGGATGTTATCTCTACAGGTTAGGGGCTGATCCTTCTTATACATGTGTATAGCACCAAGCACAGTGAGACCACTGCTCTTGGTTGTAATCCAAATCACCATGGCTTGGAATTCCCTCAATAACAGAAGGAGATGTATTTCTCCAAGACTCCTCCAACCCTTCCTAAAATGAAGAAGCTGAGGATACCTATAGTGTGAGTACGTAAATAGGGATTTAAAAAAAAAATATTATGACATGATGGGTCTCTCTCTAGGAAGAGAACAAAACACATTGTACTGCAGAGCTGTGCACTGGCTGGACACATAGGTTCTGGTTTAGTTCAGGCTGGTCTTCAGATTGCCATGCATAACAGGAGAGTTAAGTATATAGTTCCACTGGTCTACTTTTGCATTCAAACATCATTTGTGATTGAACAAAATAGATTTCCCAGAGATCTTTGGTGCATTGCTTTGTGTACCATGTCGATAAGTTTTATGTGTTTCAAATGTTCTTACATGACAGGAACTGCTGCAAACGTTGAGGGGGATGGAGGAAGTGAAGCACCCGGAGAAGGTGGAGATTCCTAGGACAATAAAGCAGCATCATGACAATGCTGCAGAGCACCTGGGGTGGCTCCTGTCCACAGGAGCTATGGCAACTTCTACCTGATGCTGCCATTGCAATCTACCCTGCCATCCCCGTTGGTGTCTGGGGCAGTTGCCCTGTTGTCCCATCCTAGTTACACCACTGCAATAAAGACGACTAAAAGTAATTGTGGTGGATTTGGGAAACAGAATCTTTCCCTGCCCAGGAACAGGAGTAATGTTTGTGAAGTCTGTGGAGCTATGCTGCTATAAATCTGGTCTAGGGATGATCAGAACTAAACCCTAAGCATATGGTTCACTATTGTTTCCTGCACCAGCACAAAGACTTGGGACACTGTTGATATTTGGGGGGGCTAATGGATGGCCCTAATGCCCACAAAAGTCAATGGAAGGATTCACAGTCTTCCTGCCAGCTTCAGTGGACAGTGTGTATGGCACTATTCCCCACTGCTTGCATAAGTCATGGGCTCCTTAAGAAAGATGTGGTTAGTACTCATTGCAGTGTTCCCTTCCTGGTACAGCCCACTGAGTCACAGAAGGAATGAACATTGGTCCATCCTCAGCTCACCAGGCTTGACCTCTAGGCTTTCTGTAGCTCCTGGCACCATCAGCCAGCTACACTTTACAGGGCTCTCCAGAATGCAATCAACAAAATTAGAAAAGCATCTTGCATGGCAATGTTGGAGAAAAGGAGTGCATATGCTGTTCTTCTTCTTCTGTTTAGCTCACCTGTGCAGTGCTTGGTGTATTCTGATTTTTGGTGGGGATTAAAACTACCTTGGCATCTTGGTGTTTATGCCATAGATCGGGGTTGGTAACCTACAGTCTATGAGCCAGATCCAACCAGCAGACCTTGAGGGGCTTCTGTGATGTTTCAGCAGTGGGGGTTTTGGCCTTGTGGAGCTTTGCCTGTGCAGCAGTCAGGTGATGGGAAGAAGCTGTGTTGGCACTGGAAGGGAAAGTAGTGACTGTGAGGGTGGTGGCATGGATTGGGCTGGAAGTGACCTCCGCTTACAGAGAAATTCTGTTAAAGCTATCTCCCACTCCAAAATGTTGCTGACCCCTGTTTTAGACAATACAGTTGCTTGGGTCAATCAGCAAGCTTTACAATACTTGGAAAAATTGCCTCTCTGTAATTTCTTTTTTCTTTTCTTTTCTTTTTTTTTTTTTTTTAATTCCAGTGCTCCCATAAATTTTGGCTATTTTGTTTAGTTGGTGTCTCATGGTGGTACAAAATACCCACCCTTCTTCCCAGGAAGAAATGCTATGAATCAGACGTAGTTAGGCCACTGATTTTTGCCACCTGGATTGGCCCATACTTACAAAGATACCTGCAGTCATGTTTAGTACAGAATTCATCTCACGGAGCAGTGATGAGGGCAGAAAGAGACCTGGATTCTCTCTCAGGGCTCCATTACTAACTCACTGTGCCCTTGGGAATGAATCGCTTATTTGTGCTGTGCCTTGGTCTCCCCAGGCATAAGGTGGAATAATAACACCTCCCAACTTTTTTTCTTTGAGCATCCTTTGTGCTGTAGAATTGCCTGAGATGACTAGGGGCTGGGCTTAATGACCCGGAACGTCTCTTCTAGTCTTATAAACCATGCTAATGCCCTTGAACTGCAACACAGGAAAACATAATTGTACTGTGTCAACCAGTTCATGACAGCTTAGTCCTCACATGGGCCAGATTTAGGCATCAAGCCAGAATAAGGAATGATAAAGAAATATAAAGAAAAAAAGAAATAGAATACAATACAATATATGTGCATGTGTGCATGCATCTCTCTCTTTCTTTCTCTCTCTCTCTCATTATATTATTTCTTTTTCATACATATATATTACATTTCTTATATATATGCACCACTACCAAATGTGGAGCTAACTATTTAAAATATTAAATATGCAAATATTAAAAAAGAGGTAAAGATTTAGGTAGGTGCTGATACACAGGGATGTAGGTGTCCTAATCACTGTCAAAATAGTGGTTAGCCATTGGCATTCCAACCCCAAATTTTCTCATAGACTAAAAACTTGGTCGTGTGTAGCATTTTTGTAAAGAACCAGTTCCTACACAATTGTACAGTTTACAAAAGACTCACACCTGGAAAATTAATTTAACTTTTCTTCCACTCCAAACCAGAAATGTTTTTGATTGGCTTCTTTTTGTCCTGTTCAAAAATCTTCCAAGTTATTTTTCTATAAACCTGTGTAAGATCTCCATCAAAGCCACTTGCTCTCATTCCTCTGAGTAGCTCATGCATAAACTTACACCTTTTTATTATTATTTTGGTTCTGAAATTGACTTTGGAAAAAAAAAAGAGCAGCTAAAATTCTTGGAGTTATTAATCTAAATCTCCTAGCTCAGGAAAGGAGGGAAAAAAAAGGGGGGGGGGGGCAGAGAGAGGAGGGTTGGCTCACATTTCTGTTAGAGACAATAATCAATGCCCTGACAAGCATAGATGAAAAAAAATGTGTCAAAAACCCGCTTTATATTTTAAACAGACCATGAAAGACGTTCAAATTCTTCATCTGGACAAAAAGAGTGAGTGAGAGAGAGATTTCCTGCTACCACTCAATGAGAGGGCGCTTCACGCTTCCCTTTGGGATGTTACACGGCCAATTGTAAAGCCATGTCATGTGAACAGATGGCAGCAAAGGATCTCAGCTTTCACTGAGAATGGGTTAAAGATCTGATGCCTGGAACGGTGGGCTAGACAGGGCCCAGCAGCGGGGGCTTTCTGTCCTGTGACAGCAAGACGTCTCCACGGCCTGCTGGGGTGGCAAGAATCCTTACACCAGCACCTCGGCAGGTTCTCAGCAGACCGGCACCAGCTAAGCCTCAGACTTGTATAGGCACTTCACATTTAAGAGCATGTCTAATCCAATCACCAGCAGATTGGAAGCTATCTGTGTACCTCCCAGATAGTTTATTCTTGCGGGCTTGAAAACAATCTTCTCCTCGTCAGCCTTCCCTGTTGTCTTCCTATCAATCTGTGTAACCAGTGGAGCTCCCCCCTCGGGCACAGGGAGCTAATCCTATTTATTCAGTCCATCAATTTAACAGCTTTAAATATTCGCATCGGTTAGATGGACGCGCCCGAAACATTAGCGGCATCACTTGGTAAGTCAGAGAAGGGGGACCGGTGGGAGGCTGCCTTCCATGCTGGCAGGAGTAGAAAAAGAAGTCATTCAAAGTGCTGAAGATGCAAGGCAGGCTCATATACACACATGTATGCCTGTGTACGAAAGTACACTACACATATGCAGCTCATTACCCTCCACTATCCTCATGCACATAAATGCCAGCTTAGTTTTGCTCAGTGCAGCACCCCTTTCTCTTGGCAGTCCGGCACCTTTATACTCAGGCTTTAAAGTCAATGGTGGAACAAGCTTCTGTCCTCACCAGATCCAAACCATTCCAAAAAGCTCAAGTCCACTCACTCTTTAGGAGCTGGTTCTTGGTGGTCTGACTGAGTGTGTGCCTGCCTGGGCCCGTGCAAGCTCCTAGCAGGTAAAGTGCCTCATAGTCACAGGATCTGTGCTGCGGTCACATACATGTAAATGGAAGTGCAGTGTACAGGGTAATAGGGAATCTGGTGCAATGGGTCTTTGTTTCAGAAATGATTCTCAGCCACCATCTTTGAATGTCTGATTTAAAGCAGCCACATAATTATGAAGTGTATTTGCTGACTATGCTCCATACTCCTCCTGGCAACTCTGGCTTCACTAGATCACACCTTCATGGGCTCTGTGCATTTCCCTGTTCCTGTCCCCTGCAGCCTCTCTGTGTGACACGCTCCCACCCCACTCTGCATCAGGGGCTGCCTATAACTCTCTCCCTTCTCCCTCATGTTTCCCTCTCCATGTGCAACCCTCCCATTATTTCCCATCCTCACCCCTATGCTGCAGGCTCTGTGTGACCTCCCCCCCCCCAAGTTACTCTTCTTTCTAGAGTTTCCTTTGCCCTCGTATCTCCCATTCTCTCCCCTGCCAATGGCTCTGTATACACCCACATTGCCCTCCCCCAACCAGATTCACCCTATCCTTCCTCAAATCCTAGGGCTCAGTATAATTCCCCATCTTCTTCTTGCCTTTGCTGTTCTTATTTCTTCTTTCTCTCATTCTGGGTGCAAACATTATCAACTCAATGAGGAAAGTGGGGCTGCGCTATGATGGGGTGTTATGCAGGTTGGCATGGAAGGCTGCCATCAACCAGTTCTTGGATGCCCAGAACTAGCACAAGCAGCAGATGGAAGGGGAGGAGGAAAGGAGCCACTGTACCTCCTATTACTTCCTCCCAGTGTTTGACTTTCCCCTGACCTCTGAGCTTTAAGGACTAGGAACATTTCCCAGAGTGGGAGAACTAACTGGAAGCACCATCCAAAAGCTGTGGCATCACATTCAAACAGAGCAAGGCCACTGGGTTGATTGTCAAGCCCTGCAGGCTTGGCCAGTGAAGCCAGTGGAGCTTGCTTACTTACTGGAGCTGTGTAGATTCCTATTTTAGAAGTTCCAGGGTCAGCATCCTTTACTTCAAATGTGAGGGCTCTCATGTCTGCTTACACTGGATTGGGTTAGCTTCACTGCCTTGGTGCTGGTCAGGCAGCGCACTCATAAACTGCCCTTAGTTGCCTTGCTAGGGACTCCCATAGGGTTAGAGGAATTCCAAGTGCATGTAGAGCTACAGCAGAGGTGTGTGTTAGGGGTGTTTCCTATGCCTGCTGTGCCATGGCTGGCAGACCTGAGGGGACCATTACCAGCTAGACTGGCACTTGGGCAGCTGCAGATCCCAGGACACTGGGGATAACAGGAAGCGAAGAAGAGAACCAAGCAGCCCTAGGATGTTTTCCAACCATTGCTGACTAGAGCTAGGCCTAAGCAGAAGATATAGATTGACACCATCAGCATGGAGTGCTACAGAGGTAGGCTCAAAACGGGCAATGCTGCTTCCAAATGGTTCTTGTGCCCACTCCAGTGTGCATGAGACAGCCTTTGTCCTTTGTTAACACTGTGGACTTCTATAAGCTATGCATGTGCCCTTATGTCTTTCAGCAGTTCTACAGTGGGACTTTTGTCACATGTAAGACAAGCCATTCCTCTTTTGCCATAGCTCCAAATCAGCCATACAAACTAGTCCTTTAAACCATGTCTTAGGCCAGAGCCATGGGAACTAGCAGAAAGCCAAACCTACCTCAGATGCCTTGGATGCCTGCAAAACCCACAACCATCTAGGTAGATTCAAAATTAAAAAAGGAACCTTCACATCAACATGAAGATTGATTTGCATCTTTATGAATCCTTATCTGGTAAAAAGGGTCTTGATTCTGCTTCTGAAGACCTCCAGGTTCTTTTTAAAGAGAACAGTAGAAATTATTTTTTTTTCTAAAAGCATAACTCGAGGCTATTTTAGACAGCAACAGGACAGCATATTACTGTGAATCAGAGAAACATCAGCAATGCACCAAAAGCATCGCAGAGCCAATGAGATCAAACAAGCTCCCTCTGGTTTACTCAAGCTCCACGGAAGAATTCAGCAAAGGATAAGGTCCAAAGAGTATGTTCTCTTCAGCTGACTGCATGCTGTACGCCAGACATACCCCGTGGAATCCTGAAATAATTCTTGAAGCACAAGAATTATTTTCCCTCTAATGCTTCTATCCCATATGGAGCCAGTGTATGTGAGCCTGATCCAAGATGCACTTAGCGTTCTTTGCATTAACCCAGGGAACTTTTGGGCTCTGGATGCCCAAAGGCAAATTTTTAAGAGTGCCTGGACAGTGAGATGCTCCCTTCACAGCAGGAGCCACTACTAGCTATTTAATGTGGCATCCTTTTAGCTGCCACATTGTTTTATATCATAATCCCATGCACTTGAATAGATGTTTTAAAACATGGGAATATAAGCATTGCTATATTGGAGCAGGTGAAGGTCCAGTTCAGCATCCTGCCTCACTCTGTATCGCATTGTGCAGTTCCATTTTCTGCTCTTCTTCACTGCTCCCTTAATACTCTACCAGTGCATAGCAGCAGAGACTTTGTTTCACTCATCTTTTCACATCTGGTCCCAGTAACATTTCTCTCTGTTTGTTATACCCAATTCCAAGAGGGGTGCTTCATTAGACAGGGGATTCAGTGGGTTCTTGCTCATTGATGAGTGTTTTTGTATCTTGCCCATGTTCCTAAATTAAACAATATGGGAAGCGGGGTGGGGGAATCAAATTCAAGAGCCTTCTGGGCAGGTCTGAAATCTGAGGTTGCATCCAGTGTGGAACTGGGAAAAGGGAGCGACCCTGGGAATGTTGGGGCATTAGAAAAGTAGAATGGAGTGGGAGTCGTGCTAGGGAAGTGACTGCACTAGAAAGGGAACCTCGCAGGCAACTGGGCGTATGTCAGAGGTGAAGATTAGGAAGGAAATCGGTGGGAGCCCCAAAGAGAGAGAGGGGTATGGTTGATGCTAGTGGGAAGTGAAGGAAATCCAGGGAGACTGGGACAGAATGAAGTTGGTAGGTAGGAGACATGGAGGGTGGGTGAGAAACATAGCTGGGAATTCAGGAAAGGAGAATGTGGGAAGTGTGAATGTAAGGATTGAGGCCACTAAGCTCAGGCTACCCTCACTCACTAAAAGTAGATTAAATAGATTTCTAGGGTTGGAAGGGACCTGTTAGATCATTGAGTCCGACTCCCTGCTCTGGGCAGGAAAGAGCGCTGGGGTCAAGTAATCCCAGCCAGGGGTTAGTGTGGTGTAGAGTTAGTGTGGAGAGAACAAGGGAGAGAAAACTACTTAGTGAAAGAGAGTGAATGACTGAGTGCTGGGGCTTCACTTACATCCTTCTCTAAGAACATGAGGCTACCACAACTTACCAAGTAGGAGAATAGGATAAAACCCACCAGAGTATTGATGCTGATGTAAAAAAGAGATTATAATGAAGGTTAAAAATATTTTAGAAACAGAGCAGACTGAGACAAATGCTATTAGTCACATATCTAACACAGTCATTGCTTCACATGTTCTGTGCCACATGAGTCATGACCACGTGTGAAAGCCATCAAGATAATCTGATCTGGAAGGGCTAAAAACCACCTTGGGGGGGGCCTGTTCTGTACCCCATGTTCTCTTGGAAACGTAGGCTGAATTTAGTTTCATACGCAGAGACTAGTTCAAACTCAGAGAAGGTTTGGTTTCTGTGACTTTTGAATTAGGTCCATGGTGAACACAATAATGGAGTTGAAGCCTGTTGTGTGAAGTTCAGAATAGAGTTTTGCTCATCTTCTTACTCCTTAACATGACTCAGCTTATTTCATCATCTTGATAGTGTCATTTTTCAATTTCTTTCAGAGATGGCCACATAGACTCCATTTGTTTTTGAGAGTAATCATATACTGACGACCAGCAATTTTCAGTTATACCAGCATAAATTTAGAGTTCCTCCAGAGTTGGACTGTGCTTATGAAGCCATAGTATGGGACCAGAAATGAGGAGAATCGGTGTTATTTTTTGGTTACAACACTGCTACATAGTGGGTGCATCTACATGTTCTTTAATGCGCCTTAGTTACTGTGCATTAAGTTTAGTACTTGGATAACCAAGTAATCAATGTGCAGTAACTGGCGCTACTGGACAGTAGTACCAGCGCATGGGTTTTTACAGATGCTAACTGCGCAGTAGCGTATTAGCATGGGTTTTGCCCAGCACACTACTGCGTACTGTTATTAGGCTACTGCGCAGTTAGCATCTTGTGTAGATGCACCCTATGTGACCATTGCTAATTTACTTAGGGTATGTGTACATGATACAATGCAGAATTTTGTAGAGATGCCCATGCTAGCTCTGAATGATTTTCCACAGAGCTCACTAGGCCTGTCCGAGAGCCACACTAATGCAACTATACTGCTTCCAGTACCCAAGCCAGCTTGGGTGTGGCTAGATGGCAGTGCATTGTGTCAAGCAAACATACCCATACATTGCTGTTCACAACATTGCTGAATGGATATCATAAGTAAGTGCTCTCTGCATAGTCTGAATTTCATCAGTAAACACATTAGTCCAGCTGTGATATATAATTTTGATATTTTACATGAAGGATGGCAGGATACTTTTATCAGCATTTTGCTGGGACATCTGATCTCTAAAGGGCCAAAAAGGGAAGAACACCATTTACATAAACATCAGAGCTTCAAACATTTCCCAGATGTTCATTAAACACTGAAAAATCAACCCTGTTCCTCTGCTTACTTTGAGATCTAAAGAGATCACAGCCTAAGATCAGGTTATGGCTATGGTAAATCATGTGATCCTGTTAGTCAAGGGGGCTATGTTGAACTTTGGGTATGGGTTGGATATATGCTTAGCTTTGAGGTACAGGTTGCTTTTAGAATGGCTGGTGCTGAGCTTTGTGAATAATTCTTTTGGGTTTTCAGGCAATGCGAATCTCCCATGGTCAGCTGTACTGGCAAAATTTTTGCCACTCCAAAATTAAGCCAGAATAAAAGTGGTATAGTGAATACAAATTTCAGAACCTGAGGAAGCAAAAGGGTTGGGACTTGAGGTTCTAGTCTTACCCCATTGCTTTTCAACATAGTTTGAAATACTGAAGTAGTTAACCATAGCCTAAAAAATACCTTTTCTGGTTGTCAAGGCCTAACCCCTACTCAAACTGAAAATCATACCACTAATAAAATCCTAATAGATACAAAGTCATAGAGCCTTAATAAATCTCTAAAGAGATTTGAAAAAAATGGATTGAGCCTAATCTATGCACAATTTTGGACCAATTCAAGACACCAATACAGTTAAAACAGTAATAATCTCCCTCATCAGGATGCAGCTTTCCCAGTGCAGAAATTGTTATAGATTACTTTTTCAAATTTTGGAGAATAAACTATACTGCTGAAAGTACCTTTACACCTGTATAACTCCAACTAGACTAGGATTTAGCAACGATTTTACCATATAAATTTCTAAATGGGCATAATTATTTTGGTTAAAATTATGCTTAGCCAAGCCTTAAATGGAAATAGTGATAGGGAGGCTAAGGAGACGTAGCTCCTTAGAGTGATCAGAGCATAGGTAGACTATGGCAGCGGCAGCAGCGGCAGTTGGACTAGCAGCGCAGCGGCTGCTGTTTTTGTACTCCTATACCCGCCAAGTTGCCCAGGGCTGGTGCTCCCTTAGTTAAGCTACTAGGTAGACTGTTTAGAGCTGAGACAGAAAGCCCTTACATAAGCTTGCTTTTCTATCCTATGGGCCAAATTCTCAGCTGGTGTCAATGGGCCTGACCCCATTGCCAATTGCTTATGAATCCTATGATTTTAGTCTGGCTGACAATCCAGCCTATTGTCTTGATGACAATGCTAAGCACTTCCACATGCCCTGTGCATGCTCCTAGCTCCAGTAAAGTCTGCAGCCACCCCGTAGGGAAGGAGAGGTCAAGCAGGCAGGCACTTTTGCGGCCACACAGTAATTGAACAGGAAGTTCAAGAAAGAGAATCCTTCCTGGAGCTGTATTCAGTTTTCTACCCAGTTCATCTGCCTTTGGTTATAAGTGCTTGATCTCCATAGGAAAGAGATTGTGGAGCAGCTGAGTCACATGCTCCTATTCTTGGGAAGCTGTTTTCTCAAGTGCTTTGATGTGAAGAGGTAAAGGTCAAATGTCCCACACCCTTCTAGCCATCCCTCAAGCACATTTAGTGCCTCACATTGCTTGAAGCAGGGTTAATCTCCTTTCCTTTCCTTTCTTCCCCACCTAGCAGACCTTGCTATCAGCTTTAAGTTTAACTGGAGCAAGATCAGACATACCACCGGGCTTCCCTTCCCTGAAAATAGTAAACCAAGTGTCCCTGGTTAGCCGCAGAAGAAAAGACACAGCCTACAGATCCCTGATGACTGCGGTGGTTCTGCACACTGCTGTGAGCCAGTACAAGCAGGCAAATTCCAAGAACATGTAGTCATCAGCAGCTCTGTGAAGACAGGAAAGTGGTTGCAAATGCTTTCTGCTTTGCACAAGAAAGAAAGAGAGATGAAACCACAGTCTGGCTGTAACCTCACTTCTGGCTTTCTGATAATCTGCTGGTTAGAAAACTTGCTGAAGCTCTGTTGTACCAGTAGCTAGGTAGGTGCAAAAATAAACTGGGCAGATGCAGAAGGAAGTTGTTTTATTACTGGTTAAGTCATGTGAAGGAATACAATAGTAACAGATACAAGAGAGAATGGAGAGAGAGAGCCCTCCCCAACTCTGTCCCTTCCTCCCCCTATAGCTGGGTGAATGTGGTATGCTGTGATACAAAGACTTCTTAGATCACATGATGTAACCATCCACTTCAAGCCAATGCAGAACTGGCTTGCCACAGCACGGCGCTCTTTAGGACATTAAGCAGTGAAATCTCTAGTGACTCAAGTAATGGGGCATCCGCCTCATCCCTTAGGAGATTATTCTGAGCACTAGGAGACCTCATTGTTCAGAAGATTTTTCCTGATCTTTTGCCTAAATTTTCCATTTCTTAGCAACAGCTTTGTGCTTATTGGTATTTGGTATTTGTAAGCAGATGATGAAACATGATATATTTTGTCATCAAGACAGAAAAGCTAGAGAATGAGGCTGACTCTTCTTGAACTTGAGTCTCTAGTCTAAAGTTTACCTTAGCATTGTGATAGCAGCCGATCATCCACCCTACCCAAATGTGAAAAGAGATGAAATTGGGGAGCAAAGGTGACTTTAAAGCTCCTTTGGTGTTTTAGTGTATTCTGGATCTCAGAGAGGAACTGGTTTGGTTCCCAGGACAATTTAGAGCAGCCCCAGGGCTATTCTAATTTGAGCCAGTTTGTGCCCGTCTCTATGCCAGGTGAGATCAGTTGGATCACAGCATGCTGTAGTTGCAACTCTGCTCTCTCCTGTATGCCCTAACCTGGGAGCTGAAGGAAGAGCTTCAGGCAGCATGGAGGTGGTACCACTTGGGAATCCCCCAGTACTAGGATATTTCCTTAGAAGCTGGTTGTGCTATGCAGCCATGTAAAGGGGCCACAGAACACAGAATCTGGACACACCTATCAGAATAATAGATTTCATATTTTCATTATTAGGAGAATTTACTGAGATCTGGATTTGCCACTGTACGTGTCTTTTAAAAACTTGCCAAGTTTGCTTTAGAACAGCAGATAACATGACTGTGGTATTTGTGGTATTCCTTGTGCTACGCTTCCTATTCCAGCAGAGATCTCTGCATTTACATCAGCAGAAGATCCATCCCAGTGAGTTTAGGGACAGAATGAAATAAGTGAACTTTCACAACAGAATAATTAGCCCAGAAGCTAACGTACCTGTGTTGTTCACTTTCAAAATGAAAGTTTTGGTTTACACGATGCTGCTCCAGAATTTCTGGTCTTATTGCACCAAATAACTGCAAACTGTAGGGTGTCTTTCAGTGAATATAAGTTACATTTGCTGTAGAAAATAATGGCTCTGACACGGCATACTTCTTCATTAATTCTCTGCATAAAAGTAGGTCCAACTTCAAGCCTTGGTTATCATAAGTCTTTCCTGCTTTTACTGCTGTCTATGTTTCTCTACCCAGTGCACCGCAAGTGATAAATACCCTACATGAGACACCAGCGTGAATGTCATTATCTCTTGGATAGGGCTGGAAAATGGAAGAGTGTCTGCATTAGGAGTACAGGTAACAGTTACTATTCCAAATACTCCATGTGTTTGTTCTACACGCCACTTCTTCCCTAGGGTCTGATTCACCTGATAGACCTTGTACATAGTGCATTGTTTTCTCTGTCCACCTAGCCTCCGTTCCACAAAGCTGCTGTGGCAGAATGAAGGGATCTTTTAAGGATCCAAAAGAAGTTGCTTGTCCTGCTTGGCAATGAGGTGCTACTAGGGGAAATGAGTGGATTCCTGAGTGGATTCCCATCTGGGAACATTTTAAAAAGGCCCTAGCGGAGAAGGTGGGGGTGGGGGGTAGTGGTGAAGGACGTTGTTGCTACTCAGAGAAGCTGAATGACCTTTGAGGCATAAACCAAAAGGACATTTTTCTTTTGATTTTTGTTGAATGTAGTAGGTAGAGTGGTCTGAACTTTTGTGTTATAAGATGTTTTCAGACAAAGGGACCTGGTTTTGTTGAACCCCAAGAGAGGTATGGCTATGACTTCGCAATACTCCAGCTGCCAGAAGGAACACCCAGCTCAGACACCTCTCCTAGAAATCCACACAGTGCCATTAACTTTGCTGATCCCTCACTTGGGAGTGAATGCATGTGCACATTTGACCATACTGTTGAAGGACTGAGGCTTTATTTAGGATGTGAATTTTTAGAAAGGACCCTGAGCACTTCCTCATCCTGCCCAGAGCTGAGTGCATTGTTAGCACTCAACAAATAATAAATCAATGTAACAGTTCAAGAATTCTTCTGCGAACCACAAATTCTCCTGTCTCTGGTGCAGTCCCAGACCAGCCAGAGTGCTGAATCAAGCATGTGGGGTGTTAGGGGGTGGTCTGTAGGTCCCCCACATGCTAGATCCAGTGTCAGTTCTGGCTGGTTCAGGACTGTGTTGCATGTGTTGTGGGTGACGCCTGCCCTGGACCAGCTGGAGCAGATGCTACATATGGCTTGCATTTCAAAACTGGCTGGAGCAGTCACTGCGGGTGCTATATCTGGCATGTGGGTCTTGGGGGAAGTCCACAGTCCTGATCCAAGCCATGGGGCTGGCCCACCCTATTCATCCAGCCAACAGACCAGTCCCACACCACTCCTCCAGCCTGCAAGGCCAGATGAGTTTGACACCCCTGCTGTAAGAGAACAATTGAAAAATCACATGGTGGCATTCTCATTGGCTGGGGGAGAGTGAGAGAAATAACTGCAGAATCGTGGAGGCAGCTTTTTACTGGATCGTTCTAAGAAGCCACTATCTTAGAAACATCTGAATACATCAGGAACCTGGTAGATAGCTTACTATTCAGTTGGTGCTGTACAGTTTGAGTTGCTGAGGACTTAATCACGTCCTTGATGTGTACTGTCTTTGGATACTTTTCTCTGTCCCCTGCCTAAATATTCAGGGGCTGGATCTAATATGTACAGGCAGCCCTCTACTTGCAAAGTTTCAAGTTATAATGTTTTGCACTTACAATGTATATAAATTGACACCCCGTTTCAACTGTCTGATGTCAGTTTCGACTTTACAACGTTTGATCCGATGCAATGCCATGCTAGCGAACAAGTTCGCTGCGTCACTCATCTCCCTGGAGAACATCTGTCCAAACTGCCTTGGACACTTTCTTTAAGAAAGCAGACAAAACCCCAGAAAAACCTGCAGCCAAGACTCCTGTGAAGACCCCAGCCAAGAGCCCTTCAAAAAGTCGAGCAAAGTCACCTCAAAGAAGTCCTTCCAAATCAATATGATTGCTATTTACAATATAAATACATTAATGTAGCTATATTACTCATCTGTAATTGAATATAAAATTCTGAAGTATTTTGGTGAAAATAGGGTATGGGGCCTTGGTATAGGAACCAATCCCCCATTTATAACATTGTTTCTTATGAGAAAATTGGTTCTGAATTGCAATGTTTCGTCTTAAGATGTGGTTTTCAGGAACCAACTGTGTCGTAAGTCTGAGGACTGCCTGCATGTTATTGTTGTGGCGTCGACAACAATATTTTTGTAATTCTATACTGATGCATAAGGCACAGGGATGGTGTCTAGTAGTTTCCTGTGAGAGGCATCGTATCCACTAGACAAAATATTGAACCTGAGTCTCATTTCACTTACACTGAGGTAACTGCATCAGCTTCAATGGAGTTACTTCCATTGTGTGTGGTCAGAATCAGTCCCATTGACACTGTTTCATCTTTGCCTAGAATACATGCTATTCCTATTCCTATTGCTGTTATTGTATCTCACCAACTCCAAGATCTCAGGGTTGTGGATGTGGGGGATACAATCACAAATGCAGGTCTACTGCCTTCATCACAGAGTTTAAAATGTTATCGCCTTCCTTAGTATTTTAGAGGTCACCCCATACTGCTTTTTGAAGAGTTTAGTATCTCATAATAGAGATAATTTTCAGTGCTTTGGGAATACACCCCCATCATAAGAGTCCCAGTATACCACAAGCAGCTGGCATAATGCTTACATTTTTTTCACCATTAGGATAGTGATGGTGCCATAGCTCACAGCCTGTGATAATATAGTCACTGAACACAGCAGGCCTTGAATAGCCAAGGCCTGCTTGCTCACAAACAGGGGATTTTATTTTTGCTTTCTGCAAAAGTACACCCTTTTGAATAAGGGAGTCCATTCCACTATGATGACTATGTTTATTGTGAAAGCTGAAGATGACCCCTATGACATGTAGGCTGCCTAACACTTTCTCTTACAAATGACTGGTGACTTTTTTTTTTGGAGACAGTCTAATAACCAGATTGTTTACAACAGGTCTCTAAGGCAGAAGCCCTCGGGCTAGAGATATGAGGCTTCTTTGTTTCCAAGAATCCTATTCAGATTGAGCTGATGCCTTGATTGTTTTAAAATTCCAATTTCCTTTTCTCACCTGAGGTCTTTAGGAAAATTCTGGCTGTCTGCCAAAAGAACAATCGGATACAAGCATCTGAAAGAAGTAGGCCTGTGCTGTTGCCAAAGCAGCAACAAAGGTCACACTGGGCAGACCTGAGGGCTGCCTGAGCAATTATTTCAGTAGAAGGCAGAGTAAAAATAATGAAACTCCTGGGCTTGACACATGGCCAGAGGAGACCACCATGTCTCTGTGGCAGCAGCCTTCAGTGCCAATCTTGACCCTAGTGATTCCTGTAGAACAAGCAGTAGCAGTCTGTGCTGAAATACAGAAGGGTCCAGGTGCAAATCTTACCAGTCAAGCTTGATAGTTTGGTCTTGCAGTAGACCAGAACAGAATTTGGTTTGCCTTTTCAGTGGAACCTGGGAAATTATATACACAGACCCTACAAGAAAATAATGCTGCAGGGCCTGACCAAACAACCCCTAATGGGGCCTCTTTGTGTGTACATTCTGTCACCCAATGTATGCCTTGTGGATGTGCATTATGTTACCATCGGGAACGATATGATCATATTTTCCAAAGGATTCCTACCCCACTCAGTGCACAGGTGGGTACACAATGGGACAGAATAAGGATAGCATAGGCAACTGTAGATCTGTCGATTCTTACCTTCGAGTGTTTGTTTTTCAACCCATGTAGGGTGCTTGTTGCATAGCTTTTGGTATGTAATTCATGTTGTACTCAGACCCTAGTGGGCAAACACACTATAAAAGAGAGCCTCTTTCCTGTCAAAACAGCTTATTATCTAAGTAAAAACAAGAGGTGGCAGGAAAGGTATGGAAAGTGATGTGACCAGCTTCATCCAGCAAGTCAATGGCTAGCTTAGGAATAGAACCCTTGTAGTTCATTCCTAAATACAGTGCCCTTGCTGCTAGGAAATATTGCCTTCCCAATAAAATAAAATAAAAACAAAAGCAAAATCAAACCCCTGTGTATTGGTTACTAGGTCATCATGATGTTCCTGCTTGTTGATAAACCTGAGTCAAGTTTGTAAGGTATAGATGGGTTCTGGGGGGAATGAATAGAATGATCAGATTTCTATTTGCGCAAGCCATCTGGTCTCTTTTGGATATTCAGGCTCACTGATACATATCCCTGATAACCTGGGGAAAATTATACTCTCTTTCTTTGGCCTCACTTCATGAGGCTATTAAAGATCTGAAGTCCTGGAAGTTTTTAACCTTAACCCTGATGCTCTCTGTGACCTTGCTCCTGACCTCATATCTGACCCTACTCTAAGCTGGGAGAAGAAACATGCTAAAAATAAAGATGCCGGTCAGATCTCCAGCACATCTTAAACATGCAAGACAAATTCTTTGCTGTTACATTTACCTGCTGTAATATATAAAAAAAAAAATCTCAATTTGGGCAGAACGGGGGTGTGGCCTTCAATTTCTTTAACAAACAGGATAAAAGCTCCAGAGAGGCTGATGCTTATATTTATCCTTCAGAAATAACAGATTTATATTCAATAGTCAGCTGTCCTACAACATTTCCCCCAAAACTGTTCACAGGCACATTTCAAAATCCTGCAGAGTGGGATACAGTGTAGACTTTCACAGCACCAAAATACTAATGTTCCATTTTCAAAGGTGACTGAGGCACGTAAGACCCGCGGACTAGTAGCGCCAGGGGTGTCAAATTCACTGAGCCCCCTGGGGATCCAGACTGCAGAGCTCCTTGTGGGCTGGATCTGGACATGGTAGTGGTGCCCATGGGGTTAATGCAGCTATTGCCTGCCACTGACCTGTACCCACAATGGTGCTCTGTACCCCAGATCTCAGTGGCTGGCCCCACTCCTGATTGCCTTATCCCTGAATTTCTAGCATTTCTTGGAGCCCCATAGGCCAGACATGGCTCAGTGAGTCATAGGTCAGATCCAGCTCATGGGCTGTACTTTGACACCCCCAATCCATGGGATTGATTCTGGTCACAGCTGAAAGAACAGAATCAGCCCCTCTATTCAGTTCCAATACTTATTTGAGTTCTAACACTTGACTACAGTATAATCTAAGGCTATTTTGGCTAATCCTTGGCTAAAAATGTGGCTCATAGTTTAACAGTTAAGACTGTTTCTTATCAGCCACTATATTATGGTAGACTGGCAATGTCTAAATGGTAAGAGTGAGGCTTTAATAACTTCATTAAATCAGAACCCTAAAATTAGCAAAAATTTCCCACTTACCTGTGACCCCTTGGCAGGGTTTACAGGGACAGAACTGCATGGCTCAGAGCCGGATGCCCCAGAAATTAGAAGGTGAAAGCATTACTTTGCAAAGACTACAGACTGAAAAAGAGACACTCCTGTTCTCTCTGTTGCTAATCAAACTACTTGCAAAACTGCGCTGTCAGTTCCTTTGCTCTGCCTGAGTTTCCTGATTTTCTTTTGATCAAAATCACAAACTCAGATGGCATTTAGATAGAGATGTGTTTGGGGGTGGGTTGCACTAGAATATACAGGTATTATTATAGGGTGAAAAACAATAAGGAAGCTAGCGCGAGATCTTAAGAGGTACTGAGCAGCTACGACTCAGACCCTTTATTATGCAATAATTTCCTTGCAAGCAAACACATGCCTATTATTATTATTATTGTGCTGATTGTTGATATCCCACCAACATGAACAATTTAGAGAATTCCAAGTATTATGCAGCTTTCCTGCCAGCCCAGAATAGACTGACACAGCTTCAGCTACCTATTTAAGAAGATTAGCTGGATTTTATTTGCATAAGAATTTAAAGTGACAAAGCCACTCACCACACCCAGGAAATGATCATTAAAAATGAGTTATTGCACATTCTTCTATTGGTTGTGCGGTTAACTTTACAATGCAAAAGCAAATACCAGATTCAACAAGCTATTCCTTGAAACATGCTTTCCCTCTTCTCCAGGTTAGAACTAGTGCAGTCTTAAGCTCTCATTTCCCATACCAGCAAAAATGCAAGGATCATGCATAGACAATACACAAGTGTCCTTAACTAGGCATGATCCATGAATAGCTAGCTGATATTTGCATGCCTGGCATTACCCCTGCTCAACCCTTGCACTCTTGATTGTATGGGTCTGGCTGTACATAATCCAAATAGAGATTCTGAGAAATAAGGCTAAAATAATTAGATTATATTAGGCCTGAATCTCATCTACAGGGGAACCTCTTTACATCACTGTAGCAGTAAAAGAAACCTTTAAGTAGATGTAGCCAATTTCACAATGGAATATGTTACCCAAGCGTATAACAGGGCCTAAGCAACGGCAAGCATTTAGACCCACTATTTTGTCTTCAAAAGTAAGTGAAGTAGACAAAAGCAGTGGCACGCAGATGTGTGTGAATTGAGTGCAAGAAATGTGGAGAAACAGGAATGGCTGATCTCTCCTAAGAAGCCTCTAGTTCACTCCTTTCTTTCAGCACTTAGAATATCCTGTATTCAGTATTATTATGTACTGTATATCAGTATTATTCTGTCAGCACTTAGAATATCCTGCTGAGATCAGAGCTTTGCTGTGTTAGATACAAGAACTAAGTGGATTTTGGTCTTCTTCCTCTGTTCAGAGAATTCATACATGGGCCTACAAGCTCAAAGATTTGAGTCAGATTAATTGGATGGCTTACCTGGACAAATGTTATGTTTTATGTTATAATATAACGTAACCCAGACAACAAGGTTGTTAAAAATCACAGTGGCTTTTAATGGAAAAAAGAGCAGAGATTTTTATAAGGATACTGTATTTCTAAAAGTCATTTTAGCTGGAACACTGCATTTCCTAGGGTAGGAGGAGAAATAGAACGTAAATTTTTCCTCAACTATGAAACACGTCTTCCCTCTGCAGGCACTTACAGGCATTACTGCTTACATCACTATCCACAATATATCCTTAACTGTAATTTTCCAGATACATAAGGCCAGAGTTCCTGATCTGAGCATCCAACAAATTGCTCACCTAATCTTCTAGTACCAAAATAAGTGGCTAGGTTTTCAAAAGGAATTTATCTAACTGGGTGGGCAGGTTGAAGAATGAAAAGCGTGTGCACTGAATTTCTATACCTCATTGTTATCATTTTAAAGTGTTTAGAAGTGATTCATTTTTCATGTTTCCAAACTTTTAACACATTTTTAAAAAAAATACACTTTCATATTTAATTAAAATATTGATAAAACGGATAAAATATTTTTGTTTATAAAAACCTGGTTTGGTAAATAAATGCTTTCTATAAACGTGTCATTTAAGGTTTCTTACAAACATTCGAAAAAGTCCAAAACAGAATGTTTTATTTTTTTTAAGCAACTTATGAGTGCTATTGACAAGTTTCTGCAAAATAAAAAGTGAAAAAAGAAAGCAAACCAAACAAAACCCCCAAAGGATTATTTTTAAACAAACAAAAATAATGTAGCTTGAAAAATTTCTGCCAGCTCTGGTGGTGAGCTCTTCTGAAAATCTGGGGATAGGTGTCACAGTGAGGTTCTTGGGGGGCAATCACATTTGAACACGTGAGGTGTATTCCATCTGTTGGGTTCCTAAGTGGATTAAGGCCTTTAAGTGTGATCCTATTCTACTCTGCTCAGGTCCCTCTTTTGTAACACACCATCTTAGGTCTAAGACTAAGTCACAGAAAGCAGCGAGGTGGAACAGGACTGACCCTTTTGAATGAATTGTTTCACAGGGATTTGAGCAGGGTGGACATAGACCACCTTTTAGTGCTTAGTAGATGGAGTAGAATCTGGCCCTTAGCCCTTATTCTGATGCCTTATAAAAAGAGAAGAGCCCTTTTGAAAGTCTGATTACTTTAGGGATGCTGAGCACTGGAGGATCTGTCTCTGACATTTTTTAAAAGGTAGTAGCAATAATAACTGACTATGGCGGTAGCAACAGAGGCCTCTGCCAGGAATCAGGGCCCTCCATGCACAGATAAAAAAAAGCGAAACAAAACTGGAGACAATCACAACTCACATACACAGGCCAAATCCACCAGTATTCATCTGAACTTGGTAGTTTTTCTTGCATAAATGCTGGTGGTATCTTACATACTAACATACCAAACCCAGTGCTGTTGTTCCCATAGTCATGATGTAGTAAGAGACTATTAGTCTTATCCTGTAACTCCTTACTCACATGAATGGTCCCACTGAAGCCAAGGGGTCTACCATTGTGCACAGAGGTTGTCATATGAATAAATATTTGCAAAATGAGGCATTAGTGTGTCAGTCCTTTCCCTGTCACAAGAAGCACATCATAAGGGTCTTCCCTTTTGACAGAACCCTAGTGACCAGATAATTGCAAGGTACCCAGATCCCTTCACAGTATTTTCTAGGCTTGCAGTCCCAGACAGTTAATTAGCACTGCCCAGAGCAGATCACAGCAGTACTCCACTGGTAATCTCTCTCCAGAATAAAGGCAAAGTCCTTGTCCTATTTGAGATAGCTATTAAGGGATTTGGTCTGGGTTATCTTGAGTCCAGACTGACTACTCTTCCACATTCCACTGTGTAACGGGATAGGGATGCTACAACATAAGCAGACGAGAGCATTTATGGTTTTCTCAGGAACTAGCTGTGGAACACCCTGCCTGATAAGATGGATAGGCCATTCTAATCTTCAAAGGCTAACTCTACTTCTGTTAAAAAGCCTTCTTTTAATGGTATGGCCTACAACACCAGACTGCACAGGGCAGTGAGAAGGGAATGACTAGAAGGAAGAATGAAACACTAGAAGAAAAGGAAGAGGAGGAGAAAAAAGGGAGATAAGGACAGATGAATGGGATGGACAGAGTCCACTTTGCGAGTGGATGAGGCAATGATATAATGCTTATGTGGCACTTGCATAGCCATGGTGATACAATTGTTGAATAGGTTGCCAAATCGCTGAGTTGTTCTGCTTTTC
>NW_005842269.1:762729-802201 GCF_000455745.1 Alligator sinensis | reverse complement strand
AGCAGGAAAGGAAACATATGCAGATTTGACCCCTCAACAACCCTAAATTACCTCAAAGGTGGTAGTGCTATAGTAGCTGTGATGGTCCAGTATGCTGTGATTTCTCCATTTTAAACAGCAAATTTTGATATCTTCCATGTTGCACTACTGTTGGAACGTTGTTGTAGCTGTGATGGTTCTGCATGTTGTGAAATATCCATTTTAAACAGCGGGTTTCAACGTTTTTCATACTGAAGTTGTCTTGTAGTATTGTTGTAGCCGTGATGGTCCAAACAAGACCTTGCTTTTTTATGATATAGAATTTGATACAACTTATTTCAATTAAATGTGACAGCCGAGGCAGTGGTTGTGATCTTGTGGTCTCTGTCTGGTTTCTGCTGCAGAGAAGGCTGCATCATCAAGTGATCACTGTATTTAGCATCCTGTGTGGAAGTTTTATTGAACTAAGGACTAAGCCTGTAATTTTCAAAGGGGCTAGAGGGCAAGTTGAGGTGTGTGATGGCAGACTGCTTAAAGCATCTTTCTTTGGCTTCGGAAGCCATGAGTTCAAGCCTTGTGCCCAGGGCAGTGACCAGAAGACTCAGCTATAAATTAGTCTCTGGTCATTATGCCTGGGAGTTAATAGAGACTGGATATGATGCTAGCCATATCACTGCCTTGTGTTCCATAAATAGGCACGCCTTTACCCTACTAGAGTGATAGCTTACCAAACTGAGGTGACCTTGACCTAAGCAGAGGTGGATGCCTAATTTCCACTGACTTGCAGTGGGTGGGAGCTGGGCATTTAACTCCTCTTTGAAAATTCCAGGCTGAATGGGCAATGAAAACCCTCTCCTGCCTTGTCACAGGAAGTGGTATCCCACAAGAAGACGTAACTGGTAGGTCAGCATAAGAGGAAATTGCATTTTCCTTGCCATATCTGTATCTCTTTGGGGGAAAGGAAACTTTAGAATCTGAGGTTGCCAAACCAGCAACTAATTCACACCCTAAATTCTCTTTATAAAGGTCCTGACTTCGCTGCATTTCTCTCTGCCTTATCTTCAAACAAGGATAGGATTGCTTATCCATCTTGGCAAAGTGCTTGGAGACACAGGAAAGTGAAATGCTTTATTCTTGACCATGCTCCCCTAAGGTTGATAGTGAAAGTCTCAATGCCTTTTGCAGGGCAGGATCCAAGCCTGCGTGATAGGGTGACCATCTATCCTGTTTCTGCCAGGACATTCTGCGTGCATCTACATGTGCAATTAGCATGGCTGAATACACTCCAGCTCAGTTCGCACCAGAGTTTATTGTTCCCAGGTGCAGCATTTACATGTGTGACCAGGACTTCAGCATGTTAAGCCAAGGCAGTGCAGCCCTGGGTGGCAGGGTACCTATGGGCTGCTGTCTTGGAGGGGCTGGCTGGGGCACAAGGGTTTCACAGTGCAAGGCTAGCTAGCAGGCAGCCTCACACTGTAGCACCCTCATGCTGCAGCCAGCCCTGGTCAGTGTCTACACATGCATTGCAGCACACTAAATAACTGCCATAGGATAGTACTTGTGTTGGGCAGTACTATCCTATGGCGGAGTAATTAGTTTACTTCAGCTTAATAGCACTGCACGTTAGAAAGTGATACTTTACTGCGGAGGTAATTAGTCAACTCTGCAGTGAAGTGCATGTGTAGATGCCCCCTCTTGCTTTGAATACCTGTCCTGGGCATCCCTGTGGTTTGGTGAATGGATGCTTTGTCTCATTTTCTGTGGACTGCTCAGGACTGGTGTTTAAAATGGGACTGTGCTAGTGAAAATGGGATAGTTTCACTCCCCTGCTGCTGGGCACTCCATGCCTCCTCTCGCTGTTCTCTTAGTTTTCTGTGTTTTTCAACCCACCTCACTCCTGCTCTCCATCATGCAGCTGAGATCAGAGCTCAGAGAACAGGGTACCATTGTGAAACTGTAGAAATATGGTTACACTACTGTGTGAGGAATGATGGTCTTATGCTTAAGCCTTGTATCAGGGTTCAGGAAAACAGGTTTCCATTCCTAACTCTGGCAGAGCATCCTGCAGTGACAGTCAGTGATCACCTAGAGTGAAATTCTGTCCTCACTGAAGTGAATGGGAGTTTTGCTGCTGAACTCAATTCCCAATTGGTGACATGTAGGGGGTGTACATGCACACCCTGAGATTGGCTGCAACGCTGTCGGTGGCATCCGCGGGCAGTCATCAATTGCCACTCCCCCCGCCTCTGCCGCCGACACTGCTGCAGCCGCCTGTGGGCAGTCTCCACTCAGCCTGCCCTTGCTGCCAACATCACCACGGCTGCCTGCGGGTGGTCCCTGCTCGCTGTCACCGTGCCCCCACTGCCGACACCACCACCGTCGCCTGCGGGCGGTCACCATGCCCCCTCAGCCTTGGGAGGCACGAGGCTTTCATGCAGCTCCCTGTATTTATTTCCTTTGCCTGCTTTGCTTATTCAGATTGTAAGATCATAAACTGTCTCTTCCTATATGTTTACCATTAATTTTGGATGACTTTTAGAGCATCATTAATATCAAAGGAAACATAAAAACATAAAACAATACTGCAACTGAATAGGACCAAATGTGGGGGCTGAAGGCAGAATTTTATGCTGTAATTTTTTTTCTAAACATCTTCTGCACACGCATTAAAAATCCTGTGCACGAATGAAACTGCTGGTTGTCTTCATCATAGGCCATACACCAGAATGGAGAAATAGAAGTGCAGAGCTCTGTGACCCAGAGAGCCAGATTGGTGACTGAGAGGGCAAGGTGATTTAATGTTGAGAGCAGGTCAAAACAGAAATTTTAGCTTCAAAGCAACACAGGGTGATTCTAAAGCCCAGCACTCACAAGTAGCACTTACCAGAGGTATCATATAAACTTAACCCTGCTGTCATTGTTCCTATTGGATAGGAAATGAGGTGAAGGCCATGACCTGAGAAGGAGAGGTCAGATGTTACAGGCTAGCAGACAAAGGAAGTGACAATGGGGAAAAGTTCTTCTTTGAAGAACTACCAGATGGTAGTTAATCTAAGTTAGAGGAGAAAGCACAGACACCAAATCTCCACAGACTCCCCGAATCTGACACTCAGACGTTACAAAGGGGATGGCTCATTCCTCCAACTGTTACAAGAGAGACCACACAGCACAGCTCATAAAGTTAATCACGTCATTGAACTGATTTAGAAAAGAAATTCTCAGGACTAAGCATTTAACCTGTGTTAGGTGAGTTATGGGTCCTATTTAGGAACTGGGGCCTCACATATTCTAGGAGGACTGCATTTCTTCTGCCCTAACAACACCAAGTCCAATCCAGGTTTATAATAATGGTTTAGAGGTTGAATTAGTGGTGTCCAAGAAATAATACTTCAGTTCAGATCAGTAACTAGTGTAAACTGGAATATCTCCATTGACTTTAGCAAAGCTATACTGATTTGTACTGCTGAAGGTCTGCCCTAGTAAGTTGTTTTGTGCATGGAGCAATGATCCTCTACCAAGGTGCTACAGCACTCTGAGGTGCCACAAGATCCCTTTTTAAAGGGTGCCACTAGGTGCCATGCAGTATTAGCACTGCAAACACCTAGGCTAGGGACAGACATTCAAAAAGCCTGAGCCTGAATCGATTCCATCTTTGCAGGTTAGTCTAACCTGGCTAGGCTAAATCACTTTGTAGCTGCACAGACATCCCAGAAATGCAGGTACATGCCTGCAGTGGTTCAGGCTAGAAGGTGTGGGGTGCTAGAGCAGCCCTCCCTTTCCTCTACAGTACTGAGCTGAGGGAGGCATGGCCAGGCCCCAGCAGGACACTCTAATTAGCCCAGCAGGGAATTGATAACAGTGTTTATCACCTCATTTAGAAAACAACAGAGGGACATTATGAGCTATATCTTGATTCTGCCTGTTGATTCAGCATGGACAGTAGCCAGAATGTGTTCTGCTAGCTAATACACAGACACCTCTCTGCAAGGCAGAAGGGAGGGGGGAAATTCCTGCTGAGCGGGGTGTGGTGAAGGGGAGGGTCATGAGCAGCCTACAGTCCCTGCTAGAGCTGCAGCCAGGGAGCAGAGGGGCTGGACCAGTCCTGCTGTGGAGCAGAGAGCATGCTCGGATGCTGAGGGTGTCTGGTTTATCTTAAACCAGCAAGGGGTCTGGGACAGACATTGCATGAACTGGTTTGACACACATCAGTTAAGTCTGATACTCATTCAACCAGGTTTATCTCAAACCTGTTTCAGCCATTTTCAAACTGGTTTATGTGCACTGAATATCTGTTCTGTCATAGGCGACTGGTAGGGGAGGCATGGGGGGGGGGGGCATGTGCCCCTCCCCCGGACTGGCTGTCACCTCCAGCTTCTGAGGGCGGTCGTTGCTTGCCACCTGCCCCCACTTTCCCCCAGCACTGCTGGTTTCTGTGGGTGGTTGCTGCTTGTCACTCTACTGCCAATGCCACTGATGCTGCTGCCCACAAACTGTGCCCCCCCAGTCTCAGGAGGCACGAGTCACCCATACGTTCTATTACAGGTTTAAAACAGTTTCTGATCACTTAAACCAGTTTATGTGTAATTTCTGTCCCTAGCCTTACATATGATTCACAGGATAAACCCAGAGATTTCAAATAGGAATCTATAGTGTCAAAAACACTCTGACCTGTTGTGCACTGTCTCAGTTCTTTGCAGTAGATGAATTATTATATTATTTTTCCACGTCAAAAAATGAATGAAAGTGGAGAGCTGGCATTTTCCAAGGGACACATTACATCTAAAAAGGCTGAGAACCACTGACAGAGTCAGTGAAATCCAAGCCGCCTTGTAGTGCATAGGTATTTGTAAGGGATTTCACTGGCTCTAGGATGTCCCCCGCCCCACCCTGGTTACTGAACATGGGGAACATTCCCCTTAGGCACGGTGCGTGTTGGAAATGAATTCAGGAACTATGTAAGCTGGCTAGATGGAAAGGGGATGGTCCTCACAACTAATTGTATGGGAAGCAGATGGGGCAAAGGGTAGGGCACAGACCTCAGAGTCTGTGAAGACCTGGATTCTTTTCCTTGGGGTTGTCACTCTCAGATTATGACTGTCCCTGACAACTCTGCATCTCTTGTTTCTCTGGAATTATATTTTCTCTTTCATAAAGAGGCACCACAGAGTCACAGAAGGGCTCTCCCAGGGCTAGGACAGCAGCAGCAGTCTGGACAAGGGCTGAAAGGCCTTGTCAGAATTCTGTGAGGCTAGGACCTGCTCACAGTCTACTAGGGCTCTAACCATGGAGCTGTGTTTTGTGAACATAAAGCCCCAGTTCAGTGTTAGGGATACAATGAGTTCATCCCTATTCAGCAAAGCACTCAACTGTGTGAAAAAAATCCCACTGAAGCCCATGTGGATTAACCATGTGCTTAAAGTCCTGCTTCAATGCTGTGGTCAATCTAGTCCTTTACTTCAGGAGTCGCTGTAAGGGGCAGATCCTCCACAGTGATACCTACTGCAGTCCCGACCTGAATTTGGTCTTTCAACACATTACCCTCCTTTCTTAAGAGCTACAAATACTTTACATCATGCAATGACCTTTGTTTACATTGAGCTCTAGCACCTTGAACTCTCATGTCATAATCATATGTATGGCCTTCATTATTCAATTAGGAAAATGGGGTGCCTAGAAGCATGTGACCCTGGCAGTAATGCTATGCACATGTGTTCACCTTCAAGGTATGGTGCTTTGCACATCTGGCATATAAAATAGCCCAGCCACAAGCTCCATGGTTATAACTTCCCACAGAATAGTAGGTTTGGAAGAGACCTCAAAGGTCAGCTAGTCCAAACCCCTACACAGATGCAGGATGCTCTATCTCTAAACCATTCTGGATAAATGGTTATTCAGACTCTTTTTAGAAACCTCCAAGGATGGAGATTCCACAACTTCTCTGGGCAGCTTGTTCACTGTCTATAATGCTTACAGCTAGGAGAGAAGGTATGTGTTTAGAGTGAATGCAGATATAGGGTAGAAAAACCTCTGCATTTACTGCATGAACACACTTACCCCTGGAACCAGTGTAAAATGTCCGAACTCAGAGGGGTCAATGTGTTCCAAAGCTACACACTGCCTTGCAGCTAGACCAATCATCCAGCGAAGCAAAGTGACTGTTAGGGGTAGGGGCTCTGTATGTGTGTGTGTGTATGTGTGGGAGGGGATGGCAAGTCTGAACCAGCAGAGAAACTGTTGACAGCCTGTTGGCACATTTGCTGCTGCAGTCTCCTGAGAGTAAGAAGTTTTGCCTCATCTCTTCTTCCTGGCGTTAACTGTACATTGCAAAGTGCTTTCATGTACTAAATGTGCATAGCAAAGACAGGAAGGGAAAGCACATATCACTCATGTTGAACTTTCCTCTGCCCTTTCATAGAACCTTACATTCACAAATGAGTCTGAATGAACAGGGCATGTCTTTTCTTTCTCTCTAGGTCCTTAGGTTTAATCAATGGTTTTCACTCTGTTGGACTTGCAAACTTTTAATGGGACAGGGCATTTTCATTGTAACAGGATGTGAGGAGTCATCATTTGCTGCAAAATGGTTGCAAGACCCCATCATTTTAAAACTTCTGCAGTAAAACTGAGTCCATCGAGAGCTTTGAAACTCACAACTTAAATGATAATTTCTGTCACAATTTCAAGAGCTTTTCTTATGGCAAAGACTTTTGGAAGGAGAAGGCAGAGAACAGAGATAAATCAGAAAGAGAGGGCTAGGTTTTGGTGGGCCCAAGGAGATGTCCAGAGGGGAAGATAAAGTGATCATTAATTGAAAGGAATTTTTAAAGGGAGGATTAGGAACCCCAGTGGTAGCAGGAAGGGAGAGTGTGAGAGAGAAAGGAGAGATTGGGAATAGAAACGTTGAAGTGGTTGTTCAAGACTGAGGATCATGTGTCTTCCCATTTTGGTAGTGACCTAGAAAGAACAAACTGGAGGCAGTGGCAGCTTTCATGCATAAGTGAATATAGCTTCTAAAAAGACCATTTCCTTTGGTGAAGGCACTAGACTGATACTCTGGGAGTCTAGTTCTAACTCCCAGGTCTCCCAGAGCATTTACTTGAGTGTGATTAACACTGGGACAGCAAAGCACATGGTCACGTAGCCAAGGAAGTAGCTATATGCATTTACTCCTCCTTAGTTGAGGTGTTTACACGTTCATTAATGCGCTTTAGGTAATGCACATGAGGTACTAGAAGAAGGTGCATTAGCCTATTTTAAAGTGCATTAGTTAAAGAGCATATTTTTGTGACATTTTAATATGCATTAAAATAGGCTAATGCATGTTCAAGTGCATGTGTAGATGCGCCCAGGGTCTCACACATCCTGGAAATTAGATGGTGAGGAGGCTTAGGAGTGACCCTGTTCTCAAGCTCAAGATATGGGCTTCCTGTGTGCTCAAAGACATACCAGAGCATCCTCAATACTTCATTTCTAGGATCTATGTGTACAGAGCAAGGGTAGGTGAGTGGCAGCTACTCCCTCAGCAGCATGGGTAAATGCCCTGCCACCCTGTTACACATATATCCTTTGGGACCTTGGCAATTCTTTTGGGATTGCTGTGCCTCAGTTCTGTATCTGCAAAATGGGAATGTGACTATTTCTTCTAATCCTTGTCCATTTTATTTTGTTAAATGAAGAGCTTTTGGTGGGGCATTCTCTCTTCTAGTGTATTTCTATGGTGCCCAGCACGATGGGGCAGTGCATGCTACTGCAGTACAAAATAACAATGGTGACATAATTCCAGCACAGGGGAGGGAAAGGCTCTTTCACTCTTCACCTCCCAGACACCTTTGTGCAGAAGTCAGACTTGCTCTCACTTCAGTTTGTCAGTTATTTTTCTTAGCAGTCAAACCTACTTTGAGCTGAAGCTACAGACTTGTGAAAAGGAGGTGGGGGTGGGGGAGAGAGGTGTTAAAGCACTGGGACCAGGCACTTTACACTCACGTAATTCCTAGAAATGCTGTATATCAGCTTCAAAGGTCCTGCTGAGCAGTCAGCTGGTTTTCAGACCAGCCCATTTCCTTTGCACAAGGCAGCCACTGATGTCTTTCTTGCCACAGTTGGTGCCTACGTTTCCTCGCACTACAACGCCTACAGCCTTGATCAGGTGCAGTGGTTTAGGTGTAGAGTATATAGTACACCTTCAGACACCATTTTAAGAACAGCATGGGGTGAAATCTGGTCCCATTGATGTCAGTGAGAGATTTGTCTCGCTTTTCTAATCCTAAAGCAGGAGGGAAGAAAACGCTAGAGGTCTTACTAGAAAAGACAGAGGCAGATAACCCCGAACACCAGATTCCTCTGAAGTTCTAGACACAGTCAGAACTTGACTTAAGAAAACTTTCTCTCTTTCCTCCATCAGAAGGCAGGGTAGAGTTGCACATTAGAAGCTAACTGAGTCAGAGATGGAGAAGCTTTCCAAAGTGACATCTCACTTGCTATGAAGATGCTGCGAAGCATCTGATCTGGTCAATAACACCAAACATTTTTATTTTAGGAAAATAAAATTTCTGAAAATAAAAAAAATCCTCAGAAGTGTGACTGAATTTTTAAGAAAAACGAGCATAAAACATCTGGAAACAAAACTACTACTGAATGTCTTAAAATAAACAATATTTTTTTACTAGGTCTATAGATAATTAGACATTATAGATAATTCTATAATTAGATCATTGGATGTCAGTAATAACTTATATGGAAACAAAAAGTTAAGGCTGTAAATTTATATCTATTGTTCTCTTTGCTCAAATCTTACTGCCTTTGTGGTAATTCTGTTTCATTTTTTCCACTGAGTGAAATCCTGATCCTGTGGGAGTTTTGCCCCTGATCTGAGTGGGGTCAAGATTTCAGACCTTAACAAACATTCCCAGTGCTCTTTGCTTGACTAATTCAGTCAAATCTTTTTCCATGATAATGTGAAAATGTTTCATGTTCATTTGTGATGCCAACACATTTGAGACTCCCAAGAAAAAATTCAGAGGCTCCGAAATGAGCACTGTGAAACAGTTTCCCATGTGCCTTGGTGGATTTCCTACTTGAATCCCTAGACTTCAAGAATTCCCTATTGTCCTGTGTCCTCATCCTTTCTAATGAGGTCCATTTACTAATTCTCTGAAATTGCATCCAAAATTCAAGAGATGGTTGTGATGTGACCTAGCCAGTCTCTCCTTATTTCTGACTCTCTGCTTCCCTCGTGTGGTCATTTCCTGTAACTCATGCTATGTCAAAGACTTTCTTTTTTAAATTCCAATAGTTTTTCATATCTTTGCTGCATTATTAAACCCAAATTTCCTGTTTAGGTCAAAGGAATAAAGCCTTGAATCAGCAAGATATGTGCCTAACAACAGGCATGTAAGTATCCCCATTGATTTCTATGCAACTACTGTATTTATATTTAAAGGCTCAAGCTTAAGTACCATGTTGATACTTTTTGTGGTCGAATATTAGATATCCTTAACAAAAGCTTACGCTTATTTCTTTTAAAAAAATATTTTAAGAAATGAAAAGGGAAGACCAAAGAATTTAGAAAGTTCTTCAGTAGATTTATGAGTTGATACTGAACATATTAAATGACATAATAATAATAATTGGTGTTACAGTTGCACTTTATGGCCCCAGCTGATACCAGGGCCCTATTGTTCTAGGTCCTTCAAAACTGTTCTAGGTTCTTAATTCCTGCTTCAAAGAACTAAGGGCTCCCATACACGTGCAGGGAGGCTGCTTCAACGTGCTATAATAACAGTGCATTGGAACAGACTTGATTAACTGAGTCTGCTGGAGCAGGCTAATTACTGTGCTCCAACAGACTCAAGCATCATGTGTATCAGTGTCCCCATGTTGAAAAATGGCAGCAGGGGTGCTTTCACTAATGCTCTTTTGATGAGCATTAGTTAAAGCACCCCCACCACCATTTTTCAGCATGGGGACACTGATACACGTGATGCTCCAGGTGCTCTCATTAGCATGGCTCTCAGAGCCACACAAATTAAAGTGTCGTCGTTGTCCCCCCACCTCCTGAAGCATGTCTGTAAACACAGTTAGGGTCCCACCAATTGGAGTTTGATGCCTAAATGCCTAAATGCAGTCCTATTCCACCTTGTTTGAGTCCCTGAATGGAAAAGGGGAGTAGGTTTACTCAGTTTTTTAAGGCCTAGTCTTAAAGCTAAGATGCCAGTTTATATAAAAGGGTAAAACTTACCAATTTTTCAGGAACTTCAGGAGATGGCAGAGGGTCATACTTAGGTGCCTAAATCCATTTAGCCATTGAATAGGGGGAATAGGATCTGGCTCTATGTTTGGAAGGGAAGACAGTGGCACAGAAAAGTGAAGTAATCCAAGGTCATGCAGCAACTCAGAGGTGAGGTCTGCAAGCAAATTGTAGTTCCGCTGAGTCTTTGTCCAATGCCTTTTCCAATGGACCTTCCTGCTCAGTTGTCAGTGACAGAATAATAGTTACAGAACTTTAGAGAGAAGGCAGTGCAGGTTGGCATCCTAGGGCATGTTTACATGTGCTCCGGAAGGTATGGGGCGAGCACTTTAATTAGCAAGCCCTGCTAATTAGAAGTGCCCGAGCGTCACATTTATCAGCGTCTCCCCACACTGAAAAATGGTAGTGGGGCACTTTGAACTAAAGTTCATCAAACAAGCTTTAGTTCAAAGCTACCACCACCATTTTTCAGCATGGGGATGCTGATACGCGTGACACTAGAGTTGGCTGGAGTGCATTAATTTCTGCTCCGACACGCTAGATTTCTAGCACATTGGAGCCATCTCCCTGCATGTGGATAGGAGCCCTTAGATTGGAGATTAACTCATTCAACATTTCTGAATGAGTTATTCTCAAAGGCACCACACTGCCCTGCCTTTTGCCCGACTTCAGACTAACGTGGCTAACAACCTCTCTCTTGACTCATGGAAAGAAATTTCAGAGGGGAACCACAGTTTTAAAGAAAAACATATCTTCATGTTTGTAATTTTTTCTTATTTCAAAGATACCCTTCTACCCAGAAACTGCTGGAGTAATTCCGTTCATACACAGGTAGGGAATGTGTAAAATTAATACCAAGTGAGAAATAGCAAATGTTTGTTTATTAACTCTCCACCTTTTTGGATAAGAACAAACATTTCCTTTAAAAATCCAGGCAATCATTTGCAAGTTTATATTAAATTTAGAAATATTTTGATTCACAATGCATTTTTTCTTGTTTTTAGCTTTTCAAGGTTTTAAAGATACATATTTTTGTAATTTAGTATCGATAATCTCTCTGTATGTTGCACATGAAATATAGCCCATATTGTTTGAAATAATTTGCTATATCACTGAGTCCGAATTATAGAAGACCCAGGATAGCAGAAATCTGTAAAGAAAAGTTAATCTAAATAGATTTCTGCTATCTAGGGAAGAAATTTACTCCAAAACAGTTTATATTTCATCCTAGATAAATAGGAGACTTTCAGCCCAAATTACTTACTTTGAATTAAGAGCACAATTAACCAAGAGCACAAGGAAACAAAAAAAGGTGCCATAAGAGACGAAAGTGTGTGGGTCTGACAATTTGCACACAACCAAATACAAAATGATGGCTAATCTCTACAGAAAGCTTAGTCCTCAGATATTCAGAGTTGCAGTGCATTGAAAACAGAACCAAAATAGTTGAACACAAAAGGAGAGTTTGGTACCAATGGATCTCAAACTTATCTCCAGTTTATTTTGAGGCCCAGCTCTGGAATTTTATCTAAACTTAATCAGAATCTAGATTCAAACTACCTTCATAGCTGACCCTTAATCCAAATAACTGGAATGCACATCATATAGACAAATATGAGTATTCATTTTTGTACATTTTTCTACTGCCAGCCGAGTAAGTTTGAGGAATATTAAACCATCAATCAACTTAAGACATTAGTTGACAGCATGCAGTGTTCATAATTTTAAAACAGGCCTTGCTCCTGGAAAGATTTGTCTCCCTATATAGCTTTGTAATTGGTAAATAGTCCCACTGAAGTCAGTGCTAATGGCCCTCACTTGGCATCAATAAAATCTTTTGACTTTGAGATGTCTTCATTCGTAGAGTTACTTCCTGCATGAAGTGCTGAAAGCCCTATAGCTTGGGATTTTTAAAATTAGACTTTATAAGCACGAAGGAAAGTATTATAAGGCACATTGTATGGTAGGAACTGAGGGGCCTGGGCAGATGGGCCAGATGATGTCATAGATCTTTTCCATTTCTACTTCCTATGAATATTCGCCTTATTCTTACATCCCTGCTTTTAGCCCCATTGTGTTTTAGACTAGAGATTTTCTTTTTCCCCCTCAGAAGGAAAGAAATTACTTCTTTTTCATTTTAGACAAGATCTGGCAAGTGAATTCTTGTTACTAGTCAAAAAATGTCTTGGAAAAAGAAGAACACAGGACCCGTGTTTAGCAAAATGATTTGCATAAGCTGTACACTTGGTTCTTAGAGTTGGAACTGTTCTAACCTATGACAAATTCCTCTGCCTGGGCTGCCTTCCAAAATCATTTTCATCTCCCCTGGCAAGTGAACTGAGGTCTGCATTCTGCACTAATTAATGACCTTCAGGAGAAGGCCATCGGTTGAAATGCTGACACACTTTGCACACGCTTTATTTGTGAGAGGGGACACTGAGCCTCTTTAATGGTGCCTCCAGTCCTTTCTGCTCTGCAAAATTTTAAGCAGGAAACAAAAAGGCTAGAGCTATTTTTTATTAAACATTTGAATTGCTATTATGCTACATACATTTTAAAAAAATGAATAGGCCCCAAGCAGGATTACAGAGCCAGCTTCATCAGGTCGTCATATGCTGTAAATTGACATGGGTTGCTTCAGTGCAGCTGTGCAGATAGGTCCTAGCCTAGGTGAGGATCAGGTTTGGTAAATTGCTCCATTTCCAAAGTTGCAAATGCTTGCCCTGGTGTCCGGCCAATAGCCTGAGCTGATCTAAGGTGGACAGACCAAGGAGAAGTAGTATGTTGATTGGGCTATAGAAATACTTCATGGGAGATGCTCTGACCCAAGGACCTATTTCAGGGAGATTGGTGTATTTGAGTTCTCAGCTGTGAATCGTCTTCTAGAGTTAGGCATCTAAGCCAGGCCAGTCCTTGCTCACAAAATGCAACCAAGTTGAGGCAGTACCCCCCACTTTTTCTATCCAAAGACTGAAGAGATTCACTCCTCACTTGAGATGGAAGAGATCTGGATTCAAATCCCTTCTATACCTGTTTGAGGATCTCCTGTTTCTTAGAAGTCCCTATCCACTGAGTTATTGGACACTTGGGGAGAGGGTGGTTAGATCTCTCACCCTCTCTCCTGTTGAAGCTGTTCTCTCTTGTATTAAATATTTAAATATTAATTAGAGAATAAGTTGGTGAAGAAGTGCGAGTTTGACTCTGTGGCCCAGTGGTTAGGATACCCACCTGGCTAATGGGAGGGGTAGGTTCCAGTCCCTTGAGATGAAAGGGGGAGGCTTTTCCTTGGCCTGTGTTATTCATGGAGTCTGGTCTAATAGGTGTGGTCACAAAACCACATAACAGATCCAGCTCTGCTGCTAAAGTGGAGGGATGCTTAGTCTTATGCCTTGCTGTTGAGGATTGGGGTGGTTATGTACCCGCTTAGGAACAGGCAGTCAGTGGGGCAGGTAGGGAACTTAAGAACCTCCCAGCTTAGGCAGCAGCTGGGTGGGGGTTTTGAATTAAGTATCAACGTCTTTCATAAATCTAGCCCTGAATACCCTTACCTCCATTCCCAGAGTCCAGCCTCCTGTTGCAAGTGAGATTGGGGAAAAAAGGAGGAACAGGAAGATCTCTGTAAAGGAAGATGTCCCTATCTTTCCCTCCCTTGCCTTTGCCTTGCCCACTGTGTGCTCCTGTAGGTGTGGCAGAGCAGAATTGTGCCAATTCCATTGTCCATTGTAGCCAGTTCTGTTGTCCAAGAGACTCTGTAGTCACAGGGGCAGGCATGATATTTGTCCCCCAAAAAAGAAACTATACCACTGAAGAAGAATTCCCTGTTTGCCCCAGAATAAGGTAGTTCAACTGAATTTTCTTTGATCCCTATATCTGAAGTCTTCAGAAGCACAAGCCTTTCACTATATTTCTGTTTCCCTGGGTATGTGGGACAATTCAGCCTTGTGCTTGTCCCTAAAGAGTACTTACTGTGTTCAACACAAGGCACGTGCTTGAAAAGAAAAGCACCATGAATTCTTACATGGCCTTGTATTATCGTCCACGTGCTCTGTCACTGGAGGACAAATGGTCCACTGAAACACTGCGGGCCTGGAAGTTCTACATACCAGCAGATGCAAGCAGAATGCCATAGGGAAATAAGAAACACATTGTATGGGATGTTAAAAGGCTTACAGCTATGGAATAGCTGCTTGAAATCCTAATGAATTTCTCCAATGCGTATGCAATCTAAATACAAAATGAGCTGCACATCAGGATATAAAACCACGGAACTAGGGACAATCTCTAAAGAGAGCCATAGAGTGAAACTACTGACAGCAGTGCTTAAAATCTTACTGATCCAGCATTTGGCCTGTTGAAAAGTTTCCAAGCTTATGCTTTTCTATGGAATGAAGGAAGTCCCCCAGGGATTCTATTTATATTTTATCCCTCCTGTTCACCACTCAAATAAGCTGGTGATTATTTTGTTAATGGCTAATGCAACCCAGGCTGATACTGACACAGATATTGACTGTAAATTTAATATTCTTGTGCAGTGGTTCAAAAGAAGTATTTAAAGGGAATTGATCAAATAGACTAAATGCAGGCTCTGATCTGGTTGCATGTTAAAGGGAGATACTGTCAAGCACTGAAAAGAAGTGGAGGGGCGGGGGGGAATCCTCCTGGGTAGAGGATACTCTCTGCATTAATATCCCTGGTTATTCTGGGAAGAGAAGGTCTGATTCTTCCACAGGACTTGCCTCTGGAATTAACCTTTGCAGAGCTGGGCATCTTAGGGCAGAGAAATATGGAAGGAAAGCTTAGGGAAAAAGTAATTCTCCTTGGATTAGGTTTGGTACAGCCTCATTGTTGGCTCCTGAAAGTTACAGGAGCTGGAGGAGACACTGACCACATGGCTCCAATGGTACCTGGTAAGTGGAGTAGGGAGGGAGTTTTTGAGTCAGCCCAGAAACCTGTCAAATCATATGAGAGCAATACAGTCTGGAAGCAGAATACCTGCTGTTTCAGGGATAGGGGGTGGATCCCCTCAAATGTAACTAGGGAACCTCTGCAATGGGATCTCCATAGAATCCTCTGTTCTAAGGGTCCTCTTTGCATCCCCTACAGGAAGAGGTGGCTCTGGCACTGATGGGGACAAAATGTGTATGTCAGCACACATTGGACTCTTTAGCATTCACTTCCTTGCAGGGTGAATGCAGACTCAGCCACACTGCAGTGGTACTGAAGTCTCCAGGGGTAGGGACAGACATTACACATAAACTGGTTTAAGTGATCAGAAACTGGTTTAAACCTGTAACAGAACAGATGTTCAGTGCACATAAACCAGTTTGAAAATGGTCAAAACTGGTTTGAGATAAACTTGGTTGAATGTGGTATTAAACTTAACTGATTTGGCTCAAACCAATTTATGCAATGTCTGTCCCAGACCCCTTGCTGGTTTAAGATAAACCAAACACCCCCAGCATCTCGGCATGCTCTCTGGGCTGGGTGGGGCTCTCTGTTCCAGCTGCAGTGCTGAACCCGCCCCTGTGTTCCCTGGCCAGAGCAGGGACCAGCCCTAGCAGAGACACAGGCCGGCACAGCCGCATTCAGGCAAAGTGGGCAAGGAGGGAGTTAATTTTTTCCTCCTTCCCCCACTGCAGCTGGGATCAGCCTGTCTGCCAGGGAGCAGAGGGGAGGGGGCTGCAGTGGTGGCCCCTGGAGCTGGCAGACCCCAGCTGCAGGGAAGCAGTGGAGGGAGGAATTTACCCTTCTCCTTGCCCCCTTCAGCTTAACCGGACCATGCTGGGTTGGTTGTCCTGCAGGGTGGAGATGGGGACTCTGTTCCATGCTGGGGGAACTTTTCCCTCTCCTCCTCCCAGGGTGGGGAGGGGGACTATGCGGTGCTGGATGGGGACTCTTCCTCCTCCTCCCCTTCCCCCCCTGCCACTGCGGGGCTGAGAGGGGAGGGGGCTCCATGCAATGCTGCCTGCCCCAGAGTGGGGGTGGGGGGGAGGGGGAGGCTCTGTTCCATGCTGGGGGGAACTCTTCTCCCTCCATTTCCTCCTCCCATAGGAGCAGCGGGAGCGCAAAGCTTAGCTGCGCTGGGTGTGGGTGTGTGGAGTGTGAGGGAGAGTGGGGGGTGTAGGGACCCCCACACACTTCACCCATGCCATTCAGGCCTCGCTGTCTTGGTGCAGCAGCAGGTGGGGAGGTCAGGGTGGTCGTGCTCTGCTCCCTGAGCATGAGCCTGCAGCTCCAGCCCTTGCAGCGGGGGAAGCCCCATGCTGGAGCCAGCTGCTTCCCCCAGTCCCTGCTGTGCAGGGCCTCGCACTCTGCCAGGAGTGGAGGGAGCCTCGCCCCCTGCTTCCCCAGAGAGACCAGCATGGGGTTTCCCCGTGAGAGTGTGGAGCTGCAGGAGTGGTGTGGCACCCCCCTTCAGCTCAGCTTCCCTGTGGAAGGGAGGGCTTCTCTAGTGCCCCCGGGCTTCTGGCTTGAGCCACTGCAGGCATGTACTGAATGTCTAGTCACTTGCAAACAAGTTCACTCTCTGCAGGTTAGACTAACCTGCAAAGACTGAATCAATTCAGGCTCAGGTTGTTTGAATATCTGTTCCTAGCCCAGAAGCCTCCTACATTAAAGGTTAATACTCATTCTTGCCTGCACAGCTCTTAGTTGGGCTCTAGGGGGCTGGTGAGCAGGGGCATGGCTAGGCTCTATCCCTGGTGTGCGGAGGGGCAGGGAGCTAGGAATGATGCATCCTGGGATGTTAGAGGATTGGAAATTGCTCAGTTTATCTCTGTGGAGGAGCCTGAAGGTACCTAACACGAGCTAGGTAGCATATCCCAGAGTTAATCCTTGCCCGACGTAGTGTAACTTTGAGATGCTCAGGAGGCACTTAGCATGACTTAACAAGATTCAGCGTGCAGATGCTTGCAGTTTAAGTGCCTTTATTATGGTTTAAATGCAATGTGTAACTTCACTCTGAGAACCAGTATGATAGTACAGGCAGTCCTCGATTTACAACATTTCGAGTTACAACATTTCGCACTTACATTTATAAATTGACACCCTGTTTCAACTTTTAGATGTCATTTTTGACTTTACAACACTTGATTTGATGCAACACCATGCCAGTGAACAAGTTCACTGCGTTATCTGTCTACCTGGAGAACATCTGTCCAAACTTCCTTGGACACTTTCTTTAAGAAAGCAGACAAGGCTCCAGAAAAACCTGCAGCCAAGACTCCTGAGAAGACTCCAGCCAAGAACTCTTTAAAAAGTCCAACCAAGAGCCTTTCAAAAAGTTCAGCAAAGTCACCTCAAAGAAGTCCTTCCAAATCAATATGATTGCTATTTACAATATAAATACATTAATGTAGCTGTATTACTCATCTGTAATTGATTGAGAACAAAATTCTGGGGTATTTTTGGTGAAAATAGGGTATCAGACCGTGGTTCAGGAACCAGCCCATTTATAACATTGTTTCTTATGAGAAGATTGGTTCCGAGTTACAATGTTTCGACTTAAGATGCAGTTTACAGGAACTAATTGTGTCCTAAGTCCGAGGACTGCCTGTAAACAAAAATTACAAGTGACCACTCTACTTTTATCCTTGAGATGATGGTGGTAACATGGAGACAAAAAGGGGGCAGAAACACTAGGAGTTCCAGGATTTGTCAGCACAGATGAAATCGGAGGTCTGCCCAAGCATAGCAGCCAGTGGAGGCTTATACATCAACACCATAATGCAGCTCCATGCACTATTTCTAGCTTCTAAACATAGACGCTAAATGTCATTTTCAGAAATATCTTATCTTTTCTTCTCCCTGTCCAGCGGTGAGATTTCTTTTTGCCTTCTGCAGGAACAGAGTTTTTCATTCTGTCAGCAGCACATTCACTAGCTCCTTCCACAAGCTCATATCCAAATGCCGGGCCACTTCATAAAATGCCTTGTGTCAGCTGGCAGAAGCAGTGAGAACATTTATATTTATTGCATGCATGTGTGTGATCTACGATCCTGTAGCAATCCTCTTTGTGCTTGCTTTATATGCATATATAGAACATAACATATAGAGCAAGAGGTCATGTTACACACAGAAAGATCAGCTTGATTTTCTTGGCTTATATTGGCAGTTTTTCTTTCCCTTTTTTAAAAAGCCCCTGGTTATTTTCCCTACCAGCTCTTGACATTCCTGTGCAATTATTCATTTGCATTGGAAAGCTGAAGTTATTATTTCTCAAAAGAGCACATATAGTCCAACAAGTCTGTCTCATAATTCTGTTCAAAGAATGACAGTCACAAAGTAAACCAATCCTTTCTCATCTGCCCGCTGTTGGAACTATTTTCCCATCCAAGGGAAGCTTAGAGGACCTCACAGATTTAACTACATCATATGCTGAAATTGGATCACCAGCTGTAGTCTGGCAGATGAAGTGGATCTGTGTGGTCCTCCAGCTGTACAGAATGCTTTTACTTATGAAACTTTTTCTGCTCAGTATGAAGGGAATCTTGTTATCTGATGGCTTTTTCTTGCATTTCAGTATTATGGACATAGAAAAATAATCTGATGTTAATAACACCAGTAAAAATATGGGACAGCTCCATGAGCTAGAATCATTCATTGGGTTGCATTGATGGACCCCAAGCTGTGGGCTCCCAGTGATGGAAAGCATGCCGTCCATGAAGGTATAAGGCACATCACGCTCCTGCTAAGAAATAAAGGGCTGGCTAATTCTCCTCAGAAAAAGAGAAATCTAACAAGGCTGGTTGCAAATCAGGCCATTCAAGATCTGTGTGGAGTTTTAAAGCTGCCCTCTTTTGTGACAGTCATAACTCCAATACAGCTGCCCCTTAGTGTACAGAGGATGAATTTGGCTCGCTGACTTCAGCTGAGTCATTCCAGATTTATAACAAAGAAACTGAGAGCAGAATTTGGGGCTGGTATGCATTTCACTAGAGCACTGATTCAGTATTTGTTAGAGCACAAGAAATAGAGGGAAGCTTGGGCGACTGGTGCCTCCTAAGTCTGGGGGTCACCTGCAGAAGCCACCGGTGGTGGCAGGGACGGGGCTGGCGAGCATCCGCAGAAGCTGCCAGTGGTATCGGCAGCAGGGACATCCCTGTCAGGGGGGCACATGCCCACAATGTGCCCTTCCTACCAGTCACCTATTGAGGGAAGTCAGTGGAAGTTCCCAGTTCTCTGGCCTATTTCTTAGAAGAAGTACCAAGTAATACAGTTATGTGACCTCTTCTACACATGCAGGAAAAGCCCGATCTTGGGTTCCCCCTGTACTGGCAAGAAGCAGGCTCCCAGCTGCTGGGGTCACACAGAGCCAGGACTGAGAGACTGCGCACCTGATGGGGCTCCCAGTACTGGCTGTGCCTTTCACGCAGCTGGGACTGAGAGTCCTGTCAGTTGTGGGACTCTTGGTCCTGGCTGCAAATGTAGCATACCTGGGACTGAAAGCTCCCTGTTGGCTGGGGTTTCATGCACCCGCAAGCCCTGGGGATCATGGCAGCTGCATTCCCCAGGGCTTGGGGGTTATATGTTGGGCATGGTGCACCTCTGCAGCTGGGAGCCCTGTTATCTGACAGGTTCCCAGGCACAAGGAAGACACTATTACATGTGTGTAAATTAAAGATCAATAGTAACCAGCTATAAAGTTAGTCCATATTTTTTAGGTCTAACTTTATAGCTGGTTGCCACTTTTTATCATGTGATAGCTACTTTACATGTGTAGTTGGTCTTAAGGTACTTGCACAATTAACCAGTTAATTGTGCAATACCTGTAACATGTAGAGGGAGCCAAGAATGAATATTTAAATGTTTTTATAGCACTAAAAACAGATGGTTAACTTCTACTCTCAAGTGCATAGGTGTAAATCCTGATGAAAGCTAATGACTTCCTAACTAGTATGCAAGTTCATTCTGCTATTAGTTGCATTTTCTCGCACCATAAATTCTACTACATAATTTATGTACTACATGCATTTCTTTCCTGCCTTGATGTTTACTACTCTTATGCATTTGCAGACTGTTCTCTTTAGTCATCTCTTAGCCAACCTAAATATATTTAACTGTTTTCTCAAAAACCAATCCCTCTACTTCCCTGGTTATTTTGTTCCTCTTTTCAGAAGTCATTCCAAATTTTCCATCTCCTTTGGGTGAAGATGTGTCTAGAACTAAATTCACCATGCCAGGCATGGGCATTATGGAGCCAAGCAACCAGGGACTATTGTGTTCGTGCTCCTTGACATAATTCCTCTCAACGTGGTATGGGCCTTGATGCTGTTTTCCTGGATTCTGCTTTGTATTTGTGCTTCAGATTATTTTTTTGCTCCTGTCTGACATTTTTCCATGTTCAGCTGCATTTGCTATTATCTATCCTTATTCCTAACCTCTCGACAATGGGTTCTCTGTCCTCAAAGGTATCTTTTCTCTTTCTTGATTAATATCATCTCTGAATTTCAGTGTCATGCTATTTTCTCCCTCTTCCTGATTATTAATAAAAATATTATATAAAACCAGGCCCAACTTCCAATTTCTGTGGTAACCTATTGCATGCTTTGCCCACCTTCCCATGATTTTGCAAATGCAATTGCCACTGATGCAATTATTTGTATATAAATACTTAACGTCATGGGGATGTTAAAACTAGGGTACTAACTGGCTTGTGCGTGGGGGAATTAAGCATAGTAACTACTCAGCTCTGACAAAAATTATCCTAAAAATACATTGAAAACTCTTATTTAATCTCCCTCCTTTAGATCAGAGTCTGCTTTAAAAGGATGTGTGGGCAGAACAGGAATTTTTACAGTTGGAGCAACCTGTGAGGTTTAACATTCTACTTATGGAGACCATCAAAAGGGAATTTTGCAATTGTTTTTTCCCAACAGACTTCTGTAGGTATTTTATTATTTTTATTCATATGCTTGCCCAGCAGGAGTCAGTATAACACATAAAAGCATCTCCTACAAATCAGTGATAGGTAGGTGAGCCTGATCCAGTGGAGCTGGGATGGTTGCTGCTGGTGTGGTTGAGAGAAGAGATGGCCCTGCTCACAGGTTACTAAGCAGCCAGTCCAGCACTGGCATTCGAGTAATGTTTCCCAGGGCTTCTTCTAGCTGCTTCTCCTTCTCATACTTCAGCACAGCCTGAATAATTTCCCCCACACTATATCCCTTCTCCATGGCTATTGAGGACAATTGCTGAATCTGCACAAAGGAGAAATAAAACAAAATACAAATGATGACATACCATAAATCTTTCTTTAAAGGACCAGTTCTGGGGTGAGGCTATTGGAGGTTCCTCTTGTTCACTTACTTCTGCACTCCCCTCTGAGATCTATGATATCCCACAATAAAGGCCAAGTGTTGCAAGAGGCTGACTTAAATAGTGATGATGAAAAGAGGCACAGAGCCCTAATGTGGTTAGGTCATTGGTAAGTGGGGACATGATAATCATTCACAAAATACTAAAACAAATGTTAATGTATTAATTAGTGTAATACATGGACAAAATCACTGGGTGAATTGAGAGAAAGCTAATGAAGAGAAAATTTAGGCTGGACATCAAAAAACTCTTTATTAGCTGCTACTCGTTACAAATGTCCAAAATCCTACTCTTGTTACACACTTATTTTGAACGAGGCTCGCTCTTCCTGAGATGAACAGGGTTTGACCTAAAACAAAATGCCATGCACTGTGGAACTAAGTGTTGAGTTTAGAGCACAGTTGTTCAAGAAATGCTTACATTCATAGCACAACAGAAAAGCAGGACTGAAAGGGACCTCTACAGGTCATTTAGTCCAGTACACTGCTGAACATAGGATCACTCCTGTCTAAGTCATTTTAAGAAAGTGTTTCTTGGCACCTATCACTCTTGAAAAACAATTTGGCTTCATTTTTTGTATCTGTTATTTATGAAAAGGAGAACAAATTGTGTTCTGAGAGTCAAGGATAGCACAGTAGACCACTGAAGAAGGAAATTACAATGGTTCTGGAGATAGGCTCTTCTTAGACTGACCTTCTCCAAGTACCTCCCGGTTTCTGGCAAGTCATTCTAGGTCTGATTTTTTTTTTTTTTTTTAGCATTTAGAAAATCAAAGGTACGTGAAAATGTGCCACATGTTATACTCTGAAAAGTGTCTTTACCCAAACCACTCAGCTACCTTTCAAGTACTTAAGGATTTTCTTCCATGCAAGCCATGCCCACATAGACTATTGATGGCAAGCATCATGTCCTAGCTCCTAAGGTATTACAGTCTGGCATGAAATAAATCCCTTTTTTAAAATTATGTACATATGTAATTGGACAGCAGACTTTAGCTAAACTCTACAGTGACAATAAAAGCATCTGATGAAGTGAGCTCTTGCTCATGAAAGCTTATGTATCTGATTCAGTTTAGAAAGTAAATCTCTACCCTGCCATCTGTCTGTCTGATTTCAGACCAACACAGCTAACTACCTCTCTCTGCTCAATACAATCATAGTCACTTCCAGGAAAAAAAAAATCCCTTTTCATTCCTTATTTATTTATTTTTAAACCACCATGAAGAAAACAGAAATAAAATGCCAAAAAGCAAGACTGAGACAAAAAAAAATTTACTCAAAGGAAGTGTCTGGAAATTCAATGGTAAGGGGGAAGCTAAGCATTAACCTGTCATACTGAAGTATCACAGCAGGTGGAGGAACACCCATAGTTTGAAGGCTATGGAAAACAACAATAGAGCGGAATTTGTGGAAGTAATCTGTAGGGTATGTGCTTGTTTATGGGCATGAACTGGGAATGGCTCTCCTGGATTTTCTTAGGTTCTTGGTCTAGTTTCTAGTGCGGGAAATGAAGGCCTCCCATTGCCTTCAATGGGTTATGGATTCCTATGCTTTTAAGACTGGGGAAAGTTTGTATCTCAGCCTGAGCTTTGTGGCACTGGACCCAAAATGGAAAATGAAACAACATTACAGTCCCAGCTTAATTACACAAATTAAGAAAATGAAACCTGAAACAAGACCTGTTACTATTGACCTCTACAAACCTGGCTCCTGACCTGTGGATTTGGTTGAATAATCTGTTAAATGACCCAAGTAATACGTATTTCTGTTTTTAAATGTCCTGTGTGTATAAAGCAAAATTTCACAGCAACCTGAAAGTAAAACTGAGTACACAAAGACTGAAACTGATTTTCATTGCTCATACAGAGAGAAATACAAAAAGTAAACAGAGCAAATACAGTGAAAAGTAATTTGGGTTTTAAACTCTTTTGGTGTTAAGAATGGGCCAAATTTTTAATGAGAGAGAAAAATGGAGTGTATACAATCTGTAACTTCTGAGTTGTTAGCACCCTTCTATAAGATGGATTTAGCATGAAAAGTTTATTTCACAAAATAATATTTCCCACTATTAAGAGTGTAAAAGGGAAGTGATGGAAACAAAGTGGTGTGGTCCATTTAAAGTAGACTAATTAAAGTAGCAGAGAGTGCACTGTAAAGAAAAGTTCTGCTCTGACCAGTGATGAGCTACTGCCATCAGTACTACATTGAATACTAGTCTAGACAGCGAAAATGTCAAAAATTCAGCTTTTCTTAGCAACTAAACTTGTGTCTTCTGCAGGATAATAGAAAACAGAAGTATTTAAATGCCACCATGTTCTAACATCCCTGACCATTCTCCAGTTGCTGCATTACTTACCTTATTCAGAAACTCATCATCCTCATCCAAGAAGTATAATACCGGCACATTTGTCTGAGAGGCAGCCACCCACTGGAGGATGGAATAGAGCTGTTTCTTATGTATGTTGTCGGGGGGATTCTGATTCATTACTATCACTTTGCGACCAGAAGCACTGTCTTCTCCTGACCCCAAAGCAGCATCAGCTGCCCCTGGACTCCTAGAATCCATACCTCCCATGCCATCTTCCCCATTCCCTATCTCTGCTAGAGCAGACTCAGGGTTGCTATATTTGGCTATCATAAGACACAACTTTGTGACGGTATCAACCAAGCTATCAATAAATTGTCCGCTGCTCCCCTCTTTTCCTCTTAGGTCAAACTGATTGGTAATCATTTTTGTCAGTCCAGAAATAGCATCCTCACAGGACTGTTCAGTTTCTGAATGGACAGAAGAGGCATGTCCCTCAGAATTTTTGCCAGGATCCCTGTTCGGTTCATCCATCGCTGAATTTCCTGGCTGTCCTTCTGATTTGCAGCCAGACTCATTGATTAACTTCTGGATTAGCGTTAAGATGGCACTAGACATGCCATTTTCAGGGTTCTGCTTTTGAAGATCTGACTTCTCAGAATCTGATTCATCAGCTTGGGCTGATGGATCTTGATCATTTGCTGAAGATAGCCTGAACTTCTTGTCACCACCTTTGTCCTGGGACTGCTGAGAGAAGAATCCAAATGCAGTGGTACCTGCTTTGTTAGGACTGCTGCCTTCAGCCAAAGCCTTGCCTGTGTTCTCCTGTTGGATTAAGTGATATTGTATTAACAACAGGGCAGTCACAATCAAGTCTTTTGCCCATGAGTCTGCTGAGATTTTAGGCATATCTTGAATTTCTGAACTAAAGGGTATGTTTTCATGTGGTTTATTTCTGGCCTGGCTTGTTGGAGGTTGGAATTTTGAACATAGGTTGCATTTGTTTTTATTTTCATGCCACAGAGTAAGCCCCTGCTTAATGATGTGGTTACCTATTGTTTCTGCACAGGTCTTTTCCTTTTCTTTGGTCACTGTTTCAGTTTTTGTTGCTGCAAACCTCAAGTTCTGAGACTTTGAATCTGCTGTTTCTAAGCCTGACTTCACAGATGCGTACGTAAGGCTTTGAGACTGGGCCTTATCACCTGCTGGTTTTTGCACAATTAAAGTGTTATGCAAATGATTCAGCATTGCTTGTACAATTTCTGCAGCCTTGTGACTTCCTTGGTTGAACAGAGTACGCTTCACTGCTGAAACAAAATCTGAGTCGGTCATAAGTGTCCCTGTGATATTATGTAAATTTTTCATGCAGGAGTCTATTAAGTCTGAAACAACCTCTTTAGAATGCTTCAGTAAAACCTTCTTCAGCACCATACAAGCTATGCTTGAGTCACTTGCTTGAATTTTCATGGTCTTCATAACTGTGACCATCATGTCTGAAACCACATTATTTGCATATACCAGTATCCCTTTGCTTAGAGTATTCGTAAATTCATCTTGGCCAAAGCGCTTTTTATGATGGCATTGTTTCTGGTCATTGAACAATGAGCCCCTTTCATGACAAAACTCATTTCTATTGGAAGATTGTTGGTTTACTTCTTTATAAAATAATGTTTTCTTCTTGGAAGATGAATTGTCTTCATACTTGGTTTCCTTCAAATTAACATTCATTTGATCTGAATTCTCTGATGGGTTGTTTTTGCCTTCCTCGGTGCCTACTCCAATAGACTTGTGGCCTGGTTCCCCAAAAGTGGCAAAAAGTGACTTGTTTATGCACTGATCGGCACCATCTGACTTCTCGTTAATCTCTTTATGTGCCATTGAAATGACAAGGTTAGACAGTCTACTGACACAAAGAGAAAGCTTGTCGCCATCTTGCTGGGCCTCTGCAGAAGCAAGTTCACCTTCGGTGTCTTTTGGCTCCTTTTTATTCAAGGTATTTTTCATTTCCAAATGAAACTCTGGTGACCCACTGTTGGATCTGATGTCCATGCATAATTGCTTGTCATAGACACTAAAACCACCTGGTGAGGGTGCATTGCCTGGTTGGAGGCTGTGTCCACCCAGGGAAGGTTCCCTTGCAGTTTCCTCAGCATTTTGTTTGCCAGTAGAGTTCAGCACATCCTGGATTCCAAGTGCACATCTTTCAAGGTCTTTTCGGAGCCAAGTCAAGATTTTAAGTGGATCAGCTGCAGCTTGTTTGAAAAGTTTTGCTGAATCAGTCTAAGGATTAAAACAAAACAGAAATGTACAATGGTTAATTTCCCCAGTAGTTGGGTTCTTACAGTACAAAGCCTGTCAGAATTCTAGGAGTTATATGTAAAGGCCTGATGTAGCTTTTGCTGGCCTTTTTTGTACCAAAATATGAGTAATTGCATATCAAGTGCCAGTAATACTACACTGGAGGGCTGAAGAGGGATCTGGTTAATGCCTGATCTATGGCCTAGTAGCCAGGGCACTTTGGTGAGCAATGGAAGATGCAAGTTCAAACTATTTATGGATAAGATAGGTCTAGAACCTTGGTTCCCTGCTCCTTGGATGGGTCTTCCTACTCTGCTATCAGGCTAAAGCATAAAATTGTCCTCCTGCCCACCTGGGATTTTTCCCAGCTATGATTTTGGTATTCACCTGGTCTTACACACTTATCTAGGTGAGCTTACAGAACTGTGCACCTATCCAGCCAGGGCAGTCCTACTGAGCATGCTCAGGAGCCACCTGGGCACTTGTGCAATGCTTGTGCATGAACACTGCCCACAATTAAAATCACAAAAATGGCACTTACACTTGCAACTGCCATTTAGGTGTACTCATTTAGGTGAGTAAAGTGAAGGAAGAACTACCCCTCACTTCTAGTGCAGACTCACCTAATGATGTGAATAAAAAGACTCTTGGTGAATTGGGTAAGAGTTAGATCAGCGACAGTATTTGGAAGGAGTCTGGCCTCGTTCCCTGTGTAGACTGAAAAAAGCCTATGACAAGGCCTCATTGGTGTTTTAATGACTGTGCACACAGATGGTACAAAGCATAGGTAGATTTGACTTTAATGTCATTCACATGATTCATCAAGAAGTATTTCCCATGCCTATTAAAGACTGGGAGACTGTTTTTTAGTTTTAGTCTTCTGGCAGCGTTGACAAGCATGTTTGCTGTCAGGAAATGGCAACAACAGAATGAAGAGTAGTAAACCTGACCTGTTCTCATTTCTCCTTCCTTCTGAAATGTACTTACTCTGTAATGTGTGTCTGATGCCACATTCCAGTAGCTGGCTCACTCATGATAAGGATTCTTACTAGTGTCACCAGTTACAAGTCTGTGTGTGGAGCTGAAGAACTAATGCTCTAGTCACAGCTCCAAAGGCAATTTATCTAGCAGTGGTCTGTACTGTAGGGATTTCTTAACTAATTTTCCCTGGGGCTCAAGAACAAAATGTTCCCAGCCACAGTGAATAGCCAGGAAGTTCTTCCATGAGTCTATTTTGATACCTCCTCAGATTCAAAGCAAGGAGCCTACTGTGGATCTGAAAGCTTCCCATGTAGAGAGTGAAGGAAATACACAGCAGTTGTATTCATGCTGCTGTTCACTTAGTAACAATACTTTTGTCATGTCAGCATAACATGCTTAACTCTGGTAATTACTCTCAAGCAATCAGACACTACCCCTGTTGTGCATGGATTTTTTTTTCACAGCAACAAGGGAGAAAAAAATCATTTAACATAGGAATATGTTATTATAAAACCATGAGACTTGGCAAAGGGATTCAGGGACAAGACTTGTATCTCCAGCCATATTTATCTCACTTTTAAAATTACCCAACGATCTGCACCTGCAAGCCTAACTTAACTTTGTGACTTAGTCTCATCGACTGGAATGTGATTACTTACATGAGTAAACATATGCGGGCCATTGTTCAGAGACCTAGCTTTCATTTTGATAGTATCCCTTTAATACCTGGCCAATAGTGGTATGAGTTGAAGTGCCACAGGTGTTTACTTCTTCCTTTGAACCAGCTAGCACAAGTTTCTAGCAGCAGTATGTTGGGGAAATCCCCTCCAGGCTGTAGACTTTGGCCTATGAAGAGCCTGCACCTGAAGAATCTCTCCAGATTTAGCACTAGGTCCAGTGCTGGTTTGAAGAGCATATCAGGAGTCTGGTTGGTGCCGTATCCACTGTAGATGTGGTCAGTAGAAGTAGTTGGTGTTGAGTTTCAGTGACTTGTTCTAAGGGGCTCCCCACTCCCCTGCTACATCACAGGGCATGTCTACATGGGGAATTAATGTGACTGAATATATTCTGGTTCAATTTGAGCTGGAGTAAACTAATCCTGACAACACCGTCTATACGTGCATTTAAGCGCAGTAATTTACTGCACTGCTGGATAACACTTGTACAGACAGGATTATCCAGCAGCACAGTAAATAGTCTCCTGCACCCTAATTGTTGTGCATGTGTAGATGGTGATGCTTTACTGCATAGCAAATTAGTCGGCTGAGCAGTAAAGCATCTTTTGTAGACATGCCCACAGTATTTTCCACCACTGGTACCATCTCATTCATATTAGGGCTGTGCGAAGCTTCGGGTGCTGATTTGATTCAGAGGAGATCCAGCCAGATTCGGTGGCCAAATCTCCAAATCCAAATAGAATCAGGGGACCAATAAAAAGGTCTGAATTGATTCAAAGCTCTCCAGATCTTCAGAAAAGATTCAGACAGCTTCGATGATTTCGGCAGTCCCCGCCTGCTGCAGCATGGAGCTGGAGCTGGACTCAGAGCTGGTAAGTAGGGGGCAGGAGAGGGGGGAGGGGACTATGGGGGGGACCCCTTCCAGGCCCCATTCCCTACCTGCTCCCCCAGCCCCCATCCATGGCTGTCCCACCCACCCAGCTGCCAGTGCTTTAAAAAAAAGCTCCACTCATTGGGTGCTGCTGGGTGGGGAGGTGACGCCCTATGCTCCCCACTGGCCCATGTTGCATGGGGGGCTCTGCACGAGCCCCCAAGCCCTCCCCCCCACTGTCCCAGCCCCCCCATGGCTGCCCTGCCCACCTCAGCTCCTGGCCCTTTAAGAATAAAAAAACTGAAAAAAACCCCAGAACTCACCAGCTCCTGCAGTGGCCTTGGGGTTTCGGGGGGCTCATGGAAGAGCCCGCTATGTGGCATGGTGCAGTGGGTGGGGAAGCGGGGATTGCCCCCCACCAGGCAGGCAAAGGTGAGTCCAGGGTTTTTGATTTTTTTTTTTCCTTAAAGGGCTGGCGCTGGGGTGGGGCAGCCATGTGCTGGGGCTGGGACATTACTATACTTTTGGTGACAGAGCTCTGTCTATATGTGTATGTGTAGATAACATCTACAGCTACATCTACATCATCTATCTATCTATCCAAATAGATAGATATGGAAATGAATATAGATATTCCCACACAACTACACATACATATGTGTATATATGTACAAGACCATGTCTTCCTCTTATCCTTCCTCCTTGTGGGTCTCCTTTCATACACATCCTCATTCCACCCTTCCACTTTGGACCACTTGCCTTTCTGCTCCATGATTTCCTAAGTACTGTAAGCTCACAGGCATATAACCTATACCAACAATAAAATAAAGATTAAATGCAAGGAAAACTATTCCAGGTTTGTGTATCTTTCATCCTTCTGCCTCCCCTCATTATCCCTCATCTCTCTTACTGTTAGTTTCATCCCACAAATGAAAAGTTCCAGTATGTTCACATCTACTGTATCTAGTTTCATTCCAAACAGATTGAAACCTAGTAAATTGATCCGTTATACAAAGAGCTTTGCAACAGCCTGCTGGTTTCATGTTGATCTTTGCCTGTAACATTATTTAGAGAGTCAAATGAACCTGAAACTGTCAGCAAAATGGAAAGTGTACAACCCCCCTAAGTCTAAATGGATAGAAAATGTGTGTGGAGTCAATCTAACAAAAGCCAAGAATAACAACAACTTTCACTATGATTTTGCTTTCTGCTTTTGAATGTGCCACAAATTCTCTGTGGATCCATTTCTGTCAACCTTATACACACATATCTTATTCTGTAAATATTGGTAATTCTGGTGAATTCCTAGCCCTTGCACCCAGGAAATGCATCTTCTGAGTCTAACTCAGAGTAAGTCTGGTGAGTTCAGTGGAGTTAGTTTGGATTTACACAAATAAAGAATCATGCCCCTTATCACGAGATGAGTGAATTTAGATTTCCACCAGTGAAACCAATAACAGACATATTTATATTTATTCATAAATGTAAATATTTATTCTCCTGAATAGGAATCTTTTAGTATTTACGTACTGTGCAGTAAGTATGGTGACTTACACCAACTTGAGTGTAAATTTTATATCTGTGCCATGCAGGTAACGAATTTATATCTGATTAATTACTGTGCAGTAATGCATGTGTAAACGTGTTACTGTGCAGTAACTTTGTGTGTCCCAAGACAGTCCATACACACAGTGTTAATGTGCTTTAACACCTGCACATGTAGATGCTGGCCTATTCCTGCTTACTTATTGTGTAGTATATTTAGGCTGCTGTAAATGCATGTGTAAACATGCTCTGGGTGCATCTACACTTGCATTTAATCCAGGACCAGTTTACTTGCAAGTATATTACTCATGAGTAAATGGTCCAGGACAGGCATCTACATGTACAAGGATGTGGGAACAGATTTTGCTGCTCCTAGCTGTAAACTGCTCCCATTTCCTGCAGCCCTACAATGGGCCCCTGCTGCTTGAGTCTCCAGCTGCACCTGACAGCAGCCGGCAGCCATCTTCAAAAGGCAGCCTCACTCCTTGCTCCCTGGCCAACCACTTTTCTGGCTGGGGGCCCGCATGCAGCGACTGCCTCCTCATGCCATGGCTGCTCCATCCCCTGCCCTTGGCAACAATGCCCAGTGTCCAGGCTCCTGCTGGCCATGGTGCTGGCCCTACTGGCCCCAGCCACCGAGGCCCCAGGCAAGCTGCACACCTGCCAGCGGAAGTCAAGGCATCAGCTGTGAGAGGCACTGGCTGACCACTTTCTCTTGCACTTCCTGCTGTAGCCTGCCTGGACAGCCACCCACAGACCCCATCATCCACCCTCAGCACCATGCTCACTGCAGACAGTTCTCAGGAAAATACTTTCTTGACCTCACAACAAACAGATCTCCCCTCCCCACTCAACAAGAGAGCCCGTCTGAACTCCCTCCCTCCCTCCCCAGCAACAGAGCCCCATCATCATCCACCCCCTCCACCAGCAATAAAACACCCTCTTCTCAGTGCAAGCTATTTACAACAAGTGAAGTGCTATGGTTGTGTGCATGAACTCCCAGCGTGGGTGGCCATGTGGTGGGGGCACCTAAGGGGGCAGAGCCTGAGGACACACAGCCAGCACCCTGGCCTCCGGCTGTACCCTCATGGGTGCGCATGCTACAGTGAGTCTGGTGGGCAGGGGGCTCACCCAGGGGAAATGGTGATGGCTCATCCCCTAGTGCAGGTGGCTCCTCCAGCAGTTGGTTGCCAGGGCTGTCAGGGCCAGCACACAGTCCTGGCCCTGCTGCAGGCAACTCTGGCTCCGTGCCCTCATGGTGCCAGGATGAGTGCTGGGCCTGGACCCAGGCAGCAGGGGCTGGGTGGTGGGGGACCCAGGGTGGCGGGCCGGAATAGGGGATCCTGCTCAGTGGAGGTGATTCTGGACCTCTGCCTAGGCCTATGAGGGGGCTGTGCTGCTGGGTGGGGGCCAACTGCCAGGGGGTACGCAGGGCTGTGATTGGTGGCAGGGTATTGAGTGGCACGAAGGCACCCACCAGGGCCAGGATGGTGTCTAGCACCTGATGGTCCTCCTCTGTGGTCTCCACTGCCCTGGCCATGAGTGCAACCTGGTCCCTTCGGGCCTCCATGTGGTCCTGCTCCAGGGCCAGTAGCTGTGCCCTGAATTCCCATGTGTCCTTGTGAGCAATGTCCTCTACCCACCACCTTTCCTGGTGGGTGATGTCCTCCACCCTCCACATCCATGCATCCGCAAGCTGATCCTCCATGGCTGTCACCAGCTGGGCCAGGAGGAGGTTCCAACCCTGGGCCCTCCTCCTGCAGAGCTGGTGCATCTGCAGGGCCCTGGCTGTGGGTGGCAGTGACCCTGAGGCTTCATCCTGGCTGTCAACTGCAGCCTCTCCCCTGCATTCAGGTGGAGGGTCTGCAGAGTCATGAGAGAGAAGCTGATTGTGAGAGCTTGCAACATTTCTGAGATAAGATGCTCTTACTAGGGGCCCATGCACTACCTGGCCTCAAATCGGGAGTTGTGCATGCACGGGTGCCAATGAACCATGGTAAATCAGCCAGGCAGGTGTAGGCCCAGGTGGCTGCTGGCCAAGCCGCCTGTTCTCACTTGCTCCCCAGGGGCCAGTGGGCTGTTGAGTGCTGGCTGCAGGTAGTCTGCCTCCCTCACCCCATTCCCACGCCAGGACAAACCTGAATCTTGGCAGCACCTGCTGCCTTGTGTTCATACCCTGCTCCCCACCCTTCCTCTTCTGCAGGCTAGCCTGTCTCCTGTGCTGCCACCAAGCCCATGACACCCAGGCTTGGGGGAATATGGGGCTCCCTGATGACTGGGACATGGAGCTGTTGATGCTTCCACCTTCCCTACAGGGGTCCTCTCTAGGGAGGCATCCCAGGGCCAGATTCCCACCTGCCCCCTGCCCCCACCCCCAGCTGCTCTGTGCCCCAAGCATGCCTCCCAGTATGTGTCTCGGGCACTGCACAAGGAGATGTTTGTGCAGACTGAGGGTGCCTGACCCACTATGCCTTGCTTCTGCTGATGCCATGGTGCCCCAGATGCATGTGCCATGGTGCCCTGGGCCCCTGTCATGGGACTCTGAGCTTTGATGGTGTGGGGGGCAAGCCCGAGTTCCTCTGCAGCCTCAGCCACCACATGGAGGGCTACCTGTGGCTGCACTACACATACGTTTCCCCCACAGTCAAGAAGAACATTGCCACCAGCATCAATGCATTTCTCAGGGTGTGAGAGGCCCATGCCCATCTAGCTGTGGGGGCACAGGCTGCTCAATAAAGTTTTGCACTGTCTCCTGCCTCCCTACTTGCTGTGGGGGAGGAGGCCAGGGGGCCAGCGGATTGTGGCCAGGCTGGGCAGACAGGAGGGCAGGGCCCAGGCCAGAGGCCAGGGGCTGGGGACCAGGGGTAGGGGCTGGGCCAGGGAAGGCCTTCCCTCAGTGTGTGGCTTACCATATTGGCATAGCTGGCGTGCCCGGTGGCCCTGGTTGGTTCTGGCTGGCAGTGATGGCATGTGGCTCCCAGCAGACAGTGGAGTGCAGCATGTGAAACCCAAGGCCAGGGCCCCCCTGGGGAGAAGCTGGCATCCGGCAGTGACATGGCTGGTCATGCCTCATGGCTGGGGCTGAGGTCTCAGAGCTGTTGGTGCAGGCATTGGCCTGGGCTCCCCAAGCTGCTGGTGGAGGCTGGGGGAGAGGAGATCAGTGGGACAGGTTGCAGGCAGCTCTAGGGGCCCTCCCCCAGTGGCACATCACTGTGGCTGCCAGGCCAGAGTGGGGGCTTGGACAGGCTGCCAGTGCTACACAGCACACTTGAGGCCTGGGTCCTGGGGCGCAAGGATGTTAGTCAGCTGCTGCATAAAGGGCATGGACTTATGGGCACCCCCCAACTGAGAGTTGTGGTCAGTGATCATAACACACTGTGCCTACAAGACCTTGACCATTATGTATGACTGCTGCACCAACCAGTTGTGCCAGTGCCCCCACATCCAGCTTGACAGCCCCTTCTAAACATGCACATTGGAATGCCTGCCCTGCATGAACTGCTGCTGCACCTCCACCTCTCCCCACAGCACCACAAGGTTGATAGTCTCCTCTGCCAGTTGAGGTCCTGGGTGGTGGGGTGTGGCATCAGAGATGATGCCATTGGGCCTCCCACGCCAGCTCTCTGGGCCTCTGTGTGGCTGTCCCTGTACTGCTGGGCCTGGGCAGCTCCCTGCAGCACCCAGCTCAGAGACAAGACATGGTTCTAGCGTTGCATGGCGCATCCATGCCCCACAGCACCTGCAGGGTCTGGGCAGGATGCTGGGGGTTGGCTGTGGGCAGCTGGAGCTGGATCTGGTGGCTAGGAGCTGCCTGCAGCTGGGCTGGGGTGCTGGCAAGCTGCCACAGGTAGCCTGTGGCCTGTGCAGGGGGAGCAGAGGCCAACAGTCACCCCAGGTTCCCTGCTTTTGTTTTCCAGGGCTTAAAATGCGTGCAGGTTTTTAAGGGCCTAAGGCTGCGGCAGGCATAGAGGCAGTCCAGCCCTGGGGCAGGAGAGGCTCCCAACCCCAGGGCCCTAGGCCTGAGCTAAGGCTATCCCCCCTAGTGGCAGGACTGACTGGGAGCAAATTTGCTCTTGGTCAGCATCTACATGTGCATTACTGTGCAGTAACTACTCGTGAGTAAATTTGCTACTTGAATTTGTGGGCAGCAAATTTACTCACAAGGAATGAAGTTTACTGCACATGTATAGACATGCTTGTTCACTGTGCAGTGAACTACACTACTGCGCATTAAAGCATCTCACATAGATGCACCCACTGTTTTCCCTGCTCAAGCTAGCCTTTGTTCTAAAATTTTGCTTTCTGTTAGCTGCTCCTGAAGCTCCTATTTCAGAGCCCTGCAGATGGTTTTTAAATCATTCCAATGAAGTTATATTTGTTTTTACTTCAATCTTAAATTGGATAATACAGCCCTAGGCACCTAGTTTATTAGTAAAGCTTCTATTTTTTTAACTCGAGAAGAATATGTGTTGTTTTATATGTGATGATGCACCTCACCATCTGCACCCCGCTTTTCAAAATTCTAGATCTACCCATGATGAAAGATACAGAATATACAGTTCAAAGGAGTCTAAATTTGGGATATACCATTGCAAACATTAGTTTTCAATCAAACTAATTGCACAGCAGAGCACCCTGTTTACTAATAAATTCTCTGGTGAACTGAATATAAACACACAGAGACAATTCACTTTTCATAGTTTGTGTTGTGCTTTTGTTAGCAATTTCTCTTTCCTGTTCTTTTAAGGAAAATAAATGTATAAAATATGAAAAGTAAACATTTTCTTACTGTCCAGTTTTGTTCATTTTCATGTCCGGGTAAATAATGTTCCACTTTACAGAGTCCCCTTTGGCTTTGTATCCAGTCAATGTTATCTGCCATCTATGGTAAGACAAAAAGAAATCTAATTATAGGATCATAGAAAAGTAAGGCTGGAAGGGACCTCCAGAGGTCATCTAGTCCAATCCCTTGCTCAAGCCAGTATGAACCTTATCCAAGCCATTCCATATAAGTGCTTGTCTAATGTATTCCTAAAACTACATAATTAATCCCATCACACAACTACAAGTCATATTGCCTAGGGACATCAAAATCAGCCAAGCCTACCACAAGCAAAGTAGGGGGATAAGGACTATGGTGTCCCACCACTGCAAGGGGAGAGACAGGGATGAATGTGTACAATGCATGGACAATGAGTGAAGAACTACAGAAATCTTAGATGTATGATCTGAGAATGAATAAAATTTTCACACAGAAACCAAAATTTCAACTTGGCAGTCGTCACCTAGAGAGGATTTTGCATAGAGGATTACATATATCAAACAATAGTGTTTGACAGCTGTTGAGAGCTTGAGCATGTTGAGAGATGCCTTGAACTCTTTTAAAAAGTCTGAGAGGGGATCCCACTGTCAGCTAATAAGCCAGGATTTTGAAGAATAAGATTGCAAATTTTAAAAATCTAGGCAAAGGAATATATTCCATAAACTTCCCAAAAGAGCAAAAAGTTCCAGTCCAACCCTTTGCTTCAAAATACCTCTCCCAACATTTTCAGAACTGAACATAAACAAATATAAAATACAAAAACTCACTTTTTTCTAGGTCATGTTCTGAAACTTAGGGAAAGTCTGAACAAATAATGATTTGTCCTTATAGTGTTGAAGAACTGCTCCTGTAGGCAGCCATGTAAAATCAGAACCTAAAATAGAGAAAAAATATATCTGATTTTAAAATATATTTCAAAAGTGGCACTACTAACCTCCAGTTTATATCTAGCTTGCGAAATAATTTGTAGGACTACAAGTGTCTCCATATGCATGAGATGAAGAAATTAAAAATCACATTGTGCAATGGTGTCATTGTGTTAAAGTTCTATTTTATGCCAGAAATAAAATATGAGGCATATGGAGGAAAGAAAGAAACAGAAGCATTTCAGGACAAAATACCTAACCTTTCAAGTACTCTTACTACAGTGTAAATAAAACAGATTCAAATGTCATGGTTATTAAAATTGTAGAAAGATACAAAAATAGTTTAGATGTCAATAATCAGTTGGATATTGTCAGGGTGCTATGTACTACATGGCTGTAGATTTGCCACCTTATTACTTATAATGGAGGTAGCCTACTGAAATGAACACAATACAGTCATGGTCAAGCATCCTAAAAACATGAACTCTGAGAGATGCCTTTAATCTGACTATCTAATTATGCAAAATCAATTATTAGGCTTATTTCACATGTTAATCGCATCCCACACATCAAGTGCCAAAGGCCTCAGCTGCGCTCAACTAGTTTCAAAATGCCCAGCTTATACCAGACAGTAATTTCTAAGAGCATTATCCACTTTCAACACAAAATCTTGCATAACCATAATATTCTGACAAAGCATAACATAAATTAAATTGAGTTTCAAAATAACTGAAAGGACACTGTACTCTCAGTGGGTACATCTACACGTGAAATTAATAAGGTGCAGCACAGTTTGCACTAGATGGTATTGATCCTGGGTGCAGCACTTACACATGCGCCTGGGACTGCAGCACCTTGTGGTGGGGCGGAACAGCCCTAGCTGGCAGGGGGCCCTTGGGGTTAGCCTGTCAGCCTAGGGCTGCTCTGGCTTGACTCAATGTGCTGTGGTAGGGCTGGCTCGGGCACGAGGGTGCTACAATGAAGGGCTATCCAGCAGGCAGCCTCATGCTGTAGCACCCTCATGCCCCAGCCAGTTCTGGTCAGAGTCTACATGTGTGTTGCAGCAGAATAAATAAGGTATAAATAGTAGGATATCACTTGTGATGGGCAGTACTATCCAGTGGTGGAGTTAATTAGTTTACTCTGGCCTAATATCACTGCACAAGTAGATGCTGATGCTCATTAGTCAGATCCGCAATAAACGTCTTGTGTAGATGCTCCCAGTGTTATTCATTATGAGTGACTGAGATGGATTCATAACTCTTTTAGACTTCTGTCCTATCAAGACTGTGTGCTTAATTTTATACACAGTGGGTACATCTACATGTGCCATTAAGGTCAGAAATGGACATCTGTATGTGTGCTCGGAAGCACAGCAGTTTGAGCTGGGGCAGAGCAGCCCCAGGCTGGCAGCAGGCTTGAGGGGGGTCAGCCCCGGGCTTTGGTGGCAGTGTCAGGCAGTGGAGGGGTTGGCTGGGGGATGAGAGTGCTGCAACTGTGGAGCCATGTAGCTGACTCCCTGAGCCTGTCCTCCCCGGCTCAAACTGCCGGGGTCCTGGTCAATGTCCACACGTGGATTTCAGCACAGTAAATGACTCTGCCATAAGATAGTACTGTCCCAGACAGTACTATCCAATGGTGGAGTTAATTAATTTACTGTGTCCTAATACTGGCACGCATGTAGATGCTTTACTGCAGAGCTAATTAATCAACTCCACAGTAAAGCACACATGTAGATGTACCCAGTGAGATGTTCTACTGAGTTCAACCTCCAGCATGTAAGGTTAAGGATATGCAAACATCTCCTTGGAAAATTCCATTCTGTTGTATTTCAACAAATAAAGCTTCTTTTTTTTTATGTATCTGAGGATGCCACGGAAACTCGTCCTCTGCACTAGCAAGTGACAGGATTCAGGTGAAGCTTGCCACAAAGTAAACACAAACAGTTTCCACTGTATCATTGGTTTCAATTATATCACATATCCCTTCACAATCTATATCACAAATAGATGAATTAGAGAGCCATTGTCAAGTTCTTGTTTATATTGCTCATTATGTTTATCTACTACTGTTTCAAATGGCCAACTAAGATTATAATCACCAGAAGTGGTGAAAGAAAGAAAAACTCTGTTACTTTGTGCATTTGATGTTTTGTTCATAGCCACTTCCTGTATTTTCTCATTTTCATGAATTTTACAAAGTGCAACAGATGGGCAAAAACATTTAGAATGGTTGGAAAAACTTGCTTAAAAACCACAAAAATGGTCATGGAGACTCAGCAACAGCTGTGGTCCTCAAAATAACTTTTATCGAAGTTGTTTGAAAAGAACTATGTTTCAAGTTGACTGTGTCTCTAAACGAAAAAAAAAAAAAAGAAGTGTCGGGGCATTATTCACTCTTTGAGTTGCATTAAATGAACATTGGCCATGAGCCAGTGGTGGTAGAAAGCCTGTCCTGGTTGAGTGAAAGTGGAATGGAAGCCCCGTGCTGTCAGCTATATATATAAAGGTGGTTGGGGCAGATCTAGCTAAGAAGCAGATGGGAACAGGGCACCCAGGAGATGCTGTGATCTAATAGAGCTATGACATTATGCATATTCAAACAGTTTGATCCTGGTCCACCCCCCCCAGTGTCATTATTTGACTGACCAGACAAGTGAATCCCTCATCAGCAAATGGCATCCTTTGGTGCCTGTGGAGAGGGCAATGTACTTAAGATTCATATAGCATAGGCAACAGAAAGATGTGAGTTTTGCTAATCGTGTTCAGCAATGTTTAACTTAGATGCCAGACTAGATTTATCGAGGCTGCAGGAAAATGTAAGTTATATCTCCTTCCAGCAGCCTATATCCTTGAGCTGCAGCTAGGGTACAAGTTTGTTGTTGCTCCCTGATCACCTTGGAATTTTCATGGGAAAGATGTAGCTTTTCAGACCTAGAGTAGAGGAGGTGGTACTTCAACACTTCTCACCTTCACTCTGCACCTGCTTTGTGCTGGGCTTCTCCTAGCCCAATAGTAGAAAAAGGGTATGCACCCTGCACATTAAGCTATTTAATTTCCTACATCATGGCTCCCAGTGCCTACTGCTGAATATCAGGTTCCATGAACATAAACTCTGGACTGAATTCAGCTTGCTACAGCTCTCAGTTTAGTGTTAGGTCAATTAAAAGCAGGACTTTACATGGGTGCTAAAATGTTTTGTTTAAATAGGACAGTTCTTCACAAAGTTGGGGATAATTTTTGTTACCACTTTCCTGAGCAGAAAGAAGCAGGGAGACACTTCTGCTATTACAGTGACAAATGGGGTGGGGGGTGGAGGGAACAATTCAAAGTATTATGAAAGTGGTAAAAAATTACATGTAACTATAAAAATAGGGGAAGTTGCAGAGCTGGGATCATATCCTAAAAAATATACTATCGGGGGTGTGGAAAGGAACAATTCTATATATATGAAGGGCTTAGTCCATCTGTCTGTGTGTGTGTCTGTCTGTCAGTAATGCTCATGGAGAACTCTGATTGGTTGTCTCCCCACACCGTTGGGGGCATGGGGTGGGGGTGTGGGGCATGAGGC
>NW_005842269.1:756649-762654 GCF_000455745.1 Alligator sinensis | reverse complement strand
GGTAGCTGATGGTGGTAGTGGCCGTGTGCAAGCTTCCCTTCCCCCCACCCTGCCCTGTCATTCTTTACAGGCAATTCACTAGTAATAATATAATAAGAGCAAGTTTTATACAATGCATCAGAAGACCTTAAAATGGTTTACACATGACGTATGATTATCTCAAATGTTTTACAAATAGGGAAACTGTAACAAAGAGAGGAAAGACTAAGGGATCTGGACCCCTTCAGCCTCTGCAAGAGAAGGCTGAGAGGTGATCTCGTGGCCCCCTACAAATTCATTATGGGGGTGCAGCAAGGGATGAGAGATGCTCTGTTACTTCTTGGGGTAACAAGGAACAATGGTCACCAACCGACAGAGAGCAGATTTAGGCTGGACATCAGGAAAAACTTCTTCAAGGTAAGGGTGGCCAAAATTTGAAATGGGCTTCCAAGGGAGGTGGTGCTCTCCCCTACCTTGGGGGTCTTTAAGAGAAGGCTGGATAGGCATCTGGCTGGGGTCCTCTGACCTCAGCACGCTTTCCTGCCTAGGCAGGGCATTGGACTTGATGATCTGTTGAGGTCCCTTCTGACCCTAGCATTTATGAATCTATGAAGAAGATGACATGACTTCCCAAGGTCACCCAGCAGGCCCACAGTGGGTCTACATCCCAGCAACAACTTGAACTCATTTCTATTATCTGTCATGCAAAGCAACTGATCAAACATCAGGTAAGCAGCTCCATAAGTAACAATAGAAGAGAAATGTTAAAAGCATCCCAGTATTCAGATCTCCACAGAATAAGGCCATCATCTCCTTAGTTTCAGAAAAAAGGAAACCCTTCTGTCTGGTATCCAAGGTTTTTTTAATTGAAATGTGAAATGTTAATAATTTGGGGAAGTAATTATACCTCTTGTATGAGAAACCACAAGCAGATGTCTTTCTGAATGGATGGTAATCCTGTTGTTTGAATATTCTTGTGTGGACATGAACACATGCGTAGCACATGAATCCTACTTCATAATGCATCATAGTCCATCCTTTTAGCCATCAGCCCAAACTGTCTGACCTTATTAGCAGAGGAGATGAGAAGAGAAAGGAGCAAGGAGGAAAGAGAGATACGTATCCTATCCCAGTGCAAAAATCAAATCAGGATCCTGGAGAGCTTTGGGACTATGTGGAAGGGAGGCCTCTGCAGGGAATAGTTATATGCTAGTTTATTGCTTTTAAAATCATTGAGACATCTATGTTAATATGAAGGGTGATGAGCCACAAGAAGAGGAACCTGTAGGGAGTAATGTCTAATTCTTTCTCCCATATGTCCACTGAGTACACCATCCATCATTTCCTTGGTAGGAGCAGGTCTATACTCTATTGCTCCATGTTGCTGTTTAAGCTGTCACATTGTCAAAACTTACGGAATTAAAGACCCAGTGAGACTTTCCTACCTCTGCACCATCAAAACGGAGGGCCCAGAAGGATCTCAAAGGACAAGCTGAGCAAATAAGCTGTTTGGATGTTTTTGCAAGGCAGGATCTATGCTCTTAGTCTCCTCTTGCCAGAATGCAGAGTTACATCACAATGCCCTGTGAGGGGGCATCACTGTTCCTATAGCAACAGTAACACCACAAGGAGGAGATCAAGAGTGATGGGCAAATGGAAAATGAGGCATGCCATTTATATGTGGTTCCCACACCTCCAGCGTGGAAAGATAGAAGCTGCAATAAGGCTTCCTCCTACCTCGGGAGGGCAGAAACACAGCTGCAACGTGGGTTTTTTTGTTTTTTTTATTAGAACCTTGCATACCTCAGGTGATCATAACCACAAGGCTGGTTATTGCTGCCTGGTCCTTCTTTTCCTGTGTTTCATATATACTAAACTCTTTCACACTCCATTTCCCCCCCAGGCCTTTTTAAATAAGTCCAGATCCTGTTGATCTTAAGCCACACAAATAACCCTACTTAATTTGTTATGTAATGTGTTGTCTTATCAAAGCAAATGGGACATATGTATCATGTTGTAGCCTCTTTTATGAAGAATATCACTAATAACTGAGCATACTATTTGAACAAACAAATCTGCCTCTACAACAACATTGTGAGATACGAAAGCATTATTTTATGGATGGTGAATGAGAGGCACAGAGCTGTGAGGCGACTTTCAGGAAGTCAGTGGAAAATCCAGGTATAGAACCAGTATCTCCGCAGTTGCTTTTCCATGGGACGAGAGAACACAAATCAAGATCAGGTCTCTGCAGGAAAATCTCTCCTGCCTAGGCTAAGGCAAAGACAATAGGGCAGCATGAGAATTAGCACCTAAGGGGGAAGAAGGTAAAAGATGAGAGTGAACAGTTACTTGGGAACTTAATGTAGGTCCATCTGGTTGTGTAGGTTAAATGAATGATGCTCAGTATTTTTAAAATTTGTTTCTATATATGTGCCTAAAATACATAGATATGTGCCTAAAACACACATACATACACATCTATTTACGTGCCTTACACACATGTACATACACGTCATTCATTTCTGAGCTGAAATGAAGTTGTTTTCTGGTTATCCTCTGTAACTTGCTGTAGTTTCCTCCTGAACATGCATTGGGTGCATCTACACATTCACCCAACTGTGCAGTTGTTACTGTGCAGTCATTTATTATTTGCTTTAGCATATACTAAATGATCGCGCAGTAACCACTGTCACTACACAGTCCCAGCAGCGCATGGGTCGTTTCTGTCCCTACTGTGCAGTAGCAACAAACTACTGAGCAGTAGCTTGTTGCTACTGCGCATTAGTTTCAGGGTCATGGTTCATGCCTGCCAATGCTACGTCTCCATAGTGATGAGCTACATTGCTGTAGCTCATCGCTATGGGAACGTAGCGCCTCATATAGATGTGCCTATTACCACATTTATTGTTGTAGGACCAGATCCTGAAGCTTTTACTCATACCAGGTAAAATTTGTACTGGTTGACTGGGATTTGTGTGAACAATGACTATTTATGTCAGAACCTGAACCACTCCCGCACTGCCAAATTATAGGGCTGAATGATAGGGTGTTGGGAGCTGGATCTGGCCACGCTCAACCAGATATGGTTGAGACCCCCTGTTCTAGCCCATTTACTATCTTTGTCCTGCCCATCTCTTGCTACTGTGAAATTCTTCTGTGTTTTCACAATGATTGGAATGCTCTGAGTTCATGACTTTAAACAACTGTAAGCAAGTATGAGAGCTCGCCGTAGTGAATTCAGTAAGATTACAAAAGACTGGTTATTTGGCTACAACACATCTAAGCAGAAAAGGTGGGATAATGGAAGCTTCCCCAACGTATTCAACACATTCAGAGCACCCTACGTAGGGCTGAGATACTACATTCACAACCATACTCATGAGGGAGAAAAAAGACTGGAAGAAGAAACCAACTGGAGAAGGGTGATTGCATAAGGAATCTAGGCATCATTGGCTAGCCACGGGAGACAGAAAACATGTACAATTTATGTAGCTGAGGGTTTACTGATGATTTCCTGACTAGTTCTAGGGATCTGTAGTGGGTTATGTGCATGGCCTAAATCAGGGCTAGACCATTCATAGTGTTTACTGGGTTCAGTAAAGACAGACAGGCCTGAATGAGAACTAAATTACTTTTATTGTGGAGCAGTGGCAGGCTAGTCTCTGCAGTCCCCTGGTCCCTACCCAACCAACTGCTCTTCAGTCAACCAAGGGGTCATCTCCCAAATCCCAGCATCCTGAGCTTTCCACTTGAGGGATTCTTTCTGAATTATAATGCCATTGTGGTGGTCTCAGTTTGAGTCCTTCTGGCACAAGTACCTGACAAATGTCTATCCTTTTGCCTAATGAGCTGAGCTGGGCACAGTGATCAGGGGCTAAGGGGAGGCAGGACTGGCCCCAGTTCAATAGCCTGGGGAAGTGGATGCCTTGCACCAAGTTAAGTAGTTAACATAGGTTAAGGAGTTAGCATGTATTAAGCAGAGGCCTGGAGGAAGGGGGCATAATGGGGAGGGGGCTGAAGTAAACACTGGCCAGCATGGCAGTGAGGCTGAAGTTGGTTCCTTATTCCCAGTTCCTTATTCCTGGTTCCTGTTTCATTTTTCAAAGCTAATTTTTACACAAGTCAAGATTGTTATTAATAAATTAGATGTGCTAAAGAGTTAGAATTTCATCAGAAATATATGTTTACTAATAAAAATGTAAAATAATATCATATATCAACTACATAGCCCTGAATAAAGAGCTAAAATTAGGCTGGGATTATAGGCAAAATCCTTTTTGGGTCACTTCAAACCACACATCTCCACCACCAGGGGACTTTTTTGAAAAACTCTTGAGCAGGGCAGTACCTGATCCAGAGCTCTGCTTTTGCATGCCAGCCTGCCAACTTGCAGCCCCTCAGACCTGTGTGCTATGGTCAATGCCCTGAATAAAATGTGGTTGGGCTGGGATTACGGGTGAAAATCCTTTTTGGGTCACCGCAAACCACATGTCTCTGCCACTGGGAGATACTCCTGAAGAAGCCTGACTCAAAACTCAGTTTTTGCATGCCTTCCTGCCAATTAACATCTCTCCACCAAGGCCTATGTGCTATGGACATAACCCTGAATAAGGAGCTGAGTTTGGGGCCGGATTGCTAGGCAAAATTGTGTTAGAGTCACCCCAAAATACTGAGGAACTGTCCTGGAGAAGTCTGGGCAGGCCTCTGCCTGACCCGAAGCTTGGCTTTCAAGTCCCAGTCTGCCATCTGACAGGACCCTAAACCTGTGTGCTGATCATTGGCCCAAGTAAGGAGCTGAGTCTGGACTGGGATAAAAGAAAAATCCATTTTAGGTCACCCCAGGCCGCATATCACTGTTCCTGGGGGACTCTCCTGAAGAAATCTGAGCATGGCACTGCCTGACCTGAAGTTTGGTTTTCAAGTGCCAGCCTGCCAAGTGCCGGCCCCCAGGGCCTGTGTGCTAAACATTGCCACGAATAAGGAGCTGTATTTGGGCTGGGATTATGTGGGAAAACCTGCTTTGGGTCACCATAAAACACATCTCTGCCACCAGGGGACTCTCCCTAAAAAGACTGTGCAGACTCCTGTCCTACCCGAAGCTCAGTTTTTGAGTGCCAACCTTACAACCGATAGGCCTGTGTAAAAAATACACTGCCCCAAATAAGGAGCTGGGTTTTGGATCCCAGCCCAAACTCAGCTCCTTCGTCATGGAAATGCAGCTAGCACACAGGCCTGTGGGGCTGCCAGTTAGTAGGCCGGCACTTGAAAGCTGTGCTTTGGGTCAGGCAACACTCCTTCAGGACAGTCTGCTGGTGATGGAAACATTTGTTCTGGAGTGATCTGAAAAAGATTTTGCCTGATAATCCCAGTTCAAACTCAGCTCCTTATTCGGGACCACATACCTAGCCCAGGCCTGGGTGGAGGGGTGGCAGTCAGGCATGTGAAAATGGAGCTTTGCATCAGGCAGCGTCCTGGCCAGGCGTCTTCAGGAGTCTCCAAGTAGCAGAAATGTATGGTTGGAGGTGACGTGGAACGGGTTTTCATCCATAATCCCAGCCCAAAAGCAGATCCTTATTTGGGGCACCGTACATTGCAGGCTGGCATGTGAAAACCAAGTTTAGGGTCAGGCTGGCACCTGCTCTGACTTCTTCGGGAGAGTCCCAGGGGCACAGAGACATATGGTTTGTGGTGAGCAGAAGTGGCTTTTACCCCGCAAGCTCGGCCCAAACTCAGCTCCTTACTTGAGGCCCCCCATTGCACCCAGGTGTGGACTGGCAGGCCGGCGTGTGAAAATCCAGCTTGGGCCCGGCCCCGCCCTGGCCGCCTTCTCCAGAAGGGCCGTCCCGAGAGCGGTGGCTTGGGGTGACCCAGAAAGGATTGCGTCCCCACGATCCCAGCCTAACCTCAGCTCGTTACTCGGGGCCGAGCGCGACGTTATTTACACGTGTATCAGTGCGCGCGCGGTTCTGGTGAGAGCCCAACAACTCTGCGGCGTGTCTCAGCCGCTGCGAACAGGCGCCACC
>NW_005842269.1:754957-756382 GCF_000455745.1 Alligator sinensis | reverse complement strand
GGGAGCCCCTCGGAGCCGGAGCCCGCGGGCGCATCCCGCCGCCGGTGCCTGCGAAGGTCCTGCCGCTCGCTCCCGAGCCCTGCTGCTGCCCCTCACTCCCAAACTACAGCCCCATCCCCTTTCCCTGCTGGTGCCCTTCACTTCTGACTGCATCTACCGCCCTCCCTCCCTCCCCCAACCTGGTGCCCCTGCAAACCTGCCCCCTTCCCCGGCTGGAGGGGCAAGCATCACCCCTCCCACCACACACCTTGTCTGTAGCTGCTGGGGGCACGGATCCACCTGATCACCAGGGATCCTGGTTTTCCAGCGTGGATTTCTCCTTTTAGCAGAGAGACCTGCATATTCCCTGCTTTTGCAAAGAGATCTGCGGGCTGGTAGAGCTCCAACCTGTAAGAGCTGTCTGCAAACAGGGTAGGAAGCCCCCAACCCTGCCCCGAGGGGGAGGGGGAGGGGACGGGCAGGGCCTGAGGCTCTGCTCTGCTCAGCTTCACTTTTCACTCCTGGAGCCTGAGGTAAGTGGGGCTTGCAGGGGGCTGGGGGCCCCTCTGGCAGGGCAGAGTTGCTGGACGTGGCTGGGGCTCACTGACAGGGCTGGGAGGGCTAGGAGCCAGCTCCGCCCCCACCCGAGCAGGCAGAGCAGTGGGGGAGTCAACTCCATGCTGCTTCTGCTGCAACTGCCTGCTGTTGGGGAGACTTGGGTCCCTGGCCCCATAGTCCTGGCAGCGGGGGATCCTGTCCAGCAGGGCTGGAGGCCAGGGGCAGTGGGTGGGGGCAAGAGACATGAGCTGGGTGGGGCAATGAGAGGCACCTGCAGGGTTGGGATGGCTTTGGGGACAAGTGAGTGGCAGCCGCTGCGAACAGCCGCCACCGCGCAAAGGCTAGCAGTGAGGAAGGGACCGAAGAGAAACAAGGAACAGGGCGGGGAGGAGCGGGGGGCGTGTCTTGGAAGTGGAGGGGCGGGGCCGCTCGGAACCATGGCAACCCGCTCGCACGCGCAAGCCCGCAGCTCCCGGGCTCGGATTGGCCGCGCTGCTGGGGCACGACAGCAGCCTTCACCTTGGGATCGGCGCATGCGCAGTTCGGGGGTGGTCCCCTGAAGGGAAAGCCTGTACTTCCGCGTTGCTGACTTCTGGTCAAGTTTGTCGGAAGTGGAGGGGCGGGGCCGCTCGGAACCATGGCAACCCGCTCGCACGCGCAAGCCCGCAGCTCCCGGGCTCGGATTGGCCGCGCTGCTGGGGCACGACAGCAGCCTTCACCTTGGGATCGGCGCATGCGCAGTTCGGGGGTGGTCCCCTGAAGGGAAAGCCTGTACTTCCGCGTTGCTGACTTCTGGTCAAGTTTGTCCCCCCGCGGCATCCATTGGCCGCGGAGGCTTGCGGGAGGAGAAGATGGCGGCCCTGGCTCGCTGCGCCCGGGGTCCCCGCG
>NW_005842269.1:741567-754149 GCF_000455745.1 Alligator sinensis | reverse complement strand
GGGCATTGAGGGGCACCAGCAGGGCTGGGAGAAGCATTGGGGGATGTGAGGGGCACCAGCAGGGTTGGGGGTGCTGCAGGGCGCTTTTCATTTTAATAATGGATTTTGGGGTTTTTATCAGAGAACTTGCAATTAAAAAAATTTTTTTTTGTCAGAGAATTTGTGATTTTTATTTTTTTTTTATCAAAGGAAACCAGGATCCCTCCTGATCACCCTGCCTCCAATTGCCCTAAGCCCAAGCCCCAAGCTAGGACAAGCCAGGAAGTACCAGGAAAGCAGAGGCAGAGCAAAATCCCAGGCACTTGCTGATATTTTTTAAAAAAAACAACACCTGGATGGAGATGGGGAAAACCCAAAAAGAGGACATGTCCAGGAAAACCTAAACATGGTAACCCTAATCAATGAGATCAGTCAGTCCACCTCAGCTGTCCTGCCTGTTTTTTACCCTAGGTATTAAAGTTATTTTATAAATAGTCTCTTCCCTGCTTGTCAGGTGGATTTGATTTAACTCAAATCAATTTAAATTGTGATTTAAATCGCTGGTCAGGAAGCCTCAATTTAATAATTGTTTTCTGCAAAAAGTGCATTCTTGTTACTTGACATCCTCTATTCTTTTTACTTTTTGAAACTTTGCACTTTTAGAAAGAGGGAAGGGCTTGGCTCTTTGTACACAAACTTGCAGAGAGACAAGAGGGCTGATGAGAAGGTAATTGGGTCTGTTGTCTCTCATCTGCCTCTGCTTTCCCGGTACTTCCTGGCTTGTCCTAGCTTGGGGCTTGGGCTTAGGGCAGTTGGAGGCAGGGTGCATCTCAAACTGGTCCAGAGAGGTGATACTCCCCACTCTCAGGCCGCAGTTGGAGTACTGCATCCAGTACTGGGCACCGCACTTCAAAAGGGATGTGGCCAGCCTGGAGAGGGTTCAGAGGAGGGCCACCCGCTTGGTGAGAGGGCAGCAGGACAGGCCCTACGAGGAGAGACTGAGGGACCTGAACCTGTTCAGCCTCAGCAAGAAGAGGGTGACGGGGGACCTGGTGGCTGCCTACAAGCTCATTGGGGGGATCAACAGCAAATAGGCAGAGCTCTTTTCTCCCCAGCACCACCTGGGGTGACGAGGAACAGTGGTCATAAGCTGATGGAGAATAGGTTTAGGTTGGAGATCAGAAAGCAATATTTTACAGTTAAGGTGGCCAAAATCTGGAACCAACTTCCCAGGGAGGTGGTCCTCACCCCTACCTTGGGCAAATTCAAGAGGAGGTTGGACGATCACCTGTCTAGGGTCTTGTGAACACAGCATTCATTCCTGACTGGCAGGGGGTCAGGCTAGATGATCTGTTCAGGTCCCTCCTGACCCTAGCTTCTATGAAACTCTCTCTACATACTGCTGTTAACAAGGATGTTATCTCTGGAGAGACAAATCCACAGTTTGAGAACTGAAACTAAGCATCACAGAGATGCTTAATGGGGTCTTCTAGACTGAGCACTGAGTCCCATTGGTTAGAGTTGGTTTCTTTAGTCTTTACTAATCTATAGAGGAGCCTCTGGGAACCCTATAAGATTGGGACCCTAATATAACCCATGCCCTGTTGTGACCTATTAATAAAACTTTTCTATAAAGGTTACATGAATATATTGTCTCAAATATATAATTAGAAGTTATAATCTGTATTCTATCATGATATCTTTGAACTTTAACGTATCTTAAAACTATACATAGGTTTATTTTTTATAAACAGCATCTTAAAAATAATATGATTAAGTAAAACAAATCTGATTGCAATAAAAAATCTGTTTGTTTTTTTTTTTTACTTTAAAAAATAATTGATTTTTATTCACCCTGCCTTCTTGGACATATATATGCTGTTGTATACAGCAAGCAGTTGTCTGTACTTCAGCTATCAGTACAGTTGAAGTACAAATTTTCTAGTGTAGACTGGGGACTTTGACTGGGCTGTGCCAATGCTTCTGCTGGGACTAAAGCTGGAGGTTCCTGACTAGAGGGTCTTGCCCCTCTGCTCAGGTTTAGACCAATCCTCATATTTTGTTTCAGGAAGAAATTTTACCCCATGGTCAGATTGTTACGGACTAATAATAGCAAGAGAGCTTCAAATTGACTCAGTGCTTCCTAATTGGATGTTGATTCTGGGTGTTGTTTTCTTTTAGCGTTTGTATAGTGCTAGTACTTGAGACTCCTATTTGCTGTTGTAGATAATGTACAACTGCAGAACAAAAAGTAGTCCATGTCTCAGATCGTACAGGCAAATATGAAGACAAGAAACAGCAGGTGCTTCCTTGTACTCCCCCAACTTATTCTCATATATGAGACTGTTTTGGTCAATGTGATAAACAGTGGTATCACTGTCAGAGTGGCTAAGCTATTGTCAGTCCTTTTGTGGGAAGAATAGGAAAAGAGTTCTAAGGAAGGATTTGAAAGATAATGAAGTAGCTTTGTGTATATTTGTAAGGATCTTGCTTGTGTATCTTGAATCTGCATGTTGACAGTTTTTGATGGTTTGTTTGTGCTAGCCTCAACAAATATATAGCCTGTCACTGTGACTTGCGTACAGTTGATTAATTTTTTACTATTCTATTCCAGGAAGGAAAAAAACAAGCACAGGGGATCAAAAGAGTTAATTTGGAAAATCTTTCTTAAGCAGGGTAACAAAGTAGTGAATCTGCTGGTTCCCTCTGGATTAGGAGGGAAGAACATTCTTCTCTTCTGGGTCTCTACCAAAATTGCCTTTTCTGTTTATAGCAATACCTTAAATATCCCTCTGTTAACCCCTTTTTTGCCTATCTTAGCATGAGCTTACACTGTTTTTATTCCCCTGAACTTTCTCTCTGCTTCCAAACCCACTTCTTTTCTGACTATTCCTAACTTCCCTGAAATATTTTATCTTGACATGAGGTAAAGCATGGGAAACTTGAGTGGGGGTTGGTTTCTTTGTAAAAGTTACATTTTATTACCCTCAAAAAAAAGCTACCACTTAAAAGCCAGCTTAGCTTCAACTGCATCTCTCAAGTAATACCTCTTGAAGTGAGTTTATATGCTGTCTGTCTTTGTATGTTTTAGGTTCTAGGGTTTCTGCATTATCTTCATCTGCATCACCTGTCCTTCAGCAGCACCGCCATGTGCATTATGCTGTGCTCCCTCATGGAAGAAGCGGCCGTTCCTCTGTTAGTGGAATTGTGGCCACAGTCTTTGGGGCCACAGGGTTTCTGGGGCGATACGTTGTCAACCGACTAGGTAATGTTCTCATAAATAACTATCGCAAGTGCAGACACACATCCAAATTAGGGACATGTTTAAGCCTGCACAGTTAAGATAGACATCTGAGCATTGGAACTTAGGAATGGACCAGTGCAGGATTGTTTCTGGTGTTTAATATATGGAATAATTAGGGTAGGGATGATCCTGCCTCAGGTGGGGGGTGGGACTAGATGACTTCTTGAGGTCTCTTCCAGCCCTACTTCTCTATGACTATATGACAGCTAGTGAGATCTTGCTTGTTTTCACAAGATCTTTGGTTATGAGCAAGGAGGTACAGAAGAATTCCAAGACATTTTAAAGTTAATGGGAATACTGTCTGGAGGAGAATTGTGAGTTCAAAGATTAGATGGAGCTTATGATCAGTTCTTATTAGAGGTACACTGATATATCAGTCTGATATTAGATTAGTACTGATATAAAGAAAATTGTATATATCGGATATCAGCCCGATGCATCCAATAATTTGGCCAATAAATGTCTGTGCTGCGCGCAGCTGCAGTGCGGAGCAGAGCCAGAAGTGTGGAGAGCTGCTTTCAGCTGGTAAATTGGAAGGTTGGGGAGGGGCAGATCAACGTCCCCCACAGTGAGGGAGGGGGCAGGGACAGGTGCTGCCCAGGCAGGGTGGGCATGAGGCAGAGGCATGGCTCGCGGGGTGGGGGTGGCTCCTTGAACCCCGCAGGGTGGAGGGGCATGCACCCCCAGATCTACGCGGTGCAGGGCAGGCAGCAGCTGTAGGGTGGAGCCGGCGCCACATGGGGCTTTTCACGCTGGGGGCTGGGCTTAAAGCAGCTCTGGCGGCGCTAGGAGGAGGCTGCAGCCACCTCACATTTCAATGCAGCTCCACTCCCAGCCCTGCACTGCTGTCTGGCGCAGTCCTGGCTGAATGCCCTACTTCCACCCAAGCATTGGGAAAAGCTGCGGCTATGGTGCGGGGCTGGGAGTGGAGCTGCAGCAAAATTTAGGGTGGCTGCAGCCTCTTCCCAGCACCACCAGAGCCCACTCCGAGCCCAGCCCCTGGCGAGAAGAGACCCACCACAGCACTGGTTCCAGCTCCACCCTGCAGCTGCTGCCCGCCCCGCACAGATCCAGGGCGCACATGTTGCACCCCCCATGCCCTCCCTGGGTGCAAGCTGCCCCTGCCCCATCCCTCACCGTAAGGGGCCTTGATCTGCCCCCCTTCCCTCCCGCCTCCCCTTCCTCCATACCGGACTTACAGCTGTCTCCAGCTGGTATCAGAAATTGGATCAGTATCAGCTGATATGCCTCTTTAAATATCACCTATTGGTATCGGCCCTCAAAATCTCTCTCGGTGCACCCGTAGTTCTTATGCTTTCAGTGTTATTCATAAAGGCTAGAAACAGATGTTGCCTAATGAGGTGGATCAGCATTGCCATGATGTGTTGCAGCACAGCTGATCTGCTTCATTTGGCTAAGCATAAATCACCCCTTGATATGGCCTTAACAGTGCAGAACAAGGGGCAGTGTGATCTCCTTGCCTTCCCCACTCAGCTAGACCTGTCCCCCTGCAATCGTGGCAGAATGGTCTAGCTGACTGGGGGAGGGATGTTCCCTACTAAGCCAGACTTGCTCTTGAAATCAGGTGGGGTCTGAGTCTGGTTGAGCAGGGAACCCCAACTTCCCTGCTTACAGAGAAACACCCCATATTCCCTACCCAGGATGGCTGGAGAATATAAGTTGCTCAGGCTGCTCTACTCTCTCACCATAGAGCTAATAGATGTCTGTCACAATAAAGCAGTGGAATCTATTACTACTCTGTGTTGCATCACTGATTTTCCTTTGACCTGATGCGACAAAGGGTAGCACCATCTATTTATTAGCTCACCATTTGTGCCTCCATAAAACTTTATGGCACAAATGAGATGTCAGGTGATACCTGTTTTTACCCATAGTGTGTGTGTGTGTGTGCGTGTGTGTGTATATTATATGCGGGTATTTTTTTGAAGTAGTATGCTTTAATTTTCATTTAAACAGGAATCATTTTAAAATTGTCCGTTCTGATTTACATTTTCAAGCAATGCTCCTCTTACTTTTTAGGAAATATGAATTAACCGTTGTGCAAATCAAATTTCCTTAGATACAGCACTTTTTCTGCTAGTTAATTGTATGATTATAGCAAATAAGCCATGCATGGTAAATGATTGCAGGTTTTTTTTTCTCTTGCAGTTAGTGACTTCTGTAAACCTAAAAAAAGAGATGGCGTATAATGCATTCATACCAGCTATAATTTTTATAACTGGCCATTGATAAACTTATTTTTATGCTACTACTAGCTCCTGAGATATTTTGTTTATCTATTGTTCCGACTATAGTTGAAACAAGAGACGCAATACATTCATAACAGTACCTCTTTGAAGTTATGTAATTGTATGAAAAAAATCAAACTTTTTTTTGGAACATTTAGGCCGTATTGGATCCAACATAATCCTACCCTATCGCTGTGATCAGTATTACCTCATGTATCTTCGCCCAATGGGTGATCTGGGACAAATTGTGTTCTTGGTAAGTCTTTTGGCTTTGGGTTTAGTAGTGGTATTACATTTGGTTTATTCTCGGCAGTCTGTTAAGAATTCATGCCGCAAGATCTCTGGTGGTTGTTTAAATTCTGCATGGAAGATGGACAAGAGAGCTTTTTTAAATCATGCTTATTTGTATGCTGTCTCATCTCTCTCCCATTTTCATGCTCTGGTTACAGGAATGGGACTGCAGGGACAAAGACACTATCCAAAGAGCCGTGGAAAACAGCAATGTGGTCATTAATCTTGTTGGAAAAGAATGGGAAACAAAGTAATTTTCTTCTTTGTCTCTGTTTGGATAGATTTGTAACAGGTATTGGGTACCGTAGCAGCACATATGCAATACATGATTACTCTGGTATTATCTTACCCATCTATATATATTAAAAAAATAAAAGACTGAAGTCTTCTATGTTACAGTTCTTCTCTTTCTTCAAATAGTTAACAGGGCTCTTGAGGATAAGCTGTGGTACATTGAATGTTCTTTCCATAGTTAAAGGCACATGAGTTCTTTTCTGTTATTGAGAGACACCTTTACTCCAGAGAGACACCTTTACTCAAAAATAAGGTCTTTGGGCCAGATATTGCTCACAGAAACCTATCTTCTGGCCCGCAGTGCTGATTGTGGTTCTTGGTCAGGCCCTGCATGCTGTATGTAGTTAGTGTGCATAGCATGCACTGGCACAAGCCCTGACCCTGTGCACTGCATAGTGCATCCAGGTCACATACTGGAGTGGGCTCACAGACTGGCACTGTGCTAGACCACCCCTGTATGCTGGGTCCAGGGCTGGTTTGGATTGGGCCCATAGACAGGCCGCATATGCTTTGCGTGCCCTGGCCTTGTGTGGTGCATGTAGGGGCTGGCACATACTGTTCTCATGGCTGGTCTGGGGCACATGTTGATTCCAGGCTGTGGGGGCTGGTCTGTTGGCCCAATTAGGCCCTGTAACTGAGAGTGAGAAAACTCTTCCTGGTGATTCTTCCTCCTCAAATAACAGAAGCTAATTATAAGGAAAATTGTCAGCCGGGGGAAAAACATAGGCTAGAAGGCCATATTGCAGAGCAGGTTACCTCACAATAGTCCAGTAAGTTTGAATTTGGGAAGGGAGACAAGACACTTCTGCATCACCTAGGCAGCAGCAACAGTAAGCTACCATGGGATAAAGCCAACAAGCTTAATCAGAAAGTGCCTGTGGGAAGCTAGGGAGGTTACCTGACCAGAAAAGGTTAGGTCCTGGGAGATACAGGCCTAGGGCTGAGCCAGAGCAGTCAGTCTGGCCCTGAAAGCCATAAGGGAAAGCGCTCCTAAGCTTAGAGGCTACAGAGGACTGCCTGGAGGTTTCCTGAACATATGAGGGCCCTGCAAGTAGGGCAGGGGAATATGACCGAAGTGGGGTAGTTTGTGGTACAGCTGGAAAGCTTATAATTTTGTTTATAGTTTAAACTGCTGGACTGTGTGGGACTTAAAAGGGGAAATGTGGAGGTTCCAGAGTGCCAGGGTAGCACATGAGGCTCTAGCTTTACCAGAGCAGGATGCAAACTTCAGCATAGCCCAGGATGGGCGGAGATAGGGCTAGAGAGCCCACAGCGCAGAGTGGAGCAGCAGACTGGGGCCAGGGGCCCAAATCCTGACAAGAGACTGTGAAAGGCAAATAGGGCCAGGAGACCCAGGAGCCTAGGAGGGACAGAGATAAGATTCCAGGAAGCGGGGGGAGAAGGGCTGCAGCCCAAGAAGCCAGGCCTGGTGCAGTGAACACCCATGGGAAGCTTCCCTCTTCAATCTCTTAATAAGAACAAGGCATAGCAGGTGAAAAGTAAAGGGCTGGTATCTTACAGACTGAGCTGGGTAGGAATTGTACGGCCACTAGGAGGCATCACAGCCCCCATGGGGTCCCGTCCTGTTACAGGCCCACAAATCAGTCCCATGCCACTTACCTGGCCCATGGGGCTGGATGAGCTTGATACCCTTTCTCTCAAAATCCTAATATATGTTGGCACTTGTGGCAATTAAGACAGTAAGCCTGGATTAACATTTGTAGTTCAAGAGTATTCATAGGACTTGCAGCAGATGCGAGAGCTAGGTATTCAGATTAAAAATGCTACTGTGATACAGGGTTAAATTTTGACCTAGCATAAGTTTTGATCAGGTTTTTCCTATTCTTTTGTACACAGTAATAAAGGTAATTAGCTAGCAGAGAGTTCCTCCAGCTGTGGCTGAAATAATTCCATCTGATTGAAATAAATGTAATGGATGCTCTTAGTTTCATAAGGAGATGCCCTCATTATTTTTAATACCACTAATTTATTAATATTTGTGCAATTTTTAGAACAAAGTTTTAACCCCTTGAAACCTAATGTTTGTTTCAAATTGAAAGTATACTTTTAGTAGGCTCTATCTCTTTCTATGTAAATCTGAGCACTTGCTTAACATTGCTTTTTAAGTACTGTCTACACAACCCCCCCTCCCCCCACTAGACTTTATATTAGTTGTGTGACTTGAATTCATATTACTCTTTTTTTTCCCCTCCTTGTTGGTATTGAGTACGGTTCTGAAGCTGACATGGCCTTCCAGACTGGCAATTATCTACTTCTAGTTACTTTTGACTCTAGGTCAGTGGTGGACAAAATGGCAGATCTGGACAGTGGCTGGACTGCATTTCCCAGCAGGCCCTGCCCACGTCATTCTGACTGGTCTTCATGGAGACCCCAGGAGCAGTAGGGCCATTACACTGTGGGGCCAGGGTCTTTGTGGAGACTGGCTCTTCACACTGGCAGTGTGCATGGCTGTGTGTGCTGTGTTGTGGTAGTGATAACACAGACCAGAGCCAGAGCAGAGCTGTGATTATGCTGTCCCAGGGGCATGCAGGCAGCAGATCATGGCTATGCCTCGCCTCTGGCCCATGCTGTCACAGCCACAAGATCCTGGCACCAGAGCAGCTCCCCATCCAGCCGCTCTCCCTGCCAGCACCTCTCAGGCCAGTGTCCATGGAGAACCTGGTCCTGCACTGTCACAGCCCCGCTGTTCCTGGGGTTTCCATGAACACTGGCTGGAATGACACGGGCAGGGGCTTTGGAGTCCACCATGAGCCCTATTCACCCTGTGGACTGGACTTTGCCTGCTTCTGCTCTAGACAAGCCTGCTGTGTAGCTTTTGAGGGACATGCCTAATGCACTAAGTTGACTTTCATGTTTAGTTTATAAAGGCACTGTCTCACTCTCTCTTTTTTTCCCCCTTTTTTTCTGCAAAAAAAATCATTTTAGCCTCTTTATGCTGTTTAAGTCTACTGTCTACTTGCTTCAAAGACCATTTGTCTATTGTTCCAGGCGTTTAATAGGGTCCATATTATTTAATATCTTATTTTTTAAATCATTGGTTCTCAACCATTTTGGACTGAAGGCATCCTTCAGAAAATTCCAGGTCTTAGTTTTCTGTAGTCAGAGTAAAAAAAAATAGAGCAATTTATTTGTTGCAAAGATCTCAGAAAGACCATGATGGCTCAGAATGTTTATAATGTAATAAATTCCTCTTTGAAATCTCTAGATTTATCTTCTGAATCATGTTTGTATGCCTAACGGTGCTAACCTTGCGTGGCACCTCACAAGAACCTTGGAAGGATCTGGCGGCATCCTGGTTGAGACTCACTGCTTTAGACCCTTGGTTTATGAATGATTATCTATATTTAAACTGTTGAGAGATTCATGCCCACTATTGTTAGAATTGGAAGAATACCTTTGAACTCCTGTTGTTCATCTCAGGAAATGCAAAAATTGATTAAACTGTGGCAGTGGATAACATTTTTAGGCAGCCTCTGACCTACCCACAGAATCTCCATTTGTTTTAGATCATGTGCTTATTTAAACAGCTCTTTCTCTGCTGTATGGTTTATCTAGGAGAAGATTCTCTGGTTATTGAAATACCACTTTTTACCCATACTAAATATTAACAAAAATTTAACAGTCCTTTTTTTGGTCTGTTTCTACAGTGCCTTACCCAGTGGGGTCCTGGCCCTGACTGTTACAATAATACAATTAATAAGTAGCTCACATGCTTTTAGCTGAAAAATTGGGATTGATGCAGGAGTCTGCCTGGTGATGTTCTGTGGCTTGGGCTGTACGTGAGGTCAGACTGACTATCATAATGGCCTTAAAATCTATTTGACTCTGCCTTCTGAATCTTTCTGTTAAATTATGTTTTCTGGCATACTGTTTGTATCCAGTCTTACCCTGTTCTTTGGATGCTTATTAGTTCCCAAAGACATAACGTTCATCCTTGTTTTGTTTTTTTTAATGAGTTGGGCAAGTATAACTTCCTAGAATTGTCCAACACCAGATTACGTTTAGCTTGTTTGAAAGTAACTTTTTGATGGCATTGTTTTTCAATGATCTGTAGAGTTCTGGCAAATAGGAAGAGAGAGGCATTTGACCAAGGTGTCTGGTATCCAGAGACGGATGTAAATGGAAGGCCCGAGTGCTTCCACCAATAGCCTCATGGAATGAGAAGTCAAATCTTTCCTTTTTCAGCTTTTGTATAACTGGGAGGTTGCTGGAGTTCCTGCGCAAACCAACTGCAGACGCTTCCTCAGCCTAACAATAGGTGTTTGTACCCGAAAGCTTGCAAAGAAGAATTTTTTCCAACTATTTTAGTTGGTCTAATAAAAGATATCAGACTTACACAAAGAACTTTGTCTGCCTGTGTCCTTAGACCAACATGGTTACAACCTATACCCCTGCTAGATTATAGTGCATCAGCCTGGCTTGCAAGACTTGGCGAAGGTGCTGCTATCTTGCTCAGTAAATAGGCATTTGATAAATTTGAAACCTCAGTTTGTCCTGCTTCTCAGTGAATAGTGTCAAGCCTGTCTCTGAAGCTGCTCAGATTTTCCTGAGTAGCAGCTTAATGAATCTGACTCTGTTCTTGCCAGGTTGGGTGCTGTCCACAGATTTTAAATAGACGTCAGTTTTTACTACACCTTCAATCCTACAGTTTGCAGAAAACGGGGCAGCAGTGGTGGCACTGGAGTTAGATCGCTTTCAAAAGATTTCCACGCTTAATTGAAAGGTAGCTTTCCAAAAGGGCTAGAAACATGTTTTTAAAGGGAAGTTTATCTTCTGCTGAAATGGATAATGCTCCCTTGGAGGAAGTTTCAGGATTGTTGTAGTCTGTTATGTTTAAATGGATTTTTCAAGCTGTGCATTAGTCTAACTATAGTGAAAGTAAGAATACACAGTATGTTTGCCTTTACTGTACTGTTCTGCCACATTTGAGCTGCATTTTGTGTTTTTAATCTACTGACAGTTGCTTGGTTAAAGATGCTTTTTGACAAATAGTATTGTAACAGGCTTCTGCAATGTGGTCAGGAAATGCTCAGCAGTGAGCCATATAACACATTTGGCTGGCGTTGAGTATCTTAAAGTAATGTCACTCTTTTTTTAAATTTTAGAAGCTTCAGTTTTGAAGACACATTTGTAAATATTCCTAGAGATATTGCCCGGATAAGCAGGGAAGCTGGTGTAGAAAAGTTTATTCATATCTCTCACCTGAATGCTGACATGAAAAGTCCTTCCAAGTACCTTAAGAATAAAGTAAGTCGGAAGTCTGTTTACATAACTTATTCAGAGGGCTGAAAAGTTTCATTTGTCAGACCTGCTTGAAGAACATCTATTTGATTGTCTTCTACTTTTGAATCCTTCTGTTAAATTGTGTTTTCTGGCATACTGTTTGTATCCAGTCTTAGCTGCGTATCCCTATTGTTTGAAGAACATTGAAATATAACTAGTGGGAGGCAGTTTCCTAACAGAAAATTCCTAAAGGGTGGATTCCACCCAATGAATGAGGGTCTGCTGCAACAGTTAATGTGTATATAAAAATCTGCTTTGTTCTTCATGTGAGTTCCAAGGAGAAATGAGAGGAATTAGACTTCTAATATAACTTCCTTTGCAAGTATCCCTCATCTCAACACCTACTGTCACAAAGAAAAAAGAATAGGTTTGATCAACAAAAATAGGCTCAGATTTGGGAACAGACATAAAGGTTGGGAGTCGTGTGGCACAGGAACAGAGAAGTTGGTAGGCAGCCTGAAGGAGTTAGGGGGATGAGGAATGGAATAACTTCAACAGTGTGGCCTTGGATTGATCATATAATTGAATTTACTGTATGTACCTGAACTGAAGATGACTTTGAATTGAAGGATGACCTCCCAATAATTAGATTCCAGAAATGGAAAATATAAATTTGTTATAATTTTTCATGCATTGAATCTAATTATTGGAGGGTTTTCTTAAATTTGTCCCGCAGACCTACTGTGGGGGGTTGGGGTAGGTGGTAGAGAGCCAGGCAGCGGTGGTGGGGGGGTCAAGTAACCTGACTCCTTACTTCTTTCTCCCTACTGCCTCTGTCTACTTCCTTCCCCTCTCCCCAGCACCTGAACCTCTATGCTGTCTGTCTTTCCCCCAGCTTCTGCTTATCCAGTGTCCTGGGACATGGAGCACACGGTCGCTGTGGCCCTGCCTGGCTATGCAGCAGCAGTTGTGGTGATGCCAGCTCCGAGCCATAGCTGCTGCCACTGCTGCTGCATGCACCATGTGCAGCCAAAGTAACCATGTGTTTGTGCCCCTAGTTGGAGTTGGTGGGAGGGGGAAACTGGGGCAGAGTTCTATGAGGGGCAGGTAGGGGCGGAGGAGTGGCTGCAGCTCTGACTGAGCCTGGGTGAGGCCAAAGTCAGCTTCAGCTTGCCCCTCCTCCCATGCCTCACTTGAATTCAAAACAAGGGTTCCCACCCC
>NW_005842269.1:729725-741557 GCF_000455745.1 Alligator sinensis | reverse complement strand
AAATGGTGGGGAACTGTCTTGTATTCCAGTAAATTCAGTAATTATAAGCTCTTTCTTACAACACAGTTATCCATAGAAGGACATGATCTCTCTCCCTTATTAGGAGGTACTGATTTTTTTTTTTTCTGTTCCTTTCTTCTGTGATGACTTCTGTCCCACCTTGAGGTTTCCTTTTCTTTTCTTTTTTTAATTGCTAGGCTTTTTGTGGCCTTTCTTACAATACTACAACAGTTTAAAAACCAGGACCAAAGTACAATGGTTTGGCCTTGTTATATAGGTCAGTCAGGCGTTTTGAAGACAGGTCAGCTGAAACTGAATTTAAAGTGTGTGTGTGTGTGTGTGTGTGTAATTGTCAACTGTTTGGATAGTTTAATGGGGGCCTAAGTCCCATGACCTGTTTCAGATCTTGGTCTTAAACAGTAGTGGATGGGAGAAAATTGCAGCAGTCAACCTACTCGAACTGTGTAGCTGTAGATATTTGTTTTATTGCCAATGAAGACATTAGATCTGATTTACATTTGAATTTAGTAATGAACTGCCTGTTGTGCATTTGTGACTTGCCCTGAGAACTGTGCATTGATGTGTCATTCATCATAGCCAATGACTAAATGAAATAGGATTGTAGCATATTGTCAGAAGTTAGTAGCTGGAATGTTGTGAAGGATTGCCATGTTATGAAGTAACAACACTGTAAATCACTCCAGGCTGCTTAGAGCGGGTCTAATTCATGAGACATTGTGTCATTTTGTTCCTGTTGGTTTATTGACAGGCTGTTGGAGAATTGGCAGTGAGGGAGGAATTTCCAGATGCCATCATTATGAAGCCCTCTGAGATGTTTGGAAGAGAAGACCGCTTTTTGAATCATTATGCAAGTATGCATTCTTACAATAAAACAATATGTATTCTGTATAACTGCCTCTAGGGGGACCAAGAAGGAAGGGAGTATATCTCTCTCAAAAGGAATTGGTACATTTGTATTAAAACTTTTCTGCATTTTGTCATGCTAACATGATTTATGTCAACTAATAAAACTGCACCTCTGTGTTTAAAATGATGACCTGTATGGATCTGGAAAAATATTCAGAGTTTCTAGCTGATAAAATGACATTATGCTTTAAGATTTTTTTGTTCTCATCTGGAGTTTTTGAGAGAGAGCCAGTTCAGCTTACAGGTATGGCCACAACATTCCTAATTTCCAGTACAGGACTGCAGAATCTTAGCTGAGTTTTCTTTATGGCTTATGCATGAGCAAGAATTAGGATTCTGCAGCCAGTTTAGGAATTTGGCTACTGATGTGTAAGTTGGAAGTGAGTCTATGTCCCTCTCCCAACACTGCATGGGCTCTGCACTGCTAATCAGAACAAACAGTAATAATGTTTATTACTCTAGTCAAACAGAAAACTGAAGGTATGCTGTGAGCTCATCAGTTGACCTAAACACCATGTATTAAAGAGTAGATCCAGGCAATAGGAGCACTTGGGATTTTTTTTTAACTTGCTCTGAAGCAAAATGTATTGAATATTTGCCCTATAGTTTAATTTATTAATTCCATTCAGAAAAGTTACAGATATATTTTCTTTACTAGACATGCGTAGGCTTGGTGGTGTGCCTCTTATTGCTTTTGGCAAGAAGACAGAGAAGCAACCTGTATATGTAAGTGCTCGTTAAAGAAAATCTCTTGCTTTCAGATTACTTGTTGAAAATGCATATTTGCTTTTTTTAAATTTACTGTTCCCCAAACTTGTATTTATTTCTCATAGGTGATTGATGTAGCCAAGGCAATTATTAATGCAATTAAGGATCCTGATTCTAAAGGAAAAACATACACATTGACTGGGTAGGTTATTTTTTTTTGTTTCTAAATGCACTTAAAACAGTACTACAGTTATCTTTTACTGCACAGCACATGTAAAGAACACAAAAGTCCTGTTTATCCATCCCATTATGCATACTGTTTGAATCTGAGCAAGTTTCACCCCCATTTTATAATAAAATGGCTGAATTTTTTTTCTTGCTTGCTCCCACCTCCCAGCCCCCCCCCTCCCCCCCATCATTCTTATTCCAGTTTGGTTTTTTGTTTGAATTGGGTATTGTGAACATATAGAGAAATAGGAGGTTTTACCATGTAGAACTCACAGTTTTAATACTTCAGAGGGAGAAGAAAGGCTAATAGCATACAGGCAAATAGGATTCAGCATGTTATCTTGTGGATTTTATCTCTTGTCTTTCTGATTTATGGTAAGCTTAATGCAGACAGCATTTCTTATAATCACTAACTCTCATTATATAGAACCAAATAACATAATCTGTATATACTGTCAAGGGTGTCTTTCAAAGCAAGTGGAGTAACTTTAAATAGGAGCTTTTAGGCATTATTTTAGTAGTATAGAAAACCACCAGCACTTGAATAACACTGCGATAAGTATAATTTAACATCTCACTTTAAATTTAAAAATTTTGGTCAGTTATGAATTCCTCCTTGAAAATTAACAAATGTGTTGGTTATCAGCTCCATTTTGAATTTCTTGATGAAGTAGTGATAGCTCATTTTCTCTTTATTTTTAAATGATTATGGTTATGTTTGGCATTTAAGGGTAACATCGGGGAGAGCCCAGTAGGGTAACAAATTGGGCAGTGGTTTAGTAGGAAAAGTGGAAATATGCTAGGGAAAAATAAGATCGGCGACGAGGCTTAGAGCAGAATTAAGTACAATATATGTTGAGATTGGTGTAGTTTACTGTTTTAAAGGAAAACAAAACAAAAGAGTAGCTGAGTTTACAAAGCACTCTCCTGAAAAGCTGCACAGTATCATACTAAAAAAAAGGATTAGCAGCCTAGGTTTGGGATTTAAAAAGCCTATTTATGACTCGATTGCTTTGCCATATTCATTAGTTTATGACATTTATTACCATGTAAGCTTTCCAGGGTTATGTGCATAGGTCACTGAGAGTTAGTATTTTCATTTTATGATGTCATTCTCCATGATGCTATAGCTGAGCACTCAAACACAGCCACTCAAGAGCAACAGTGTCCTAGCAGCCAGGCTATGTGTCTGAAACCAACCTGAACTGTCATGCTACCTGAAGATTATGCTTAACTTTTCAAAACGGTAGTGCAAGAGGAAGATGGATTGACACAGTAGACACAAGAAAGTAGCAGATTTGAAAGATTGTTCAGGCAGCAGGAACACAGGGGATTTTACCTTCTTGGTATTAGAAATACAGGGAGTAATCAGGTGGACAAGCCCTGTTGCATGCACTTCAGCTTTAGCCAGAAAGTCCTATTAGGATAGAAAAAATATGTTGGACTACAGCGCTGTGGCCCAGTAGGAGGAGCAACTGACCCAACTTTGGGAGGGAGGGAGTTAGCTAGATGACAAGCTTTCTACATGAATGCAGAGAGCAGTCAGCTAATGCCCAAACATATTTTTACAGTTCCAAAGTCTAAGATCTTGGCTTTCTGTCAGATGCCACGAGTTCAGTGCCCAGATTTCAGAGGCAGGAATTTGATAGAGTGTCAGGTTTTTTCTGCAAAGGATTCGGAGGTTCAAGAACATAGCAATATCTGAGGTGCCTTTTAATAAGCAGTTCTTGAAGCTGAAGTTCAGGCCACTTTTGGAAAAGCACAGGAAGGCCATCTTTTGAACTTTTGACTGAATAAAGCTTCACAAGACCTCTTATAGAAGCAACTGGCAACTATTTCAAGTTGTTTAACAATGTTGTGAAATAAAGTGCTAAACTTTTAGAAACAAATATTTTCTAATACTTTCCTCACTTTATGGGATGTGTGTTTAAATTGTGACAGGCAAGTGATGTTATAAATGCTCTTGAACACTTAAAGAGTTTGTCCGTCCTGTTGTTTGATACCTTGTTTCCGTCCCCCCGCTTACTTCTCAACTCTGGTCTGTTTTGTTTATCTCCTTTGTTTGTTATATATTGTCCTTTCAACTATAGGCCTTTCAGGTAGTCACTTCCTGAATGATTATATTGTGACTAATACAGTAAGGACCTAGTCTGATTATTTGATAGGCATTGCTGCAATTAAATGTTTAATAGGTAAATGAGAAGAATGGAAAAGCAAGGAACAGTAAAGAAAAAAAGTGCTAAAGCTGTAGTGTATTTGAATGTCCTCACCCAAAAATCTACAGTATTAGATCAAATGATTTTTAGCCATCAAATTAGAATATAGTTTATGCTGGTTGAATCTGATACTAACTTAGAAAGTGGGAAGCTCAGTAAAAAGCTTTAAGAATTTGATTCACAACTTGATTTATTCATAAGAAGTAATGATAGAATTCTGGCAAATTTGACATAAATTGTTGACATTTACCATTTTATGTAGAGCATAGAATTTATGTGGCTTTATAAGAATGCAATGTACAGGAACCACTGGCTTGAAATCCATGGTAGAGTTGCCATGACTACAAATCCAGGTGAAATCAGTGGGAGTGGCAGGTAAAAATCCTAATGGATTGATTGCAGTTCATGTCATTTGGCTCAGTGTGGTGCTATCCTTGGGTAGAGAGAGGTAGTTTAGCCATGTTAGTCTGAAGTCGGTCAGAAGGCAGGATAGATGTATACTGTTATAGACTGACTAAATGAGATGAAGAGTGTGCGCGCGCGCGCACATGTGCAAGCTTTTGTGAACCCAAGTTCATTTCATCAGATGGTGTGAAAGGACAACGTAGAATAGATCTGTGCAAGAAACTTGCTCAGGTACACTTGGATATCATCTTTCTTACCAGGTACAAGCAAATTAATATCGTACTCAAGGGACTCCAGGTGACGAATCCACTCCATTCCCTTCATTCCTATGGGTTCTTTGCTTATATGCCCCTCAGGCCACTCTCCCTATATCCCTCCTGTTTTTTCACCTGTTATATTCTGATCACTTATTCCACTTTATACTCTGCTGTAGGTTGTCCTTTCACAACATCTGATGAAATGAACTTGGGTTCACAAAAGCTTGTGCACTCTTTCTTAATAATATATATATATATATATATAAGTTAGCCTTATAGAAGTGTATATTTATCCCACTTTCTGACTGACTTCAGACTAATATAGTTAAGAATTTATTTCAGAGAATTGAGAAGTCTGTAGGGCGAAGAGACTCACTGTATAAATTGCTCATTTATGCAATGAGAGGTATTGAACTGCCAGGGAGGGCTGATGGAATTCCAGTAGCTTACATTCCTCTTATTCAGCCATGTGGATGTGTGTCTTTGGAAGTATCATCATCTCTTCTCTATTCCCAGAAGTGTTAGCGTTCAGAAAAACACTTTCTGCTACAGTGATTTTTTGTTTTGTTTTGGTTTTTTTTGCCTTTTTATCCTTGTCTTTTTCCCTGCTGGATCAAATCCTCCAAGCAGTAGCAAGTTTTTGGGCAAAGAAATTTTGGGAAATTGAGTCAAACAAAAGAGTAGAGGATACAGATATAGTGCCGACATTTGTTGTAGGCTACGGGCTAAAGATAGGTAACTGAGTTCTTTTAGACACAGCAGAGGTAGGCAACTCCTGGCACAGGTGCCAGGGCATGGTACACAAAGGCATTTTGCTTGGCACACGCATCTCAGGTCGGATGGCAGGGAAAGGCCTGGGGCTGCATTGCCACAACAAGCATCGGGCCCCTTGCAGCTCCACCACCATCTGCTCCTTGCGCACTAATATCTTAGAAGTTGAAATTGCACATGTTTTTGGCACTCTGCCTCAGAACATTGCTGACCTGTGAGAGAGAGTGTTTTGCCTTCCAAGCCATCTGAATAAAGCCCTGGGGGTTAGGACACAGCAGGCCAGATCCTATTCACTTGGTAGGCCTCTCAATGGCAGTTAGCAGGTAAGGACCCTGATCCCTTTCTCTCTGTTAAGCAGAGTGGAATAGGATCACACTTAAGTGCCTAAGTACCTGAAAAAAGGTTGATTCAAAAGATTAGTTGGTCCTCTTCATTGCTGCTTGTTGTGATCTAGTCGTAAAGCTAGGATGGTGGTAGTATTACAAAAGTAGGTGTATTGAGTGGGGGTTTTTTTTCTCAGGGACTTGGGGGTGGAATAAGTTTGCAATTAGGTGGTTAAGTCCAATTAAGCAACAAATAGATGGAATGGGATCTGACCGTAAGTATCTTTAGTTCAGTCTTATTTCACGTTGCTCCAGGAACTCGCTTTTGTAATGAGCCTGCATCTTCACTTGAAGGCTGAAGTCTCAGAAACAGTAAGGGGAAGAGAAGAGCCACCTCATCTTTTGCATTAACAGATTTTCAGGGATTCGAGCAGGGGTGGAACAGGGTTGTGTTTACATGGCTTAGTATAGATTAGAAGTCTAATGGATGGAATAGGATCTAGCTCAGCATGCGCAAGTCGGTCCTAACATCAGAAAACTGTACTAGGTCCATTTTTACCCATGGTAAGCTATTGAAGGCAATGGCTTTGCACTGATGGTTATGTTTAGTTCAGTGTTGCTAAGCTACTTTTGTTAATAAAATGTGTGAAGAAACATATGAATCATCCTGCTCTGTTCGATGCTTGTTCATTTCACTTAACTCGTACCCTTCTGTTTCAAACAGCACAGTATCTTCTTTCAGTCATTTTGTTTGCTGCCCTCTTAAAATTAGTGATGAAAATGAGATTTTGGTACATTGGGTCATCTACATACATGCTTGCAATAAGAGGCAGAAAGGCATAAAACGGCTTACCTCGCCTATTTACCCAACTTCTTCTTTTTCTTTTTTTTTTAAGGCCTCATCGATACCTCCTTTATGACCTGGTAGAATATGTTTATGCACTTAGTTACAGAATATATCGTCCCTATCCACTTCCACGTTCCATCTATCAGTAAGTAGATTCCTTCCTTTGCTTAGATGGCCAACTGTTATGGTGTAGGAGTGTAAAGAGTGACTGGTCATTAAATACTGTTATAGGCTCAATGTGTGGAATTGAAGACTGACTTTCCTTAAACACTTGTGAGATATTTTAACCATTGTGCTTTGCCAAAAATTAATTCAGAGTCCATTTTATTGTGGTTGTCTTTTAAGGTAACTTTCTACTTTGCATGTTCACTGCATAATTATTGAATAGCCTCCTCTGTAGTAAATCAAAACAAAGTGAAGTCTCCCTTTGTTTAGTCAGTCATTCAGTAGCAAAGTGAATTAACTTTTAGCACAACAGAGACAATGGAGCTATGAGGGAGTAAACTGGAATCTTTCCTGCCCTTGAGCTCTATCAAGTACTGTTGGCTCATTCTACAGCAACAAACCTTGCTCTGCTCCCTTTGGAAATGGGTGCAAATTGGTCTGCAGAAGCATCGTTACCATATAACTGATGAAAGAAAGGACTCAGCTCAACTCTCCATGCACTGGTTCAGATTGCAGGACCAGCTGTTAGAAAAGTTGCAAAGAAACTTGATTTTGAGCAAGGATAAACATATAATGTTATGTTTCAGCATTTAATTTCAATATTTTCTCATGTGGGGTTTTTTTAAACGTTCTTCACTCCCACAGTGACCCTTGCTTGTCATTTTGAACGGTCTAAAGTGGAGTTCCTGGTTAGAAAAACTAAATGCAGAACAGACTCTTACTAATTTCATTGATAAATTAAGTCTGAAAACTTCATTTGTGTTTTCTTTTGTGCATCTGCATAAGATGATAATACTTTCATTTAAACTGTTCTTTTTGCTTACAGTTTAATTGTCAGGTTATTTGAGATGAATCCATTTGAACCCTGGATAACAAGAGACAAAGTGGATCGGGTAGGTGTGGAGCATGTCCATTGGAGATAATTGTCTTCAGGAAAGTGTTAAAAGCATTATTTGTTACACTTGTTAGCAGCCCATGGAACAAGGGGAATGTGTTGCGAAATAGGGGCAAGCTGAGACTTCTGAAGGTGGGTTGAGGAGTAGATTACATCGCTGTTGAATTGGAAGGACAGGAGTGGGCAGGGTTGGCATTTCTGTCTCAAAACATAAGGAAGGAACTACAGTCTGCTGGAAGCAGTGTGGGAGGAGTGTCAGAGATGGGCATGACTGGAGGGGAAGGCTAGTCCAAATAGATACGTGGGGTACAGCTGACTCCTGTTTTAGAGGTTTATCCACCTGGTTGCAGCAACTGAGCTTTGGTTTTCCATATTTTTATATTCTTTCTTGCATTGTACTTAAACTTATATCAGTCTTTTCTGCAGTACGTTGCAGATGGTTTAAAAACAAAATCTTTTATAGTGGGAGGAGGGACCATTGACTTAAACACAGCACCATCTGAACATAAGAACTCAAGGTGAACTCTTTCAGCATTGGGCATGACCAAAATTCTAACTTTACATTGAAATCTAAGATATTCTGGCCCATAAGCAAAATATTGCTTTGCATATAAAAAACGCCTCTAAAAGAGATGGTTTTAGTCAAGTGGCTATTGCTTAAACTTGTTGTAACTGTAAGCATGGCTTTCAGCCAGTGTTAATAAACCAAAGCCAAGGTACTCCATTTGCACGTTAGCCACTGTGTGTTTACACCTTTTGTAGGTGTGTCTTCCAATTTTTGGCTAGCATCTGTCTTAATTAAAGGCAGAATGGTCTGGGGGGGGATATAAGACACCTAGGATTCTCTTCCCAGATCTTTTCACTGTGTGACCTTGACAAAGTTGCTTCCATCTGTTTCACCATCTGTGAAACAAAAACTGTTTCTTATCCTCTTTGGAAACTACTCTGATATCTTTAGGTGTAGCTGTACCTTTTCTGTTCATGAGCTAGTCCAGAGCATACTCCAAATTTTACTATCTCTTTCCCCTCAAAAAAACTGCCCTATGTTGGTTTGTAGAGTCTGCATTCATTCAGCTCAGAGGCATCCCACTTTTGAGCTCAGTTGGTTAAATTACTTTTGGTTCCCTTGTGGCCACACCAGAGCAGGATGCCTACAGCATTGGTGTTTATCCAAATCTAGCCTTCATCTGTTGTCCTGTTTTGAGGTGAGCAGCTGCAGCAGCCAAGCTTTATCAGTGTTTGATGCTGCAGTTGCTGCATTAGGTGGCTGAGCAGGAGTGGAGGTGCGTTTTAATGCTGGGTTTTGGAGCTGTGGTGCAGTTGATGGGAGGCTGAAGTGCTACAGCAAATAAAGTGAATGTGAATGGTGCATACTGTGTTATGGCTATGTTGGTGAAGAGAAGAGCTAAAAATGTTGATCTTAAATGGGGTTTTAATGTATTTAGCTGTGAGCAGCAGTCATACTCAGGGGTGCCCTTTCTTTAGCTCAATCAACCCCAGAGTTGCTAAACTAACAGAATGTCTTTATCTGTTTGTGACCTTAAGTTCAAACTTGGATACGATCTGGGAAATGAAAGATTGGGAAGAGGTAGAACAGGGCCATCTAACCTCAGCTGCCAGGGATCATGTGTACCTCAACTGCCGCCATGCCATATAAGTCACTAATGTGCCACATGAGCTCCTTGAGCCCTTGCCTGCCTGCCCCCAACAGAAGCACACAGAGCAGTGTCCCATCCCCCCAAAAACACACACTGCAGAGATGCACTGTATGGCCTCCCCATCATGCCACAGGCAATTCCTACTGTTCTGGACTGGTGCCTCTACTCTTCACAGTCTTTTCCTACTTGCCATCTAGGCACAGGCTCCCTCCGCTCTGTGAACAGGCAGCAGAAGCTGGAGGAGGGAGGGGAAGCTTAGGGGCTCTAGTAGCAGTGGAAGAGGAAAGGGGAGAGTGGCACCCAGACCAGGAGCCCTGGTGTTGCACATAAGCCCCTCAGGGGCCATATCTGCCAGTTAGCCAGCGATGTTATAGAATACTCTTAACAGCCCTGTCCTTGAGTAATTAGATTTGAACCTAAAGCACTGGGGAGCTTTGGTTTGACACAGTTTTTCATCAGCCCTTAGAGGTGGGACCAGGCAGCTAAATACTAGTAGATCATATCAGTAACAGAATGAGTACAGGGCTGTGAGCTCAATAAAAAGTCCCAAACTAGTTGTTTGGTGTTATTTCTCTGTCAAAGTGCAAGAGAAAAGCTTCCAACCCAGATATGCTCTTGTGAATGCAAGTTCATCATTATTTTAATTCTTTGTGGGTAGGGCACATGATATACTGCAGTATGCCACGTAAGTCTTTCCTAGGGGAACTATCTTATGCCAGCAGCTTTTGCTAAAGGGGATTTTGCAAATTAAGATCCAACTGGCTAAAGGTGAATCTCTCAGGATTTAGTGATACTGTGGCAATTGCAGCAAATTGCATGCAACTCACTGAAGTTTGTTTCCAGTGCTGTGATCCATACCAGTTTATTTCCCTAAGAGAATAAGGAGAGCTCAGTAATATTTAGAACGTGAATGATAAATTTCCTGTAATAGCTAAATAATGATATAGGTCTGCCTATTCTGTCTGGCAAACTTGTTCTTATTGCTTTGTTTTAAAGTTTCATACAACAGACAAGAAGCTCCCTGATCTTCTCGGCTTTGAGGACTTGGGCATTCAACCAACTCCGTTAGAAGAAAAGGCAATTGAAGTTCTGCGCCGTCACCGCAGATTTCGCTGGTTGGATGCTCGTGTGGACGAAGCAAAACCAGCAAAGACAGTTCCTGTCTAACACTTTCTGCTTAGACAACCGTTGTGCCAGTTGGCTTTGTTTGGAAGCTTCTGTACATATGGAATAAAATCTCTATGTTAATCATGTATATTTTATTTCCTCTGTGTCACTTTCAGGTTTTTGAATAGTGAAAAAAAAACTTAGTTGTATGTAAATCTCCTTTAAGGCTAATTTAATCCAATTTAAATGATATTATTGTTTAGTTTGTGAATGTTAAATGTTTGTTTGGGCTCAAGGGGGTCTTAATCCAGTCAGCTTCTTCTTACCACCTGAAAGCCACAGTTCAGTGGGCTTTTAATAAACACTGTCTTAGTATAACATAGCCCAAGCTATTTCAGAGTCCTTTCATCATTGGAACACAGAATCTCCCATTTTAAGACCATATTTTCAGTTGTCTACAACTTTGCGAAATTGTTTGCCCCGTGTTATTGTTTAACAGCTTTCTGTATTTGAGTTTTTTCTGTGCCAGGGACCTGCTTCATGCTGAGATCATAGAAGTAGAGTCAGAAGGGACCTTGTAGATCTTCAAGTCCGACCCCCTGCCTGGGCAGGAGGAAAACTGGGCTCAAATGACCCCATTCGGGTAGACATGGAGCCGCTTCTTAAAGCCCCCCAGGGTAGGAGCCAGCACCACTTCCCTTGGAAGTTGGTTCCAGATTCTAGCCGCCCTAACTGTGAAGTAGTTCTTACGGATGTCCAATCTAAACCTACTCTCCAACAACTTGTGGCCGTTATTCCTTGTTATCCCGGGTGGTGGTAGGGGGAAACAAGGTCTCCCCCAAACCCTTCTGGTCCCCGCTAGTGAGTTTATAGACGGTCACCAGGTCCCCCCTCAGCCTTCTCTTGTGAAGGCTGAACAGGTTCAGGTCCTGTAGCCTCTCACTGTAGGGTCTGCCTTGCTGTCCCCGGATCATGCGGGTGGCCCTCCTCTGGACCCGCTCAATGTTGTCCACATCCCTCTTGAAGTGGGGTGCCCAGAACTGGACACAGTATTCCAGCTGTGGCCTGACCAATGTCACGTAGAGGGGGAGGATCACCTCCTTGGCCCTACTTGAGATGCACCTCTGGATGCATGATAGGGTCCGGTTAGCCCTGCCAACCGTGACCCTACATTGGCCCATGTTCATGGAGTCAATGACTCCAAGATCCCTTTCTGCCTCCCTGCTCTCAAGAAGGGAGTTTCCCATCTTATAAGTGTGCTGCTGGTTACTACTGCCCAAGTGCAGCACCCTGCACTTGTCAGTATTCATAGATTCATAGATGCC
>NW_005842269.1:726737-727192 GCF_000455745.1 Alligator sinensis | reverse complement strand
TGAAGTCCAGAAAGACTACATCCACGGCGACACCTGCATCCAATGCTTTTGTGGCCTTATTGTAAAAGGCAATCAGGTTGGTCTGACGTGATCTGCCCCTAATGAAATGATACTGGTTGCCCTTGAGCATCATCCCCGATGCCGGCCCATCACAGATGTGCTCCTTGATCTTCTCAAAGAGTTTCCCCAGGATTGAGGTAAGACTGACGGACCTATAGTTGCCCGGGTCCTTCCTCCTTTTTTCAAAGATGGGGACCACATTGGCCATCTTCCAATCATCTGGAACCTGACCTGAGCACCATGAGCGCTTGTAAAGCCGTGCCAAGGGCCCTGCAATAACCCCTGCTAGCTCCCTCAACACCCTGGGGTGGAGAGCATCTGGACCTGCTGACTTGAACATGTCCAGCCCCTCCAGAAGCACTCTAACCCGGTCCTCCTTAACCTCAGGTCTTGCA
>NW_005842269.1:716800-726215 GCF_000455745.1 Alligator sinensis | reverse complement strand
CCAGGACCAGGTCCAACAGGGCATTTCCTCTGGTGGGACTGTGCACCTCCTGGGTTAGTGGAGGTCCTGTATCTTGGCCAGGAGCCTCCTGGAACGGTCTGATCTGGCTGACTGCTCCTCCCAGCAGATGTCCAGGTAATTTAGATCACCCGTGACAACTACATCCCTTGCCTTAAGTGCCTCTGCAAGCTGGCCTGAAATTTCCCGGTCCAGCTCTTCCCCTTGGTTGGGGGGTCTGCAGTAGACCCCCAACGTTAAATCCCCCTCCCCATGACCCCCTTGTATCTTGACCCAGAGCACTTCAGCTTGCCCCTCCTCCGACCCCATTTTGCTGGCAGAGGATGTGTATTGCTCTTTGACATAGAGTGTCACACCCCATCCCTTCCTTCCTTCTCTATCTCGCCTGTAGAGTCTATAGCCCCCAATGCTAACTGCCCAGTTGTGGGATGAATCTCACCATGTTTCTGTAATCCCTACTATGTCTGGGTTTGAACTGGCTGTTCTGAGGGCGAGTTCCTCCTGTTTGTTCCCCATACTCCGAGCATTGGTATACAGGCATTTAAGGCCTTGCATACCTGTGCATGCCACCCCCCGATTCGGAAGACTATCCGGACCCCTGTTTCTTACCTGGGCACTCCTTGCATGTGTCATCTGTCTTGACTGGGTGGTATCTCTACGTCTTCCTGAGGTCCCTCCCCCAGCGAGGCTAGTTTAAAGCTCGCCGTACGAGATCAGCCAACCTGGAAGAGAAGACACGCTTGCCTTTAGGAGAGAGGTGAAGCCCATCCCGCCCCAGCAAATCTTCTGCCCGAAAGCATGGGTCATTATCTAGGAACCCAAGGCCCGCCTGGTGGCACCAACTCCATAAGCGCCGGTTGACCTTGCCAATGCAGGCCTCGTGTCACCGTCCCTGCCTACTCACCGGAAAAAGAGAGGAGAATACCACCTGCGCCCCGTCTCCTTATGCTTGGCCCCCAGAGCCTTGAAGTCCTGTTGTTTTGGTATAGTTCAAAGAGTTGTTTTGGTATAGTTCAGCCAAAATGGTTTGTTTGTTTATTTTTGTGCCTTATCTTGAAGTTTTGGGGTGCCCATGTTCTGGAGAAGAGACTTGAAATATGATAGAGGAAATGACACGTCTCAGGAATGTGCGTGTTCCTGGTTTTGTAGCAAATCTTTGAAAAATGCAGTTTGCACATGCCCAGAGAATAGAAATTTGCCGTTTAATTTCCTGATGCTGGGAAAGGGGTATTTGGAACTAAGGAGAAAGATGAGGAAAAAGAGGGTCTGAAATTGGATAAGAAGTACATGGCAAGTCAGAAGCAATAGGGACTGATTTTGGTGGGGTGATGAGACAGGAATGGGAGAGAGAAGGAACTACGATAGCCAACCAAGGAGTCTGGAAGTTGAGGGGGGACTGAGCTGAGAAGTAGAGCCTGGGGCTATAGCTAGGTGAGGACAATGGGGCTGCCAAGAGGAGGCAGAATGGAGAAGAGTTTGGAGGTAGAGTGTAGAAAGGGTTATGTTTTATCTGTGCCCACTAGGACATGCTTGCTGTCACAACCTGGAACAGAACCCCAAATCCCCAAGTCTCCTCATTCCTCTTTTGTCAACAACAGTTTGAAAACCACTGGCAATGTGTGCATCTCATCCCCCCCCTATGCTTATCCACACAGAGGACATCCATCTATTCCTGCTATCATTTACCTTGCCAACAGAAGTTCAAAAGTCTACACGGTGAGTCTGAAACCTCTAATGCTAATGACTGTGTAGTTATTAATATTGATGCCAGATGGTAGAATTTGCTGTTATAGTTCACTTTGTAAAGAAAACCTAGAAAATCTTGCACAGACTTGTCCAAACTTAAAATTTAAGGCCAAGTAACTCATAGTGAATATTCACTGTTAAGTGCCTGAAATCTGATTTATTTATTTATTTTTCAGAGCACCTAGGATATAATGCTTTCATTGACTTTAGTTGCTTGTATGAGAGCTCAGCGAGAATGAGAACTTCATGTTCTCTTTGCTTTTTTAAGTTGTGGTGTTCTCTTGTTTGTTCTGTTGTTTTATAAATTATTCTGTTCTCTTATAAGTGGCCCTGAGGCTTTGATGGGAAGGGTAGCATACAAATTAAATAAATAAGGTTTGGCCACCAGAAAACTCATGGGTGACCAATGTGTGAAAAATGTGGAAAAATTCTCCAGCATCACACAGGAGCACAGTGTAGAAACCAGGATATAATTGCTTTGTCTTGGCTTAGCAATCATTTACCTTTTCCAAGTGAGTCTTTCCTCTCCCCGCAACCCACTGCTGCATAAGACTAGTTCATAACTCATACTCACCAGGAGGTTAAATTAAGATTGTACAAGGGATCTTAATTCTGACACTTCTAGACTTTTGAGCCTTTGATGTTGTGACCTCAGTGATCTAGTGGGAGGCAGGGGGGACAAGTATTTGTAGTCAGTTTGGGGCTTTTGCTTTTTGCTTCTGAACAGCCATGCATCCATAATTTTGTGGCTAGGAAGGCTCTTTGCAACCAAAATGCAGCAAAATCGTAATCCTCAGGTTGTATTAATGTCTTTGAATATAGGGGAGGGTCTCACTTTTCTGAAGTACTTTGATTCTAAAGAAGATCTTGGTACCAAAGTGCTTCCTAAATTAAACAGGCCTGATGTGACAAAGGGGTGAGTGGGCTAAGTTCTAACCTGCGCTTCTCATAGTGGGGGCTAAGTGTGAGTAGGTTTTGCTGTAAATAACTTCAGAAGCAGGATACCTTTATACCCTTTTCACCCCAGGGGCAGGTAGTGTCCCAGCCACCTGCAGAGGGTTCAGGATTGAGTGTGTGGTCGGGGGTAGAAAGGTAAGAAAGGTTTATTGACTTAACAAACACACAACTACGCGTAAATAACAAAACAAGGACAGACAATAATAATTTGCATCAGCAACTTATCGGCAGTCCCCTCTGATGCCTGATGTATGACAAGTTTATTTTCTGCAAAGCCCAGTGAAGTCAGGCTCCCCGATCAGTGCTGTCCAAGAGGTACCGGGAAGGACCCTAGTATTCCGTCCTCGGGCTCCTTGAGATCCACGGGCCCACTGATCCAGGTCAGCAGCTAATTAGTAGTTCCTTTCACAGAGCTGTATCTTCCTTCTAAATGATTTCTGGATGTGCCAGCCAATTTATAACTTTTGAGCTATGCTGATAATTTACAGCCATCCAGATTCTCCCATTATAATTATTCTTAGGACTGACCAATAGCAGTACAAGCCTTGCATTCTTCTGATAAGGTTAATTTTAACTATGCCACTAAGCTTACCACTACTTCTACAAGGCTTTGCTAAATTTACTAGGCGTTACTACAGCTTTGACTTTAATCAGGCTTTTTAACAACAACATGTAGCTTAATATCTGAACAAATGACAGAAAAACACTTGGTCTAATCATCACAGCGTTCAGCAAGCACCTTAGACACAATTTTCAGCTGTCACAGATGGTTCTCTGATTGGTTTTCCATGATGCCGTGTTTCATTATATTGTTTGAGTGTTTAGGTTAGTTTATTAATTGTTTTGTTGCAAGTGTGGCTGACTGGGCCCGAGGAGAAAAATGAGGCTCTGAGAGACCTGGTGAAAAGGGTAGTCCCAGGGCAGACAGGGAGAAGGCCTCTGGGGCAGATAAGGACAGAGGGAACTGGAGTGACACAATAAATCATAAACAATGCGTGTTGGAAGGGACCTCGGGAGGGCATCTGATCTCACCCCCTGCTCAGAGCAAGACCAGCCCCAACTTGAAAACCTCCAAGGATGAAGATTGCACAACTTCTCTTGGGTAGCCTGTTTTGAGGTAGTGCCGTTTGACCCATTGGCACTCTGACCCCTCCTTGAAGAAGAAAACACCACCACCTTCCCAGGAGTTGAGCAAACAGGAGTTTTCAGAGATGGGTATGCTATGCAACACTCGGGAAGCCAGGGACTGAGAAGAACCAGGGCCTCGAAGCCAGAGACTTGCCCCATGTGAAGCCATGTTAGGGCTGGCTACAGGGGGTCCTCTTGAGAGAGGGAGACTGAACAAAGCTGGTTCTGGAGGAGGCCCAAGGACAACCCTTCCCTTTCCTCTCAAAAGGGGCATTAATCCTGCCCATCAATCTTTCTCCTATAATTTGCATTATTCCATAATTTAAATTCTCATTGCTGTCTCATTCACCACTTATTTACTACCTAGCTTATAGTTTTCAGGTTATCTCTATCTATTGAATTTGGAGTAATGTTTCTGAAGATGTATCTAGCACAGTGCCTATGAACCATGTGGAAAAATGAGGGAGAGATGGCATATAATTCACCCTGCCTCTGTGTATTTGCAGTAGAACAGGTGGGCAATTATTTAGGCTGGAGGGCCACTTAACAAGGTTTAGTGAGCTCTCAAGGGCCCCAAGGTACACCCCTTGTTAAATTGCCAAGCCCTGCCCCTTGACAGGTGCCCCACCCCCTGGTTGTTATCTTGCGGCAGAAGTCCTGCCCCTAACTCTTGACCTTTGCCACCAGAAGTCTCTTTCCTGTCACATGGTCCATGATATAAGAAAGCTCACCCACCCAACACTAAACTTTGCCCTGCTCGCCACCGTGTTGCTCCCAGAATGCTCTGTCCCTCACATCTGGACTAGGAAACACTGCTCATGCACAGGGCCTGCCCCTAAGTTCTGCCTTCTAAGTCATGAGGCACAGGCATGACCTATCAGGTAGCAAGGGGTTGTGACCCCTCTAACAACCTGCCCCGTCGCCTTCAACCAGTCAGTGGGAGGTTGGGGGACGTTGGACATCTCCAAGAACAGTGCCAAACCAATTCATTTGAGGGCCTCACACGCACAATTTTCCATAAGAAATCATTTTAACAAAGTGATAATAAAAATCACATACTAAAAATCAAGCATCTACTATAACATATTTTAATTTTATTTAAAAAAATATTTTGTCTTGATTTGTGTGCGTTTGAGTAGCATATATACAGGCAATTGCATAGTAGCTCAAAATAAAGTCTTACTCTTGTATATTGTGTGTGGGTGGGTATGGTGGAGTGTGGGTGGTTGTGGCAGGGTGTGGGTATGGTGGGGTGTGTGGAGGGTGTGTATGTAAGGGGTGTGGGTGTATGTGGGGGGAAGCCCAAGTGCTAGATCCTAGGCTGGGGATGGGTAGGGGGAGGGAGAGGCAGGAGATGCTTTTAGCAGAGCTGCAGGTGCAGTCTGCCCCCCTTCCCCCACCCCCGCAGCCCACAGCTGCTCCCTAGCACGTTGCATGGGACCAACTCCTGCCTGCACCCACCTGGAACCACCCTGGTCCTAGCAGAGTGGGTGGAAGGTGGCCAGGAGCTGGAGCCAGAGGCCCCATGTGCTGGGGCATGAGCTCAGGTTGCAGCTTCCCCCCTGCCTGCTGCTGCTTCCTCTTCCCTGCCTGCTGCCTAGAGCGCTGCAGCAGGGACGGGAGGAAGAACCACTGGAAGCGGGGCCAGGGTATTGAAGTTCCCTGGACGGTTATAGTGGTGGCAGCAGCAGCCCCACTGGGAAGCTGTGCACTCTGGCCTGGGTTGGGGCTGGAGACAGGGCTGGGACCCTCCAGAGGGTGAGAGCCCAGGGCGCACTGCCCTGGGCAGAAGCGGGCAGGGCTTGGATCCATGCGGAGTGCAGCAGGGACACTCATGGGCTGGATACAATTAATTGGTGGGTGCCTGCCTGTGGGCTGGATTCAATCAGTTCTGGCCCACAGTCTGTATTTTGCCCACCCCTGCAGTAGAACATGCAACTACTGCAGGCAGCATAGATAGCACTGTCTAGAGCTAGCCCATTAACCTGGGAGTCTGCAGAGCTGTGTTCTGTTCCCGGCTCTGCCATTAGTACAGTATGCGAGTATGGGCAGGTCTGTCAATCTTTGTACCTCCATTTCCCCTCTCTGTAAAATAAGGACATTGACAGTCCCTTTGTTATGCTGTCTGATGCCTTGGAAGAGACTTAAGCAGGTATGAGGCAATTATTTGGGGGATTGGAGGCCAAGGTGGAGAAAGTAAAGGTAAACGTGAAAGCAAACAAATGTTAAGGCTGGAAGATAAATCTCTCTAGAGCCTAGGAATGTCAAAGAAATCTAATAAAATGTGGTGCCAAATACAACAGTCATGTCCCTGAAGAACCACATGCAAAGGCACTGATCTCCAGAATGTTTTATTATTTCCAATGCAATGTGTATACTTCCTGTGCCTACCTGGATTGGGCCCTTTGTGAAGGGATCTGTTTCTTGTCAAGTATGTACTGCTAGCTGTAATGACAGAGTGCAAGGTACTGATTCTGCTTTCATAACTTTTTCTCAGAGAAGGACAGTAGTGTTTTGGGCAGGTGAGTGGCGCTGGCTGAAGTAAGAATTTCCTGTGTCAGGACAAGGGAGGATCCATAGGAGAAATCCTGAGTTTTGGGAAAGTCGGTGAAGAGAGTAGTTTGTCTGTTCGTAGTTGTGTTTATTTCACTAATTATTCTGGAAAGTCCATTTGGGATTGGCTTGGGTCTTGTGGTGACAAAGTTATTCCCATGGTAGAATAGTCATATACTCATATACTGGCTCTTGGCTCACAACAAATCGTTATAGCTAAACCACAAACTTTGCTACCCAATGTGCTTTCAGCAAGGGCATTTGAAAATCAATTAGTCCTGTTGATCCTTGTTGAAAAAACACAAAGCAATTGAAAAGTGAGATTATGGTGACAGGTTAAAACAGACATTTGGAACAGTGGCCACAGGAGGTCACTAGTGGAGCAGAAAGTACCTATGGCCTCTAAAGTTTAGTTTTTCCTTTACCAGACTGCCAGACATTTCAGCATGGTGCTTTGTGTGCGGATTGTGCTGGCTGCTGAAGAATGCCTTGGATTTGAAAAGTTGTCTAAGTTTATTCAACTATGCAGTTGGTGCAGTGAAAAATATCCCCTCAAACAAATTCTTAACGCCTTATGTCTTCCCCTTTATGACATATATAGCTTGGAGTTGTATCCCTGCAGTTTAGCACTAAGCTTCTCTCTGTGTTCTTGTTCACTGTCACAGCATTTTGCTTTGCCTGTCCAGCGGGGGTCAACAACCCCTGGCATGTGTGCCAGAGCATGGCACACAAAGGCATTTTGCTTGGCACTTATGCCCTGGGGTGGATAGCAGGGAAAGGGCCTGGGTTGTGCTGTCCCAACAAGGATCAGGCCTCTCACAACTCCCCCACCATCCACCTGGAAGCATTCATGCACCTGCTGCTAGAAATGAATTGGGCTGGGGCTCCACAGACCTTGGTGCAGCGGTTTGCAGCCTCTAGCCTGCCTGCCACAGTCAGCCCAGGTTCTGGCCAGACCCTTGCCGTCTGCCACAGAGCCCGGGCTGCTCACAGCGGGTGGCAGGGAGGCAGCAAACCTCTGCAGTTGTGTGGTCTGTGGAACCCTGGCCCAGCTTGTTGCTGGCAGCAGGTGCACGCATGTCTCAGGGCAGATGAAGGGGAAGGGGCTGGGGCTGCACTGCTACAACAAGGATTGGGCCCCTTGAAATTCCCCCTCCATCTACCCCGGCACATCAACATCTTACAAGTTGATGTGCTGGGTTTGGGCTGTTTTTGGCACGCTGCCCAAAAACATTGCCAACCCCTCCTCTAGATTCATCTCGATTTATGGAAACGCCTCCCTCCGTTTAGCCCTTACCCTTGAGTTGTGAGATTTAGCAGAGGGTGAAAGCCCCCAAGCCTCCCCCTCCTGCTTGGTTGGAGAGCCCAGAAATCTGTTACAGTTGCACAGGCCGGCATCTTCTTGCTGCACATAACCTGTGTGAAGAGAAAGGCATTGTCATAAGGCAGAGGGGGTGGTGTTATAGCCTTCATGTGCTATAGAATCCCTATTCCTAGGATTGGGAATGTTCCGCATTTCTCTCCAAAAATATGAAAGTGCTGTGAAAGCAGTCAAGGATGTGAACTGCACAAAGGTGGCAATATTGCTGTAGAAAGCAGGGTAGTCTCATTGAGAAGGATAAATATTGAACAAGAGGCTGGTGATGACAAATGAAGTTTGTGGTTACAGCTCAGACTAGAACAATAGCCTTCATCTTCCCATCTTGCACCTTATTTGTATTATGGTAGTGGCAAGGAGCTTTAGCTGTGGGCCGTCATGCTGGATGCTGTCCAGACAAAAAACACAAAGAGGAATCCCTGCCCTAATGAGCTTCCAAACCAAGTAGCCTCAAGACCTTTGCACACCTTAATAAAATGAAGCAGGTGCCTTCATGTGGACTAAATTCTAGATGAAGAAAATTCTTTTCTAATTTAAATTAGAAAAAAATTTCTAATCTTTCTTTTCTAATTTTTTAAAATACTGTGTTTGGGTTCCTCCTTTATCTTTGCACCTGACTAATAAAATGAAGTCAGACCTTACACTGGATAGAATTTCTATGGTGATTTACATGTAGCATAACGACTAGGAAATCATGTTTTAATAATTTGGTGGTAGGGATTTGGTGGTAGGGGTCTGCTACAGACCCCCACACCAAGGGGAAGAACTAGATTTGGGGCTCCTGAGGCAGCTCTCGGAGACCATAAAAACTAGGGAGGTGGTAGTCATGGGGGACCTAAACTACCCAGACATCTGCTGGTAGGCGCAGACAGCAAAGTCCCACCATTCACGCAGGTTCCTATCCTGTGTACAGGACCACCATCTGATGCAGGAGGTACATGGTCCCACTAGGGGGAATGCCTTACTGGACCTGGTATTGGCAACGGAGGATGACATGGTAGGAGACCTACATATCAGTGGTCACCTGGGGGACAGTGATCACCAAATAATAGAATTCACCACAAGACGTCGAGTGGGTAAGGTAACTAGTAGGGTGAAAGTGGTAGACTTCAGGAAGGCTGATTTCAATGAACTCAGGCGATTAGTCAAGGACGCACTGCAGAGTAGGAGTTTTAAAGAGTTGGCAGCCCAGGAAGGGTGGCTGTGCCTTACGGAAATGATCCTTCAGGCACAGGGGGAGATGATCCCAATGCGGGGTAAAGGGGCCAAGAGGCTTCCTTGGCTGACCAGAGAAATCCAGAGCAGCCTACGGGCTAAAAGGCGGGCATATAAAAAGTGGAAACGGGGAGAGATTACTAAAGAGGAGTATACCTCCTCTGCTCGCACTTGTAGGGAGGCAGTTAGACAGGCCAAAGCTACCATGGAGCTGAGGATGGCATCCCAAGTTAAGGATAACAAAAAATTGTTTTTTAGATATATAGGGAGTAAAAGGAAGGCCCAGGGAGGAATAGGACCCCTACTAAATGGGCATAAGCAATTGGTGATGGACAGGGGAGACAAGGCTGAACTCCTCAATGAGTTCTTTGCCTCAGTGTTCCTAAGCGAGGGGCAAGACAAGTCTCTCACTGGGAATGC
>NW_005842269.1:667502-715327 GCF_000455745.1 Alligator sinensis | reverse complement strand
CTGCCTATGCAGGGGGTCGGACTCGATGATCTATTGAGGTCCCTTCTGACCCTAACATCTATGGATGTGTAAAGAAAATGTGTAAAGCACCAATAGAAAAAATCCTATTGATTTGGGGTTGAAAGTGGGAAAACTGAGAGCAAGCTGTTAGTGTGAATATACAGCTGTGTGGCTTGGTCTACATAATGTGTAACCTTTTCAGTGAGCTCCAGTATCACCAGGCCCATAGATAACCTGTTCCACTTAAAAGCAGGTTTTTAAACCTAGTGCATTAAGAATTGACACAACATTGGGTTGATTAATAGCAGAAAAGCCTGCTTTAATAATTACCAACAAGTTCAGGGTGCAGAGTGGCTGCTTGATCTTTTCTGGACTGTACACCTTGTTGGCAATTTTGTCTTGCTTTTTATACTGTTTTAATTGTATAGCTTCAAAGCATTTTTCCTTGATGGTTCGCTGATTAAGGTCCATACAAAACAGGGAGGAGAAGGGTAACCATCACATTACAATTGTTAAACTGCCTGGCTCCTGTTTTTGGATTTGTCCAGGTGTGAAGAATTGTGTTTCTTGGAGCTACTGAAGTTATTGGTCAATTAAATGATGAGTCTTGAGTAGCTAATCAGGATACCTCAAGGCATTGGTTACCAGACCTGTTTTTGGTTATTTGTTTAACAATGGGGAAAACCTGCTCTCATCTCTGGTCCTCCCACAGTGGCCTGGCCACTAGACCAGGGGTGTTTTATTCTTGGAAGTGCACCCCTGTGAGGTGCATGTCTCTGTATGTACCCAGATTGGTAGCAAGAAGATGGAAAAAGGACTATATTTTCCCTGAGGGGCTGCGTGGCCTGGACACTCACCTAGGAAATGGAAGGTTCTGGGTTCTAGAAACCCTTCATCAACTGGAGAGCTGAACCTGAGTCTTTCCAATTTCCCATCCTGCTATAACCACTACTTCCCAAGGAGCAGGGATTCAGATGTCAAGAGCAGAGGTCCCAGGGGAAGAGCCACATACATGCCTGATGTGTTCAGAGGCTGGAAGGGGAAGTCCTGGAGTTGGGACCTACAGGTATTGAGCTTCTTCTACCTTGAAACAGGAAGTGTGAATCCTCATGCTTGGTTGCATACAACCCCTGGTGTTAGATGCTCCTTTGCATGCTCTAGGGAGGTGCTGGGTTGGATCCTGATCAGGGGGAAGTGGGCTTCTGGTGAAGTATGTATTTATTTACTAGGCTGCTTCTAGGAGGAGTCCTAGGTTGTGTGGACTGCTAACAGACTCATCCAGGATCCCCTGCTCATCATTTGTGGTGGGTCACTTCAGTCACAGGGTGGTGTTTCTCCCGTTTGTTTGGAGGACCGGAACTTTACAAACATGGGATGCAACATCCACTTTGGCACTAGAGAGAGATAAAACCCTGAAACAAAGGGGTCTAGAGCTTGGCTTGTTGATCCAATCTGGCCCAGCCAAAGATCCCACTGCATAACAGGAAGTGAAGCACACTTCACACAGAGCAGGGTGCAAAATACTTCAAGGAACAGGCAGCTCCTCTGTGTCCTATGATGAGACCCAGGAAATTATGAGCAGCCCCATTAGTGCTTTGCCTGAAGCAGAGAGTGCTTTCAACTCCCTTCTTCTCCTGTTGTTAGGGGTTGGTGGAGGAAGGCTCTAGCAGAAGTCCCTCAGGATCTCTTCTCCAGTGAAATAATACTTGGGGGTCCAGGATTGGCTAATGTCGCCAAGAGACAGTCAGCCAGCATCACTTCCAGGGCTGGAGTCCTGTCACCAGCAGAACTCTGATCTTCAGGTGCAGGCAGAACCAGGGGGTAATCAATCGCTCTAATGTCGGGGGTTCTGTTACCTGCTCTGTTCAGGGGCAGTACAGATCCTGACAGCAACCCCAGCATCACACACTTTATCAAGTAATTCCTCACAGATTCCCCTGGGTTTTGGTGGCTAGCCCTGAACTGTCCCTTAAAGATTTTTCTTCCCATATTGATTCCTATATCTGTAATGCTTTGGGGGATTGCTTCCCTCCCAAAGCCACTATCCTGGTGAATGACTGCCTGAACCTCAGAAGTGGCACATGACCTCAAAAGGCAATGCCACTCTGTCAGGCTCAGGGATTAATTTTCCATGATATTCAATGACTTCTGCAGCCACTGGGCCAGGTTCCTTATGTTTGCCTGACCTAGTGCCTTTCCCAAGGCAGCCAGATCCAATCCAGTGAGGGGGGATTGTGATCTGGGTGGTCTGTCTGGGATTCCCATGGGCATCTCTAGTGATGGAGGTCCCTGTGGCTGCATCTAAATCGGTCACTGGGTCACTCCCTTTCTCGGTCTTGACTGTTTCTGGGGATGGTGAAGAGTTTGTGGGCTCCTCAGGACCCTCCCAGCTATCCTCCTTCCAAAACTCTCCTGGGTAGAAGGGAATATCTGGGTCTCAGCCTTGGTCTTCCTGGATCACAGCTGGAAATTTGGAGGCTGCACTCCTGGAGTTCCTTTTTCAATCAGTTAATGGTGGCAATACAGAGGCTATGGTTTACTTTTGCACCCTTCTTGGCCGAATCCTTTGCCAGTGTTTTAACTAGACTCTGCAAGGCCTCTCAGCTGGCCTTTTCCTGACCCAGTGTCTCCAATTGCTGGGTCTGGTCTGGCTTTTGTTAATTTTTACCAGGTCCTCATTTTCTATTTCTAAATTTCAGTACAGCCCTTTTAGGGTTTGGTTGCTTGTTTCTAATTGAACTTATCTGTCTTGCAGATCATGCAAATGGGCTTTTAGGTTTTCGAGCTCGGAGACCCTTTCAGATTTTTCTTGGTTTGCCATTTCTACTGAGTGCCACAGCAGCCGCACTAAGGCACTGTGCCACCTCTGGGCCTAGGGATTTTCACAGAGGCAGTAGTCTTCAAATTGCTTCTCCAGATCACCAGTAGAGAAACCTGGGACACAGACATTCTCCTTTCATGGGCTAAGCCCACCTTTCAAGATTTCTTTATGGAGAGAGGGGACATCCTTACTCCTAACCCACATGACCTCCTGTTTTCCCACCCCGGTCTTAGGGGTCCTAGTCTTGAACAACTTGAACATAGCTCCTAAATAAACACAAACAGCAGCTGCACAAACAATTACAAATACACACACCCACAATATCTAAAAGCTCTCATCTAAAACCAGTTCCTGGGTCTGTCAGTTGCCTTAAGCCCTCATACTCCCAACTCTTCACAGGAATTCTATAAAGCACAAATTTGGACAATGCTCAATTCAGTCCCCACCACATGTAGGTGACTGCTAACAGCAACAATAGCAACAACAGTACCAGTATCTCTGTAAGCAACCCTACCAACTGTAACAACAGTCCCTGCTACGTGCAGGCGACTCACAACAACAGCAATAACACTTCAAGCCTGTCATTTTCCTTAGGCCCTCATGCCGCCGCTGCCGCCAACAACAACAACAGTAGTCCCTGTAGGTGACTTGACAATGAACTTAATTGCTTAACACAAACACGTACAGAGGATGCACACTAGCTCACTCAACTCACACTACTCACTCATGCTCATTCCCTCTAACAACCATGATATGCCCACATTCTCCACCAAATAAATGTTGATTTGATAAACAAGATCAATGCTCAGGATCTCAATATCGTGCTGTTAGTCAGGAGGGTGTGACACAATTATATACACAGACTCAAACTGCATATACAAAACTACTGATACATACACACACACACACACACACACACACACACACACACACACACACACACACTTCAGTGGCTGTGTGTTAATACTAGGGGGTGCTTGGTGACTAGGGGGCACTTGGGGCCCCAGGTGGAGGTGACGGCGATAGCAGGGAGCATGGGGATCAGAGCTGGGATGCTGAGAGGTGGTGGAGAGGCAAAGCCAGGAGGTGCCAGAGCCGGGAGGCAAAGGGCAGAGCCAGGGCCAAAGCTGGGAGGAGAGCAGAGAGCCGGAAGTGGCGGAGACCTGAAAGGAGGTAAGTCAGGGTTAGGAGAGGAGCTTGGAAGCAGGTCGGGGGTTAGAAGAGAGCTGGGAGGCAGTAGAGAGTGGAGAGAATCTGGAAGGCAAGTTGTGAGAGCGGAGAGCCGGGAGGTGGTAGAGAGTGGAGAAGCAGAGCCAGGAGGGAAGTTGGAAGTTAAAAGAGGAGCTGGGAGGCAAGCCGGGGGGAAGAGCAGAGAGCTGGGAGGTGGCAGAGAGCAGAGGAGCAGAGCCAGGAGGCAAGCTGGGGGGAGAGTGGAGAGCTGGGAGGAGGTGGAGAAGCAGAGCTGGGAGGAACAAAACCCATAGGCAAGCCACAGGGAGAGTGGAGAGCGGAGAAGCAGAGCTGGGAGGAGCAGAACCAGGAGGCAAGCTTGGGGGGGTTAAAAGAGTTGCTGGGAGGCAAGCCGGGGGGAAAAGCAGAGAGCTGGGAGGCATGTTGGGGGTCTAAAAGAGGGGCTGTGAGGCAAGCTGGGGGAGGGGGAAGGAGAGAGCGGAGAGCCAGGAGGTGGTGGAGAGCAGACAAGCAGAGCCAGGAAGCAAGCCAGGGGGAGAGTGGAGAGCTGGGAGGTGGTGGAGAGCGGAGAAGCAGAGCCAGGAGGCAAGTCGGGGGTTAAAAGAGGAGCTGGGAGGTAAGCCAGGGGCGGATAGCTGAGAGAGATGGCAGAGGGATGGGAGTTAGAAACGGGGGTGGGAGTGGGGAGCCTGGGGCATGGATCGCAACAAGACAAAAACCACCTCGGGGTCCCGAATATCAGTTTTATTAGGCAATGGAATATACATACCACAAAATTATTGGTGCTCACACCCACTCACACAATGGTAGCAGAAGAGGAAAGGCTTAGTAGAGGAATTGAAGTCAGGGTATATAGAAACAGAACTCGGGTCCCTTGCTTGGAGGGAAGATGTGGGTGATGGTTACCTATCCCAGGCTGAGAGTTGATCCTCGATGGCCTGTTGAAGTCTTCTTCAGAGGGGGTCACTGGCAGGGGCTCTGGGTGGATAAGTGGCATGGCATAGTGCTGGTCTGGATGGAGAGGGCATCCCAGATGTCACATTCTCCACCCCTTTTATAGGGGTGGGCTACCTGTGACTCCAATAGGGAGGACATGCCCAGGCAAGGGCCAGTCCTGCTCAGATATATACATATACCACGTACAATGCTTCTCAACAGTCTTCTACGCCTGTTACCCTGTCATACAAGGAGGTTAGTTTTATTTAACACGTCTCATTCTTGACAAGTTCAAATTGGATGTTACTGTAGATTGTTTGGTTATTTGTTCCAGTATCTTCCAGGAACTGAAGTTGGGCTGACTGCTCTGTAGTTCCTTGGGTCCATCTTTCTTCCCCTTTTAAAGGCAGGCTTCTGTGTTTGCCCTTTTCCAATCTTCTGGAACCTCATCAGACCTCCATAGTTTCTAAAAGATAATAATCACTAATGACTCTGAAATTTCTCCAGGCATTTTGCTCAGTCTAGGATGAAGTTCAGAAAACTTCTAACTTTCCTAATAACCATTCCCTTCTGATTCAAGCCTGAGCACTTGCGTTTTTGCCACCGGACCTGGCTATATTAGCCATCTGATCACAGTTAATTATTATATTGAAGACTGAAGTAAAAAAGGTGTTAAACATAGGTCTTCTTAATAACATCTGTTATTAGTTTTCTCACTACAATGAATAGTGGACCAAAACTTTCCTCAGAATTCCTGTAATTTTTAATGTCTTTACATCATGTTGTTGTTGTCCTTTATGTCCCTTGCCAGTTGTATCTCAAGTTGTACCTGGGCCTTTCTTATTTTTGTCCAAGCAGGCTCATGTTATTCTTTTATGCTCCTCCTTAGTAATGTGTCCTGGTTTCCATTTTATTATGTTTCCTTCATGAATTTCAGGTTCTAAAGAGTCTAGGCAAATTGGTGCCATCTTTTCTTTGCATTGAAATAGTTTGAACTCATAGGCATCCACACGTGCATGGACGTTTGGTTCTCCAGGAACAACTAGCAGTGGTGCACTTTGTGCTGCTGCTAGCTGTCCCTGGGGAACACCTGTGCTATGTGCCCTGTGGCACATGGCATGTTACCCCAGGTGGGGTAGGGGAGGCTGGGGCCAGTGTTAGCCATCACTGTGCTGGCCCCAGCAGCCTTACCTGGGTTTGTGGGGGCCTCCAGAGCTACAGCAGCAGCAATCCTGCTGTGCGGAGCCTGGCAGGCAGTGAAGCTTGGCTCCAGGTGGCCAGGTTCTGGTTCTGAGTGGTGCACATTGCTCCTGTGTGTGCTGCCTTGCTTTTTTTTCTGTGGGTTTTTTTGACCCCTGGATATCTAGGGGTCAACCCCCACCCCTCCATGCTGCTCTCTTGCAGTGTGGAGAACAACTGAATGTGCAGTATGTGTCTGCGGTGCCACATACTGCACAGACGCACTCATCTGGACATGGCCATAGACTTCATATTGCCACCTCTCCTGAATTCCTTTTTTCCATTAACCTTGCCTCCCATGGGATATTACCTACCAATTCTCTGAGTTTTTTGAAGTCAACTTTCTTAGTGTCCGTTTTCTTTATTCTGGTGCTCTTCTGTGTAAGAATGTCTCTTCCTCAGCATTTGGAGCAGGTCCAACATACTAGGCTAAGTAGATCTGTCTTGAAAATCTACAAGTTGCTTTAAGGAATGAGATACTCTGAAGATTGGGGACAAAATGGCTAAGATTAATTGCAATGGGTACAATACATCTGGCTCTGAAGCACACTTTTTTGTGTTCTCAGGGGCAGAGATAAGGGCATTTGAGGAACCTTGACTCTGAATTCCCAGATTTTCAAAATCTTGCTTTTTAAATGCATCCTAAACTTTCAGTTTCTTTGCTTTGATGCCCTACAAGATCTTTTTTTCTAATGCAACTGATCTTTCTTTTCAGCCTTTGGTTTTATCTTGATGACATTTTGTGTCAAGCAAATGGTATTCCTTCCTATACCAACCAATTTTGTGGCTTGAAGAGAGCTAGGAACTGAAATCCTCTGTTAAACCTGCTAGCTTTCCTTAGTGCCAAACACCAGAGGCTGGACTTCACCAGCTCCTCACACAATAGGTTTTATATATTTATAAAACAAAAATCACCACCCAAGGGGATTCTGAGACTCAGCAAAGTTACCTATTAGCCAGTAGAACTGTGCGAAGCTTCCGGTGCTGATTTGTTTTGGAGGAGGTTTGGCCTCTTTTGGTGGCTGAATCTCCAAATCTCAATCAAATCAGGGGACCAATAAAGAGGTCCAAATTGGTTAAAAGCTCTCCAAATCTTCAGAAAAGATTAGGAGAGCTTCAATGATTCGGACAGTCCCCGCCGGCTGCAGCAGGGAGCTGGAGCCAGGGAGCCAGTAAATAGGGGGTGGGGGTGTGGGAGGGGGGCTGGAGGAGACCATGGGGGAGACCCCTGCCTACTCCCCCAGCCTCCCCCATGGCTAACACCCCCCGACCCGGACCCAATGGCTACCCCGCCCGTGCCAGCTCACAGTGCTTTAAAAAAAAAAAAAGCTCGGGCTCAACGGGTGCTGCTGGGCAGGGAGGGTGTGATCCCCACTGCCCCATGGTGCATGGTGGGCTCTGCCATGAGCCCCGCCTGCCCCAGCTCCAGCCCTTTTAAGAAAAAAAAAAAAAAAAAGAGAAAAACCCTGGGACTTACCAACTCCTGCAGCAGCCTCGGGGTTTCGGGGGGCTTGTGCAGAGCCCCCCACATGGCATGGGGTTAGCGGGGAAGGGGGACAGCAGGGATTGCCCCCTACCAGCAAGAACTGGTGAATCTAGGGTTCTCACTTTTTTTTTTCTGTAAAGAGCCGGAGCTGGGGTTGGTGGGGCAGCCATGCGGGGGCTGGGAGAGTGAGCAGGGGTTAGGTGGCTTGTGCAGAGCCCCCCATGCAGTGGGGGGCAGCAGGGATTGCCCCTCTGCCCAGCAGCACCCGCTGAGTTGGGGCCTTTTTTTTCCCAAAGTGCTGGGAGTTGGGGCGGGTGGGGCAGCCATTGCCAGGCTGGGAGAGGGGGTGGGGAATGGGCCTGTGTGATTTGCAGATTTGATAGCAGCCAAATCTCTGTATCAGATTCAGCTGAATTGATTCAGTATAGTGATTCAATGATTCTTCTGTCTCTCATCATCTTGCTGCTGGCTTTGAAATTTGAAACATTTTGAAACTTTCAGAACGTTTCGACTAGGCTCATTTTGTTTCAAGGCTCTTTTGAAGCCCTTCGTTTCGATTCGGTTTCGCTGTTTTGAGCTTGAAATGAGTCGAAACAGTGTCAAATCGAAACAGCTAGGAACATTTTGCACAGACCTAGTAGAGAGCATAGGGCTGGCTCTGTGAAAGCCTGGTACTGATCTTCTGTCCTCTGCCACCCTGCTTCTACTTGGGACAAGGACTGTGCTGGGATTTGGGTGGCAGTGCCTGGCCCTGGGGCTCCCTGGAATGGCTTTCTGGATGCTAGGGCCTGGAATCCTTGGGCCTGTGCCCCTGCACTGGGGTTTGTCATGGACTCTGTGTCAGGTCTGTGGGGTGATTTTATGATGGGCTGGTGGAGGCATGGACGCAATTTGAGAGTGGCCCATTGTCAGGTCTGGTGCAAGAATCCTTAGCTGCTCCTCCAGTCAGGCTGCGACTCATGGCTGGACATGATCTGAATATAATAGATAAATGATTGCACTAGTCTGTCACATGTGCCTTATGTGCAACAAAGGTAAATTTAGGTTGAGCTAAGAATACAAGCAAGTGTACAGAGGATCCAAGGTTTCTGGAACTTGGTGTCTGGGAACTGGACTCATGAGTTTCTGGTCCTGCATCCTGTACTGAGATAGGCAGTGTAAGTGCTCCTTACAATCTACATTTTACACATAGATTTGGTTTCCCCAGACAAGTTGGGAAATAGTGATGCTACATATTAGTATGTGTAGGTGTGCTGTTGTACATCTTGGGCATGTTCAAGTATATTTTTTATAATAATAGGAGTTGGGGTTCCTCTACACAAGGGATTCTGTAGCAGCATTTAAACAGCACAATACATTTTGACAGTGTAATTAAGTACCTTTGTAGAGGCTGGGGTTAGAGAGCATTCTCATCACCAAATTTATCTTGATGCCATTCTGAACCATGTTGAACAGCCAGGAATTAAACCTGATTTTATGTCAAAAGCCCCATGTGTGGACATGCGCAGGGGTTATAAAAGCTAATCCAAGTAATGGGATAAAAATCCATAGTCTTTATTTAACCCAGTCCAGTCTGTAGATGATTTCTTGTCCTTTAGTTTCCTATTCAAGTTTTTTTTAAACCAATTTGACAGATCCATTACAACAACTTTCAAATACTGGATTTTCCAGTTCTTTCAGTATTTGGGGATGTAGATTTTCCAGGCCTTCCTGCTCCTGTTCCCTCTCCCAACTCCCGCCTCGCCATTTGGACAGCATTCTGCACTCTCATCCTACTTTTGCTCCTACGCACAGCACTGCCCTTACTGAAAACTGAGAAATATTATTCATTTGCCTTCTGGGCCACACCTACTTTATCTTTAATTTCTACCCCAGCCTCTTCCCCCACTTTCTTTTTCATTTGCAAAGTTAAAGAACCTTTCCTGTTTGGTTTACTCAGCCTTCCTTCCAGTAGTTCTCACTTTGTTTTTTCGAAGACACAGCTATCTTTTCTGATCACATACTTTGCCCTGTTCTCTGCTTGCACCTTGTACCCTTTTGATATAGTGTTTATTCATTCACTTAGATGCTGATTAGGTTACCAATAAAGTGGTAAAGAAGAACAATCAAGGCAGTACCCTCAGGACCTATATATGCACAGGTAAGGAGACAAAATACAATTAAACTCGCATTAATGTGGTGAGTGTGGCTGCTCAGCTACATCTTCCTAAGTTACTTCAGTGCATGCACTCTGGTCTGACCTTCCCACTCTTATCTATGGCTAAATTATATCCTGAGATGAACGACTGAGGTTCTCATCAAGCCAGTGACAGTTGTGTAGTCCTGACCTTGGTCCTTAGTGATCATAGTTGTATTGAAAAAAACAAAGCCAGTTAAAATGACCTTGAGGATCTTCCCTTTGCCATTGTGAACAGCCAGGGCCAAATGTTGTGTTTACCAGGCGAAATCCAAGTAATTTCACAGAGGTCATTGATATCATTTGGGTTTGATCCTGGGAACAGAATCTGGCCATGAATCTTTAATCATGACTCAGCCACATAATTAGTCAGGGTCTAAGGTACAGCACAGGTATGGCACAGGGCTTGATTGTCCCTTATACAGGCACAGCTCACAGGAATGAGTTCTGTAGATTTCCACTGCAGGGTGCATAGGAGAAAATCCTGCATCATCCAGGCCCAGATCTTGATGCCCCTTGCTCACAAAGCACCTCCTTGTTGCAGTAGCAGGAAGGTGGCCCAAGCATGCCCAGCAGCTTTGGAAGGCATACTTCCTCACAGCCAGATACTGATACCTTTGTTCATCTTGGATATCTCCCTACCTTATGGCTGCCCCCACTGGGTGCATCCAGATGAGCATGCACGTGTGATTTGTGGTGCTGCAGACCCATCTGCAATGCCACAAAGCATGCGTGCCACACATGCAGAAGTTCACTGAGTTGCAGATAAGCAGCATTGTGGGGGCTTTTGACAGCAGAAGATCCTGGGGTGGATCTAGGCAAGGGATGGATGCCAGAAGAGTGGAATTAATCTTTTTCCTTGGCTCCTGCCCTCCTGGCCTAACCTCTGTGCTCAGCCAGAAATCCAGAGAATTCCTCCCCCGCCCTCCCAAAAGATTTCTCTTCACAAAGCACAGGGTGTCCCTACCTCCAGGATCCCATGTCAGAGGTAGGGGTGGTGTAAACAGTGGGCTGTCCTTCACAGCTTTCACCCTAGTTGTGGTCACTACCGAAGGGCCTGTCCATGACAGTGTTCAGGTCCCTGTTTGAGGGCATTCATGGGTAATATGTTTGAGGCCAGGCACCAAACAGGTGAAGAGCAGTAGGTGTGGACAGAACACTGGCTGTGCTGTTGCTACTTTCAGCATATAGGCTATAGTATCTGAAAGTAGAAAATGTAATTTCTCTTCATTGCTGGCTGTAAAGTTAGGTCACAGTAACCATATGGGGTGCATCCAGACATGCAGGCATGTGCAGTTTGCGGCACCCCAAACCTCTTTGTGGCACCACAAAACCACATGTGCTGAATGTTAAAACTGGGATTTCCCAGTAGGAACCCCCCCCAAAAGAAACAGAGGCAAAGCAGGATAAACTAGTGTGAACCAGAGCAAATGGAGGCTTGGTCCTCCAGGGAGATGCTCTGGCTACCAGACAGAGCGTTTTTATTCTTTTTTTGTGCCCTTGCTGCTCCAGCACACTGCGTGGCATACTGGAGCAATCAGAAGCCTGGCAGAGCTTGCAGCTGCCTGCTGCTGAGTCTGCTTGGCACCCAGGTCCTGTCCTGCGCCCACACAGGCACCTAAGGCCAGCCAGCTTGCCTTATAGTTGGGCATGTGGGGCAGTCATGCCACTACTCCAGAGGCTGAGCCACCCAGGCTTCAGCTGCAGGCAGCAGAGTGGCAGGAATCTCCTGAGTATGCTGCTGGGATCATGACTGCCTATGGTGAAGCAGGTGTGGAGACCCGATGCAAATCTGCCCAGGCCATGCACTGGGGACCCAGCTGGAAGCCCAAGAAGGTGACTGACCTGGTCATTTCAGGCCTTGAAGCCACACTGCAGCAGTTCACCCAGGGGCACTGCAATGAACACATTTACCAGGCAACTGCTGCCCAGATGGCTGAGTGTGAGCACAGCAAAATGTGGCAGCAGTACCGTACCAAAGCCAGGGCATTGCACAGACAGTTTCAGGCCATGCATGATGCCAACCTATGCTCAGGGGCAGGGCGATCCACCATGCCCCACTATGAGGAGTTGGCCTGCATCCTTAGTTCTACAGCCACAGAGCCCTCCCACTGCTCCTTCACCACCAGAGTGGAGCCTGTGGCAGCCAGCCCAGTGATCCGGTTGGAGTCCCCAGAGGCAAGGACCTCTTCAAGGTCTGTAGCACCACTGCCGCCCACCACAGTGAGGAAGGACGTACACCACAGGCAAAACCTGCTGCCACAGCCAGGCCCAAGGCAAGGCCAGAACTGCAGGTCTCCCAGGTCCTGCCTGACAGCAGTGGGAGTGGGGAGGAGCTCAAGGAGCAGCCCAGGGTGTTGATTGGATTGGCAGAGGCCACACCCTGGCAGCCTTGGCACCAGGCCTCACCCCCATTGGAGGTCCGGCTCTAGCTCTACCCCCCATAGCCCAGGGCCTAAGAACTGCAGTCTCCTGGCCAAGGCGACTGCCTGTCACCCAGGCCCGGTAAGTCCCACAGAAGTGCATAGGGAACCAGAAGCCTCTCCCCATCACCCCATTTAGCTTCCCTTTTCCCTTGGGCCACTCCTCCTTGTGCCCTGCCTACACCCCCAATCCTGTCTTCACTATCTCCCTCCCTCCTTTCATAGATTTCATAGACATTAGGGCTGGAAGGGACCTCGGAAGATCATCGAGTCCAGCCCCCTGCCCAAAGGGCAGGAAGTCAGCTGGGGTCATAGGATCCCAGCAAGATAAGCATCCAGTTTCATCTTGAAGGTGTTCAATGAAGGTGCTTGAACCACCTCCGGTGGCAGGCTGTTCCAGACCTTGGGGGCTCGGACAGTAAAGAAGTTCTTCCTTATGTCCAGCCTGAAACAATCTTGAAGTAGTTTGTGACCACTCGACCTCGTCATCCCTTGGGGCGCTCTGGTGAACAAACGTTCCCCCAGATACTGGTGGTCACCCCTGATAAACTTGTAGGTGGCCATCAGATCACCCCTGAGCCTGCGCTTTTTCAGGCTAAAGAGCCCCAGGGCTCTCAGCCTGTCATCGTAGGGTCTGCTTCCCTGACCTCTGATCATGCGCGTGGCTCTTCTCTGGACTCTCTCAAGCTTCTCCACATCCTTTTTGAATTGTGGAGCCCAAAACTGGACACAGTACTCCAGCTGCGGCCTCACTAAGGCCGAGTACAGGGGGAGAATGACGTCCCGGGATTTGCTTGAGAAGCATCTATGGATGCAAGCCAGTGTTTTGGTTGCTTTACTAGCCGCCACATTGCATTGCAGGCTCATGTTCATCTTGTGGTCAATGATGACCCCCAAGTCTCTTTCTTCCATAGTGCTAGCCAACATAGCACTGCCGAGCCTATAAGGATGCTGCGGGTTTTTTTTCCCAAGGTGGAGAACCTTGCATTTATCGGCGTTGAACACCATCAGATTCTCGTCCGCCCACTTGCTGAGCCTGTCCAGGTCAGCCTGGATCACCTGCCTGTCTTCTGGTGTGGATGCTTTGCCCCAAAGTTTGGTGTCATCGGTGAACTTGGCCAGTCCGCTTCTGACTCCAGTGTCCACATCATTAATGAAGATGTTGAACAGTATGGGTCCAAGGACAGAGCCTTGGGGGACCCCACTGGTCACAGGACACCACGATGAGTGACTTCCATCAATTACTACCCTCTGGGTCCGACCACAGAGCCAATTTTCCAGCCAGTGGATCGTGGAGGACCCAAGGCGACAATTGGCCAGTTTCTCCAAGAGGCGATCATGGGACACCAGATCGAAGGCTTTTTTGAAGTCAAGATATATGACATCAATCTCTTCTCCCTTGTCCAGGTGATAAGTCACCTGGTTGTAGAAGGAAATGAGATTGGTCAAGCAAGACCTACCCGCAACAAACCCGTGCTGGCTATCCCTTAAGATGTTGACGTCGGCCAGTCCATTAAGGATGGCCTCTTTAATAAACTTTTCTAAGATCTTCCCCAGGATAGAAGTCAGGCTGATGGGCCTATAGTTAGCCGGATCCACTTTCCTCACTTTCTTGAAGATAGGCACCACATTGGCCTTCTTCTTCTTTCCTGACCCCCTGAGAAGCACCCACCCTCCCCAGAGTAACCGGGGCCCTGACCACATTTGTGTGGTCTCCACACATGGGGACCACACAGGGGTGGTCACACAGGGCTAAGGCCAGGCACGGGGCCAAGAGGCTGCCAACCCCTGATTCCATCCTCTCTCTGCCTCCTCCCTTGGTGTTGCCCCCACCTCAAAGTACCTTCTCTTTTCCCTCTGGTGCTCATGTAAATAGTTTCTCTGTATTTCTGGTTTTGAATGCGTTTGTGCATGGGTGGGCCTGGGTGAATGGTGGTTTGGTAGTGGAGGGTTTCATATGGGGTACTGTTGGAATGTTGCGTCGTTGATGGTGGAGAAGTTTCAGAAAGAAGGAGGGGGAATAAAGTTGCTTTTTTGTTTTCACTGTTGTGGTACTGGCAGCAGGTAGGGATGGAGGGCCCTGGGCAGGTGACTTGGAGCAAGTGGTGAGAAGGGTGGGAGGGGGCCTACAGGTGGGTGGTGATGGCCTCACAAACTCTGGCTCCTGCGTGCCACTGTTGGAGAGGGTGTTCCTCGTCTGTGACACTGCTCCTAACTGTCCAGTTCTGCTGAGGCTGTGTCTGGATGTGCCTTGATATATAGCAAGCCTCCTCCATCCACTGGGGCTCAAAGACCTTTCCCCAGGACTTGCATACATTACGCAGGACACATTCCAGTGATGATGTGAGATATGTGCTATGGTGCAGCCTCCAGGTGACTGGTGAGGCTTCACCAGCACCCATTCAGCTGGCTCAACGGTGCATCAGCAGTGGGTGAGGGCCTCATTGTAATACTACTGTCAAGCATCCAGGAGCCCAGGGAGGAGGTGCATCAGCCAGGGGAGAAACAGGTATGCAGCATCTGCCATGATCATTAGGGGGATGGCAACATCCCTGATAATTAGGTCCTGGATCCCTAGGGCAAAGGTCTGTGCCTCCATCAGTCCTAGGAGTGAGGAGTGGCGCAGCACGTGGGCATCATGGGCACTCCCAGCCCACACAGTGTAAATGTGGGTGAAGTGGCTGCGATGGTCTACAACTGCTTCAAGTACCTTGAGTGGACATTGTGGTGGTAGGTGTACTGCCTCCCTCCCCCAGGGGGGCAGAGGATGAGGATGTGGATCCTATTGAGTGCCCCAACATAGTTGGGGAACCCAAGGGCCCCAAACCCTGCCACCACCTCCCTGGGATTGGCCAGCCAGTGACCTGGTCGGGCAGGATGTCCGGGATGGCCCAACAAACATCCAGGATAGCCTGGCCAGAAGTGGATTTACCCACCCTGAAGGAGTTAGTCACAGACCTGAGGCTGGTAGATGTGGCTAGCCTCAGGATTGCTATGGCCACATGCTTCTCCGGGGTGAGGGGCAAGTGCATCACCATGACCTGGTGCTTGATGTTTGGAGCCAGATGGGCCACCAGGTGCATGAATGTGCCACTTGACATTATGAAGGTCTCCACCATCACCCAGTGTCCATCATCCCATGTGGGGAGGACTACATGTTGCCACCAGTGTTTACTGGTGGCCCAGGCCCAGGTGCAGCAGCAGATGTTGGGGGGCGATGACAGGATCTTCATCATCATCATCATCCTCTCCCTTGGTCAGGTCCAGGCTAGCAGTGGGTGGGCAGAGACCAGAAGCAGGGGCTGGTGGGATGGGCTCAGTCTTTCTCAGGAAGGGCAGCTGGTAATTGCAGGCCTGAGCCAGGTAGCAGACTCTGGCCCTGGGCTAGGCTTCCTCCTGACAGCTGGCCCAGAAGTTCAGGTGGGTCTGCTGAAGTGCCCATACCACAGCCCAGGTAGCCATGTGGTCCCTGTCCATGTCCGGCAGGCATGCAACCATAACACTGCAGGTATGAGGGGGTGGATGCTGTTGCAGGTGGCAGCAGACCTCAGCCAGGTTGCAGTTCCTGCTGCCAGACTGCTGCAGTGGCTACAGGGGCCACTGTAGGTCAGAGCTGCTGCAGTAGTTCAGCTGGCACAAGGGGCTAGTGTCCTCAGACACCAACTGGCCTGAAAAGCTTCTGAAGGCAAGTATCCCTGAGCTGCTCACCAGCCTCCAGCTCCCCCTGGCTGAAGAACTGGGAGGAGCTGGGCAAGGGCAGTTTGCCCAAAGCAGCACAATCTGTCCCACAACAAAGTGCAGTTTCTGGCTTTCTGCCAAGAATGGTTGTTCCTCCTGTAAGACCAGTTGCTCCAGAAATCAGTCAGAAAACAAGTCTTGCTAATTTACATTTTTTTCAGGGGTGAGTTTCATCTCATTGCTTCATTTTCTTCTTTCTTGTTTTGGTAAACTTTTATTTTTATTCTCAGTGGTCGCATCCAGACAAGTGCACACTTGCCTGTTGTGGCACCTCAAAGCAGTTTGAGATGCTGCAAGAGGAACGCTAAGAACAAAAAATGTTCCCTGTGCTGCATATTTGCCCAGAAGTGGCAGAGTAAGGCACGCCCCAGGTGGCCCCATGCCATGTGGCTACCAACACCATATAGCAATCGTTGCAGGGCCAGAAGGCAAAATGTCAGGACCTGGCTGTGCGGGGAAACGAGGCCCTGGCCACCCTCCCACAAGGGGAGACTCAGGACCTCTGCAGCAACCCAGTGCTGTCCTGGCCAGAAAAACTCCAGTGACCATTTCTGGAGCCCTTGCCAGGACCTCAGGGGGCACAGGCAGGGTGTGTAAATGGTGCCAGAGCATGGACAGGACCAGCTGGTTCAGCACCAGCACTCTCCCACACAGGAAGAGACACCTCAGGAGCTCTGCCCATACCTGAAGTTGCTCCACCACCCTCGCCTCCAGCAGATGCCAGTTCTCTGACAGGGAGAGGTTTGTGGGGGAGTAGAGCAGCAAGCCTGCGCTCCAGTAGATCCTGCAGAGCACGGGTGGGAGTGAGCCCACCTGCCACCCGTCACCCACCGCCAGGCCAAAGCTCTTGACCTAGTTGACCCAGGCAGAGGAGGCTGCGGAGTACAAGGGCTGGCAGGCCTCCACCTGCACCAGGTCACCCGAGTCCTGGACCGTGATGAGTAAGTTTTCAGCATACGCTAACAGGACCAGCCGCATTGTTGGCTCCTGGAGCATGAACCCCACCACTCACCTCCGCAGGTGGATGAGGAAGGACTCCAGGACCAAGGTGTACAGCTGTCCTGACACACCCCTCTCCTGAATGGGATGGGCTCTGTCAGGGTCCAGTTGTGTGTGACCAAACTCTGCAGAGGCATACAGCACCTGGAGAGCCCACATGAAGCAGCGCCTGAAGCCAAAGGCCCACAACATGTCTGTGAGGTACCCATGATCCCCTCTGTCAAATGCCTTCTCCTGGTTCAGGGATAGGAGGGCGAAAGACAGGCCCTCCCAGCACGCTAGCTCCAGGAGGTCGTGAAACAGGTACAGGTTGTTGAAGATGGAACATCCAGGCACCATATACCTTTGATCAGCATGGATTACATCTGTCGGCATGGACCGCAGGCACAGCGAGATGGCCTTCACTGCCACCTTGTAGTCTGTGCAGAGAAGGGACATGGGACGCAAGTTCCTCAGGTGGTGGGGATCCCTCTTCTTTGGCAGGAGGGTCAGCATGGCCCTCCAGCATGACAGGGGGAGCTACCCCACTTCCGTCAGATTCAGCCCAGACCGCAGCAAAGTCCGGGCTGAGGACATCCCACAAGGCCTGGTAGAGTTCTGTGATCAGGCAGAGGACAGCTGAAAACTCAGCCAGAGTGAGAGGAGCCTCCAGCTGGTCTCAGTTTCCTGTGCTGACCTGTGGGAGTCCCTCCCATAGGGTCCGACAGTCTTTGGTGTCGGTCGGATCCAGGGAGAAAAGCTCTTCATAGAAGGCCAGCACTTGCCGGCTCACCTTACCTGGAGCCATGAGGGGAGTTCTATCACTTGCCAGAAGGCAGAAGATGTACTTCTTGGCCCCCCACCTCCTCTCCAGGGCATAGAAGTGGGAGCCATGGTCCATCTCCTGAAGGAGCTGGATGTGTGAGCAGACAAATGCACCGCAGGTGCAGTGGTCATCCAGAGCATGAAGCTCTTTTCACCTCTCCTGACACACTCCGCAGAGAGATGGGTTGGTTGGGTCAGTGGCCAGTTGTCTCTCCAGCTCCAGCACTTCCTGCCTGAGCTGCTCCCGGACCGCTTCCCTCTGCTGGGTGTGTCCCTGAATGTAGCTGTGGCAAAAGAGCCAGATGCTCACCTTCCCCACATCCCACCATTTCCGAGCTTCTGAGGGGAAAGCAGCCTGTTGCTCCTGCCAGGCCAGCCAGAACTCCTGGAAGGCATCCTTGAAGCCCACATCCTCCAGAAGACTGGCACTTAAATGCCAATAAGCCGACCCTGGACAGCCAGGCCCTAGCGTGGCCTGGGCTCAGACAAAGTGGTGATCGCTTAAAGGGGTTGGCCGGATGCCAGAGGAATGGGCCCGGGCAAAGTGCGGAAGAGAAATATAGACCCGGTCCAACTGGGAGTGGCATGCCTGCTCCTCCCCCACCCTCACATGGTGAAGGCAGCGGGGTTGACAGGGTGACAGCCATGCCAGATGTCCACCAGGGAGTAGCCAGTCAGGATCTCCCCAAGGACACCCACGGCAGCCTGGCTACACTCCCTGCCTGACCAGTTCTGCACATCTAGGCCATCCAGGGTGACCTCGGTGTCTGCCTTGGGGTCCTGGGAAAGGGGATGTCCCTCCTCAGGATTCATCAGGGTGAGCCCCAGGGTCCCTGTTTCCCCCAGATTATCAGAGGTGGGGGGCAGGCTCCACTGCTGGACCTTCCTTTGGATTGGCCTGAGTCTCAGTGCCCATGGTCTCAGGGGGTAGGCCATGGCCAGAAGAGTGAGGAGCTTCATCTATGGGCTCCTCTTCATGGCTGGATGATGTGGCTGGGGTGCTGGGGGGGCGGTACTGGTGGCAGGAGCACCCCTCTTGCCAGTGGGAGCTGCGGATGTCCTCTCCTCCTTGCCCATGGGGCACAGCACCAAAAGCATTGCAGGTCCCCCAGTGTATAGAAAACTTTCACCAGGCCCCCATGAAAAGGAATCATGAGGCACCCCTCAGCCTCTAGCCATGTTCCCGCTGCCAGCTGGATTGTAACCTGGTGACAGAAAGAGTGCATGTGGTGGAGGCCAGGGTCTTGGCACCCCAGTGGAAGGGCCACCACTGAGGAGATAACTCTCCCCAGGGTTTGAAGTTCAGGGAGCAGGGCCCAATTAGGGATATAGGGAGGGATGGAGCTGAGGACCACCCTGGTTCCCAGCTCTTCTAGGGGCCCAAAAGGGACTTGCCCTCCACCATGAGCCCTCTTTCCACTGCCTTTTGTGTGGCAGCTTCTGAGGCAAGGAAAAAGACCCCCTTGCCATAAAAGCAGGAGGGCACTGTGATCTTGGGGGCCCCACTACCCAATCCAGGGCCTGCACCCAGGTCTCAAAGTGCAGGTTCTCCCACTTGCACAGTTGGCACTTCACCCCATGCCTAGGGGTGAATGCTGGAAAGGGGGTCCTGCCCCCGAGCTGGAAGGGCCAGTAGTGGAGGTTCCAGGCAATATTGGTGGGGCTGGGGTTAGGACCAGGGACAGGCTGAGTGGATGTGCTAGCTCGTGTAGCGCACCTGGTCTGCTCAGGTGCCAGTGGTCTAGGTTTGGGGGCGAGGTCCTTGCTGTTCCCACCTCCAGCTGTGGAGGAGGCTGAAGAGGAGGCCTTCCTACTGCTCTTGCCCTTTGTCCCTGATGGTGGAGGAGGGGGCTTGGATTAATTATTCTTTTTTTTTTTTCATTTGCAGCTTCAGTTTAAAAAGGATGTGCCACTCATACACAAACTGTTTCAATTTCTGATTTTTATGTCTCTTGTACTTAAAAAAGGGAAAATATCATTGCTTTATTGTTGCTTTTTATTGGATTTTGAGTCTATAGTTTCTGCACTTCGATAAAATGAATAAATCTGGCATGAGGGATATCTGGTTTTCTTTTTATATAAATGTGATGGAAATGACAGGATAGAATCTTCTTCAATTCCACTGGGCTTGTGTTTAAATAGGAGTCTTTTTTTTAAAACTGTTTGAGTTTCAAGTCAGTTTGGTTTGTGTTTGTCAGGGATCTTTCTGCTTGTCTGTTTAGTAAATTTTGTTTCAATTGTACCTGCCCAATGCATTTTTTTAAGGTTTTTGCCCTGCAGTTTCAATGACGTGTATGGGTGTGTTGGTGACATGGACAACTGGTGCCTCCTGAGTCTGGGGGAGGCACCTACAGAAGCCAATGGCAGCATCAATGGCAGGGACAGAGCTGGCGAGCACCCGCAGAAGCTGCTGGCAGCAGGGATAGGGCTGGCGAGCACCTGGAGAAGCTGCCGGTGCCATCAGTGGCAAGGGATGGCCCTGTCAGGGAGAGCACGTGCCCCACTATGCCCTCCCTACCAGTCCCCTATGGTTGGTGAAGTTTACAGACATTAAAGATGGGAGGTATCAACCAAGTTCTGTAGTTCATGGTCCTAATAGTACTCACATTGGTTTTCAATTAATTTCTTTTGTTACATGCACAAAATTTGTTGGCACTACTCAGCTTGCCAAACATCCTGTCTTGCTATTCAGCTTGTGCATCTTGTGCTCTGTGGAAGAGCAGCCTGTAAATGTCTTGTTTGGAAACTATGTAACTTCCAGAGCTTTGGAGTTCCGTGGGTCTCACCATCTCAGTTTTTAAATCTTAATTCATTCAACTTATAATGACTGAAATATCAAAAACACCCTTTAGCTTGCCACAGGTAAAACAGATGGATGAGAGCCCTGTCAAAGCCCTGCCACTGTATAGGGACTATAGTTGTTAAAATATGCTCAAAAGATCCAGTTGTACATGGAATGGTGACCTGGTTCATACTTAGGTGTTGTGGTAGTACAGTTAATATTTAAAAAATATAAAGTAAAATTTCAAAAATACCAAAGTTTTAGATTTTTTAAACAAAAAATCGTACAAGAAATGTGTGAAAACTGTAACTTTTTCACAGGAAAATATGAACAATGCTGATAAAAAAAAAAAAACATGATTGTATGACTAGCTGGCTTAATTCACTTGTGCCTTGTACATAAGGCTCTATTAGGCAGTGAAGTTAATTGCCATTCCAGGCATAAGTAAATAGAGTGTGGCTGATACTTAATTTGAAGCATTGGTCAGTCTCTGTAATTTAGATAGAACACTCCTATGTAAGACCACTGAACATATATACATTAGAACTGTGCAACATTTTAATAATAAAATGGCGTGGTTTTGGGTGGCAGGGCAAAACAGATTCACTGAAGCAATCCATACACTTTACACACATTTTGAGCAAGTTCTAACAGTTTTTCAGGGAAGGAGGTGGTTGTTTTGTTGGGTTTTTTTCTGACTTTAAAAAAAATCTTTATTATTTAACTTTGCACTTCCCCTTCAGAGAAGCTGATTTTGTAGAAGTGTACATGGTTCCTGCCTTAGCCTTATTTCCTTCAGGATTTTCTTGAATACATGTAAGAAAATCCTCTGTTTGGCCTAGATTTTTTGACTTTGCAAGTAAAACCTATTGAGCAATTGCACACTGACTGGTTTTGACAGGGTAGATCCTTGTTCTCTATAGGACTTACAACTGTCTTCAAGGAATGATGTTTCTCTGCATTTGATGTAGGTAATAATTAATCAGGCTACACTTCAGAAACTGTAGGCAGAGAAACAAGGTCAGCTGCATATTTGTGTTAAAGCTCATGACACATATAGCTGTTCTATATGTGACTGGAGGAAAGTCTTTCTACTTACCCAAAAAGAAGACCACATAGATATTCAAGAGCTTCCTTGTGGAAGGAAAATGACTTTTCTGCAAGAAGTTTCTACCTGGTAGAAGCAGGGAGATCTCTTCCCTCCCACACTAATTTGAATAGCTGTATGCTTTTTGGGGGGATTGAGCACACCCAGTATCCCATAGTCCTCTGCTCTCCTCTCCCTCTTAGGAAGAGTGGGTGAGAAAAAGCACTGGCTCACTGACAGCCCACCCTGGGATGAGATGTCCTGCCAATCAGCTGACTGTTGGGAGGGGGGGACATTCTTCTGAGGCAGGAACCCTCCTGGAGCACTGGGAGGGTTCTCGTTGCCAGAAAAATCTTCCACCTGGTGCATTCCAGTAAGAGGCATGTGGAGGGCTGGGCCAGGGGACAATTCTCCCATGCAAAGGCCCTTGCATTTAGGCAACTTTGCAGCTGCAGGAAGATTTCCCCTGCCCTCCCGACACACCCACCTCCTGGTAGAACAAGAGACATGTTGCGTATGGGAGACCTGTGTGCTACTGTTGTAATGTTACCTGGGCTCAGGCAGCTTTGAAGCTGCAAGTAATTCCTTGGGATAGAGAATAGGTTCTGGGAGGTTGTCTCCCTGCCTGGCTCCTGTGTTTTATATGCTGCCCCTGCTACCCAGCTGGATAGTTGGTACAGGGATTGCAAAGGCCCCAGGGTCAATAACTAGGGTTGGGAAAGCTATCCCCATCCCAGTTCAGAGCCTCAAAGACTTCAAATGCCATGAGTGCTAACTCAGATGGGCAGCACACATGGCAATTTCAAAGCTGGGGAGCTAGGACCCTGGGTTGAGGAAGCTGTCCCTGGCCTCATTTCCCTGCACCTCTGGTTTTAAATCATGCCATGTGCAGGCCAGATAGAAGCCAAAGATCTGCTTATTGACAACCTGCCCCTCCCAGATAGGGGAGAGGACAGGCTGTTATGTAATGAACTCCTATAAGGGTGGGTGTGCCCAAAGAAACAACTCTTTAATGCCCTTTGGTAGGTGTGTGCTGTGTATGCTTCAGTTTCTGGGCTATTTTTCGGAGAAATTCTTAGTGATAAAACTGAACATCTGTACATGCCTACTGTAAATTTTGGCCCATGCCTTGACTGTTGATGTGGGAACAGATGGGAGGGGAGGGGGGACTGCTGAGATTTGTGTTAGGTCATAAATTTTGTGTGTTGAGTTGAGTGATCCATAATCTACTCTAGAGTTCCAGTTGCTGTGAGGGGTGAAGGCTTAATTTTAAATGGTCAGTACGAAAATTTCCCTTCTTCCTCTGTGCCAGTTCACCAGCTAACTAAAGCTGTCCAGAGAATACACAGGACTGATCTTCCACTTTCAAGGTATTCCAAGATTTCTAAAATCTATTTTCAGTCTTGTTAGAAATGTTTTGAGAGAGAATATTTAGGGTAAAATAATTTGGATGGATCAACATTTTTGACAAGATCAAAGTGTTTCATTTTGATTTCACCCATTTTATTTTATATTTTAATACAAAAAATAAGATGAAAGAATTGCATCTGTTGGGAATCTTCTGTCAACATGATTTTAATAAAAAGTGTCATTTTTCAAAAAATCAGAATTTCACATAAATTTTCCTTCAATTCAAATTTACTTAAACAATAGGTTCCCTGCATCTACAGAAAACAAGTAGCAAGATGTACTGTGCTGGAGAGTTAGCAAGAAAATTGGAGAGTTGAGAAATTCCATTTTGTTTATCCTCAAATGCGTATTTTCTATAAATTGCTTCCTGTAAAAACCAAAAAGAAACAAAATCAAACAAACAAAAAACCTCCCTGAACTTTTGTTTTCATCATGATCAGAAATGAAGGGGATTTCCAGTTTCTAACCAGTTCCTATAAAAAGTTGTTCTGAAAAATTTTTTTTTTTTTTTTAATGTATGAAAAAGTAATTTATGGAGAACGCACTTTATAAAACCATTCATTGGCCGTACAAAACATACTAGGGAACAGAAAAAAATTCCAAGATGCTTTATATTAGCTTTGCAAATTATATTTCCAAATAAAGTGTTCACGTGGACTGCTCTATAGCATGAGGAACTAGAGTACTACAAGCAGTGCTCTTTGTATAATACGTACGCCCAATGCCTGGTACTTTTTGTTTGTGCTGTTTTTTTAATGTCTCCGTGATTGATTTCCATATGAGACAGGGATCACATTAAATCTGATCTTCTAGCTTTTGAGACCAAACTTTGCAAATCTGCATGCCCAGAATTTACTCTCAAACCGACGAAATTCTCTCACAGTGGATTTTACACACTCACCTCAGGTACAAAGGGCACAAGATGATCTTGGATTAACATGTTTCCCCGAGACAGAAAAAGCAGCACAGAGGACACAAAGAGAAATGTTTGTACTTGGTTTTTTTCACTCCAAAGGCAGAGATCACTAGTCCTGGCTTACAACAGGACTCATCGAAAAGCATCAGGAGACGGCATCAAGAGAAGCTCTGCAAAACGAAGGTCATTTTCAGCACCCTCATACTGCAGACCCCTGAGCCCAGGGAGCAGTCACTGTGATGAGCTGAACAAGCACTGCCCAACCCCAGGGAGAGAATTAAGGAGCGGAGAAAAGCCTGCCTGTCAAATTCAGTGCGGTTTGATTATTCTTTTTACCGTGCGGGCCAAGTACAGAAAGCCACGGTGTAATTCCAGGGTAAACAAATACACCTCCATCAAAGCCCCTCTTCTGTCCATTGATCTTGCCCAGGCGGTAGAATGAGGTATTGCAGGTGCTGCATTGGCAGAGGCCCAGGGCCATCATCCGAGAGTTATTGCTTTGTAGAGCTGGGCCGACGGGAGAAATATCTTTGGCACAAGTGGACAGAGCGCAGACTCTAAATGGACATGTAGGGAGAGAGATGTGGCCGGCCTGCCAGTGACCCCTGCGGCAGCTACTGCCCTTTGGGGTAGAGGAGTGCCCACTGCTTGTGGCTGTGCCCATATCCTGTGTGCTTGGACTGTATTTGCCTTTTCCCAGATCCTCACCCTCGCTGCACGTAAATGAGACTGAAGAGCTTGCAGCAAGGACACGCTGAACACAGTGAATTATTTCCCCCCCGAAAATGAACCACTTAGGATTTGCTTTGGGCTTGATTGGGGGAAAAAAATCTGGAAATGGGAAAGCAATGTAAAAAAATCTGGAAATGGGAAAGCAGTATGTGCATGTGTCCATGCGTGCCCAGTACTTGTTTTAAAAGCAAAAGCCAAATTGCTCTTGCTGATAATTTTGGGAGGATTTACTTTTACAGTTTATTCAACATCTTAGTCACAGGCAACTTCTAAAGCACTGAAATGGGATTATAATGGAAACCTGCAATAGCTGCACAAACAAGAAACGCTGCCGTGGTAGAGGAAAGAGCGTGACTGTTTCATTAAACATTCTCAGACTCCCTTTCTTTTGAAGGTATTTCAATTTGGATTTCACACGACTATTATAAAAGCATTAGTAAATGGCTTCGGGTTCATGCTAATGTTCTGAGTATGAGGAAAACATTTAACAATGTAAAAACATGAATTCTGTAAGTAAATAAGAATGTACAAAAGGTTCTTTTATAAAAAGTGTTTTGTTATGCACCATGTGTCTTGAAACTGCTTACAGTATCTTAAAATGATAACCATTTACTAATCCAACAGCATTAGGATTCATACACATTTTCAAAAACCCTGTATGCTTAACACGTTGCACTGCGTTTTGTACGTACGTGCAATATAATATCATAGAGGCCAAACCGGCTGGAGTTTATTCGGAAAGTAGAGATACAGGCAAAACAGAACAGGAAGTCATTCAATTCCAGCGGAAGAACAGAAGTCAGCGTGGGCAGTCACTCCCGTTCGTGCCTTGGGAAAGCTCCTGTCTACTTTAATATTTATGAATCCCCTCGGTCAGAGACATTAGGGAAGGGTTCTGCATGTCACTCGGGCTTACATCGTAACCTAACTTCTTCATGTCTTTAGTCACGACGTTGAAGGAAATGGTCACGAAGCCTTGAGAACGCACCCTGGTCACTTCTCATCCTTCTCCCTTGGCGACCACCCTTGCGTCGGTGAACTCCGGATGCCTTCCTGTGAGCCAGCTTGTGAATTTCTGCAGCTTTGATGTCGATTCTGGAACAAACATAGCAATCGTTCGTTTGTGCCTTCCAGGCGTGAAGGGAACACGAACAGCTCCATAACCACGGACAACATAATTTCCAAAGACATCAGGTCCGTAAACGCTTAATACTATTTGAGGCCAGCCATAGGGGTTGGTACTTTTAAAGGTGATGTCAATCGGAAAATTCCACACAAGGGTTTGCTGTGCATCTCCACTTTTAGAGGTGATCTGAGATATTCCCTCTTCCAACCCCGTGGTGGGCACCCAGTCGTGGCCGTAGACAAAGCAGTACTTGCAGTAGAGATCGTCAAACTCTGGGAACTGGGCGCTCTCGATCTGCCCCGTCACCATGGGTAGGAAGACGCTGGGGCTGGTGGCGGTGGCCATGGTGGCAGGCGGCCCGGCCCGGCCCGGCTCGTTGCTAAGGGCCGCTGTCGCTGTTCTGAAAAATTGAAATGTGGTATTCCAAAATTTTGAGAAGACAGACAGAATGTATTAGGACTGTCAGCAGTATTCATAGGAAAATAGAGCTGGAGAAAGCTCACCAAGTGATCTAGTCCAGGCAGTCAAGGCATGTAAAGAAATAACATGTTTATTAGGTTTTATTACCAACTCAGAACAAATTAGATTATTAACAGGTAACAAGGTTTCTAATGCTTTTAAAAAACCTGGATCTACTTTCAAATGAAACTGGACCAATCTGTAGTTTCACTTTTAAATTATGTGTAACTATGTGTTACAGGTTACCTTTAAATCAGTCTAAAGTAACTTAAAATGGGAGCACATTAAAGTGTGCTAAGATGCTTATAAGGTACCCAGTATAATTTAAAGTTATGCCACTTCAGGTGGGTGTTATCTCTGAGCCATTTTATATAGCTTGAGCTAGGATATTGTTAGTCTGCCACATGGAGATAAAGTGACCAAGTTGTAGTCATCCAGCATCCCAGGATGCAGAGCTCCCAGCTCCTCTATCCCTGACAAAGTTTTCACCCTCCTAAGTTCTACTGCTCAGAGGGTGGTCCTAGCTCCAAGCCAACACCCCAACCCACCCTGACACAACACTGTCAGCTCCTTGGATCCCAGAAGACCCAATCTAGGCCCCTGGGCTGGAGGCCAGGAATATGGCCCTCCCCTCAGAGGGCTAAGCCTTTGCCCCACATCCATGCAGCTCTCTAGGCAGAAACGTTTTGGGGAGGAAGGGTAGGGAGGACTCTGGCTTCCCTCCCCAGGCTCTTGCATTCCTGGGGGAAGAGAGGAAAGGGCTGCCTAGCACCAAGCCTGGCAATCATATGGAACCCATGGTTCTCTTGGGTCCATGCTGCACTGTTAATCCTCAATGGCTCCGTGTTGGGACTGGAGCCACCAAGCAGCGAGAACAAGGAACCCAGGGAGACATGCTTCCCCAGACTCCATGCTTTCACTTCACTTAATTCCCCTGAGCTCCCAGAGAAGGAATAGAGTCCTGGCTCCTGGCTATGCCTCTGCTTGCCAGGGTCTCTAATGGCAAGTCACAGTTGTGGAGATCAAAGATGGCATTAAGTCTTAATCTGTGACTGTTCTGAAACTGTACTAAGTTTAACATTGCCTAATATTCCACATACATTGAATGGTTTAAAGGTAACCTATACAAGCACCAGCTTCCCAAGGCTCTGATGAACTCAGGCAAGCACTTTATTTCTAACAACAATAGGCTCTCAGCCAGTTCTCTGAACTTTCACTATGTGATAGTTAAAGTAATAATGTCAAACAAAAATCAGTGGGCTTGTCTGCACATGGCTCTTTTAAGTGGGATTAGTCTAAAATTGCCATTTTTAAGGTGCATTAAGGGTGTGTCCACACATGTGTTAAGCAATAAAAAGTAATTGCATATGAATGCATGAGTGAAAGAGTGAATGTGTTTTTGAAGCTGAGAAAGCAGCCATGAGAACAGGAAGATCAGAAGAACAAACAAACTATCTACAAGCAGAGCAGACAACCTTGTCTCCCTGTTTCAGGATGTTGCAAATTAAAGTAACTTCTCACTACCCATCCATCCATCTGCATACCTAAGCCATGAGGTATGTGACTAGAGCCAGCTCAATGACAACAAAGTGATTGGCTGAGTGGGTTGTCAGGGGTACTGCAGCAGTTTGCCTAAACGAAGTATATAAAAAGACAGTGAAGACCAGGCCTCAACAATGCTGTATGGCATCCACATCCCATCAGGAGAAAACTACTGGCGTCCCTCCTATAAGATCATCGTTTCTAGAGGCACTGCAACTAGCCATTGTGACTGAACCTGAACACCAGTGGATTGGCCTGTGAGTATGTCTGTGTGAGTATGATTTTAGATGGAGCATTGCTTTTCCCTACTTGATCTATGTGTGTCACTCAGTAAAGACCTTGGTTGCTGTACCTGCATGTTGGTCTTTCGTCAAACATTATCTGGTGGAGAATGCGGGCACCATTTAGTCTTTTGGGGTGACACTGTACAAACTGGGAGGACCTCCCCTTGGTTGTGAGGGAGGGATACCTTTCAACGGAAAGGTTGGGCATTTGAACTGTCCTAGGGAGGACAGCTGTTAGGTCTAGAGGAAGGTGTCCCCATGACCAAGTTTAGAGAGTCTCCCTTGAGGGGGAGACCATTGTTTAAAGAGTCTCCCTTACAGGGGAGACCACTGTTTAGAGGGAGAAGTCTCCCCATTGTTTTTAAAATGTTTAAGAAAAGGTCTGGGTCTAACCAGGAAGTGAAGGAACCATCCGAGTGGACTGTTAAGGAGGAACTCTCAAGTTTAGAGAAAGAAGTATTAAAGGGAGGACCATCTCCTTGGATGAAAGATACGTGCCTCCTCTGCCCCCCACCTGCTAGGTTCACTCTCTCCCATCTTAACAGCCAGTTTGAGAAGTACTGTTTGTGTGGTCACCTATCTGCACAAAAACAGCACAGGGATGCAGTGTGGCTTTTATGGCAGGCTGTTAAAAAGGCAGTGGGAGAGAAGTCTGATCGAGCAGCTGCAAACAAACTGTTAGAGGAACAAATTAGAAATTTAAGGGAAAAATATGAGCAGGTGGAATTGTCAAATCAGACCTTTAAGGGCCTCTTTAGAAATTTGGAAAAGGAAAATGAGGAGCTTTTTGAAAAATTAAAAGAATAGAGGGAAGAGATAAAGCTCCTCAGCCAAAATAAAGGACATAAGGAGACTTTACTGCCTTCTCTTTGGTCATGATTTTTCCTAATGGCTGTAAAGGTTAATCATAGTTTCATAGATGTTCCTGTTGGAAGGGACCTATTAGATCATCGAGTCTGACACTGTGCCCTGGGCAGGAATGAGTCCTGCAGTCAGATGACCCCAGCCAGGTGTCTTTCCAATCTCCTTTTAAATACCTCCAAGGAAGGGGACAGCACCACCTCCCTTGGAAGCTTATTCCATATTTTGGCAACCCTTGCTGTAAATAATTTTTTCCTGATGTCCAATCTGAATTTGCTCTGTTTCAATTTGTGACCACTATTTCTAGTTACCTTGACAGGTGTCCTGGTAAACATTGTATCCCCTATTTCTTGCTGCTGCCCCCGATGAGTTTGTAGGTGGCCACAAGATCACCTCTCAGCCTCCTCTTGCAGAGGCTGAAGAGGTTCAGGTCTCCCAATCGGTCCATATAGGGTTTTTTCTGTAGGCCTTTAACCAGATGAGCAGCCCTCCTGTGAACCCTCTCCAGGCCATCCACATCCCTCCTGAAGTGCGGTGTCCAGAATTGGATGCAGTGGCCTGACCAATGCCGTGTAGAGGGGAAGTATCACCTCCCTAGACCTGTTTGTGATGCATCTACTTATGCAAGACAGGGTGTGGTTAGCTTTACTTATTACCTCATCCCACTGGTGATTCATGTTCATTTTGGAGTCTACTCTGACTCTGAGATCCCTTATCGCAGTTGTCCTACTTAGAATGGTACCTCCCATGCTATAGGAGTGTTGATGATTCTTCCTCCCCATGTGCAACACATAACACTTATCTTGTTAAACTGCACCCTATTCTGTTCGGCTCATTTCTCCAGCCTGTCCAAATCAGCCTAGATTTGCTCCCTGCCATCTAGTTTGTGTACCGCCCCCCATAGTTTTGTGTCATCAGAAAACTTGGACAGGGTGCTTTGTACTCCCTTGTCCAAGTCACTAATGAAGACATTGAATAGTACCGGTCCCAGGACAGAGCCTTGGGGGACTCTGCTGCCTACATTTCTCCAGGTAGAAACCAACCCTTCCACCACCACTCTCTGGGTGTGTCCCATAAGTCAATTTTCTACCCACCAGACTGTAATAATCTACATGGCAACTGTTTAGTTTATTTATAAGAATTGGGTATGATGCTGCATCAAAGGCATTTTAAAATCTAAGTAAATAATATCTACCTCTATTCCTTCATCCAAGCATTTTGTGACCTGGTCATAAAATGAACCCAGGTTAGTCAGGCAGGATCTTCCTGCTATGAACCAATGCTAATTGCTCCTTAGCATAATTTTACCTGCTGGTCCCCCACAAATATGATCCATAACAATTTTTTCAAATGCCTTGCCAAGGATAGAGGTGAGACTAACTGGCCTATAGTTACCCTGTTCCTCTTTCCTCCCCTTCTTGAAAATAGGGACCACATTGGCCCTTTTCCAATCCTCCAGGACCTGTCCTGAGCGCCATGAGTGCTCAAACAGTTGTGCCAGCAGATCCACTATGACTCCAGCTAATTCCCTAAGCATTTTAGGATGAAGATCATCAGGGCTTGTTGACTTAAATACATTCAACCCCTCCAGGTGTCTCTTTACTCGGTCAGCACAAACAGTTGGTGGGTTGGTATCTATACTGGGCTTACCTAAGGTCTCAATGGGATGCATATTTGTATTCGTGTCCAGGATCACAGAAGTAAACAAATAATTTAGAAGCTCTGCTTTGGCCATCCTATCTGTTACCAGTTGCCCTAGTTCATCCTGAAGGGGCCCTAAGTTCTCCTGCAACTTCTTTTTGCTTCCTATGTACTTAAAGAAAGACTTTTTGTTATCCTTAACTTTTGCTGCCAACCTAAGCTCCATTTCCGTTTTGGGTCGCCTCACTGTTTCTCTGCAAGCTTGAGCCAGGGTATATTCCTCCTTGGTGGCAGCCCCCTGCTTCCACAGCCTGTAGGCCTCTTTTTTTCCCCTTCAGGCTCTCCTGGATTTCCCTGCTCAAACAAGAGGGTTTCTTTGCTTTTTTGCCCCCTTTTATGTGTATTGGGATGGTCCTTTTATGTGCCTGCAGGATTAGTCCCTTGAGAAACGCCCACCCTTCCTGGACTCCCATCTCTCCAAGGCTTTTGCCAGTCAGTCCCTCCCTAAGTAATCTCCTGAGCTTGCTGAAGTTGGCCTTCCTGAAGTCTAGCACTTCCGCCCTACTAGTTACCTTCCCCACCTTTCTCCAGATAGTGAACCCTATCAATAGGGGGTCACTATCCCCTAGGTTGCCTTGCACCTGCAGATCCCCCACCAAGTCAGCCCCTGTGGCCAGTACCAAGTCTAGTAAGGCATTTCCCCTAGTGGGAACGCATACCTCCTGCGATAGGTGAAGGTCCTGTAAGGAGTTTAGAAACTTTCATGAAAGATGCATTGCCACTATCAGTAAACTTAAAAAAAGAATTGAAAGAATGAACTTTACAAGTGGCAGCTATCATCTGTGGGGATCTGGATAGGGACCTGGATGCTCCATTTAATCCCATTGACATTTGGAACAGCAAAATTTGGGCAATGATTCCAGTCTTGATCCACTGGGACCCTCAACTTGTCCATCCCTGTATCCAGAACTTCCAAGAGAAATTGAAAAAGAAGTCCCAATGCTGATGGATGCGGTAACCCAAGTGTCAGTTAAGTGAGACACTCATGAGAACAAACAAAACACCACAGAAGTGATAGTGCCGGTGAGTGGGGCTAATTTGGCTGCCGTGGCTAAAAACTTAGGACCAGCAAACATTAAGAATTTGAGCCAATGGCTTCAAAAATCAATGGGGATTGTTAATAGTGAGAATCTAACCTCACAGGAATGGTAGTGGCTCCTGAGAGCATGTGACTCTCTCAAGGTTATAGTAGCATTAGACTGAGACCCCCAAGATAGAATTCCCTAAGCAGTAGAGGAGTTAGGAAGAGGGATAGGGAGGAGGATATTTAAAATGCAGTATGGAGCTAATGAGCATCATCCTGGGGAACCTGTCACTGATTACATGATCAGGTGTTTGGTGTTAGGAATATTGTCAGGAAAAGAGTTCCCACTCACTAGACATGGGCAGCCAGCTAGAGCATTTACAGACATCCAATATCCATCAGGATTTTGGAAAGAAGTCCAAAAAGGGATGCACAAACCAGTCATTAGCATGATGGGTCCATTACAAGTAGGGGAATGGTATACGCTGGGAGAAGTTCTACAGAGGGCCCAGGATGCAGAGCAGTTAGTAGGGAAACCAGCTGGTGGAGTATTGGCAGCTTGCATCCCATACATTGAGCCCATTACAACAACCTCCCGAGTAACTTATACCAATGAAAGTGCATACCCATGGGATCACGTGATGGGGAGGAAGAAGTAGAAGTTACAGAGCAGATTTGAAATATGCAAATCAAAATGAGCAAGTTGGGGGAGAGAGCAATATCAGAGGAACAATATGGAAATATTTGATGGAGAAGGGGGAGTCTCAGGAAAGGTAGGATAAAAGACCATTGTCAGAGCTGATTGAGCATGTGATTGAGTTAGGCAGAGAGCCAGTGAAAGGATCTGGCACTGCAACCTAGAGGGCAGTAGCAGTTGCTAGTACTTCCCCCTGCCTCAGTAGGGAGGTCCCCAAAACAGAAGCCCCAGGCAGGATCCCAGTCTGTAGGAAAAGTTAAGTGATCTGCACTGGGACCCAGGGGGTAGAGCCCGTATACCTGTTATGGTGGGAAATCAGGGATCAGAAAAAGCTTTAATGAACACTGGAGCAGCAGTGAGTGTTTTTGGATGCAGGTGGGAGTTTCATAGATTCATAGATTACAGAGTCATAAGGGACCCAATGCATCATCGTGTCTGACCCCCTGCCCCTGGCAGGAAAGAGGACCGAGGTCAGATGACCCCAGCCAGGTGACTGTCAAGCCTCCTATTGAAGACCTCCAAGTTAGGTGATAGTACCACTTCTCTTGGAAGCCCATTCCAGACTCTGGCCACCCTTACTGTAAAACATGTCTTCCTAATGTCTAACCTAAATCTACTTTCCGCTAGTTTGCACCCATTATTCCTAGTTACTCCCTGAGGTGCTCTGGTAAAAAGCACATCCCCAATTCCCTGCTGTCCTCCCCTGATAAACTTATAGGCGGTTACAAGGTCACCCCTCCGCCATCTTTTGTAAAGGCTGAAGAGATCCAGATGCCTCAACCTCTCCTCATAGGGTCTTTCACGGAGACCGCTAATCATGTGAGTGGCCCTCCTCTGAACCCTCTCCAGATTCTCCATGGTCCTCTTGAAGTGCAGCGCTCAAAACTGGACACAGTACTCCAATTGCAGCCTGACTAATGCCGCATAGAGGGGGAGCATCACCTCCCTCGATCTGTTAGTCATGCACCTGCTAATACATGACAAGGTGCAATTGGCTTTGTTAATGGCCTCATTACACTGCCGGCTCATGTTCATCTTGGAGTCAACTATGACTCCAAGATCTCTCTCAGCCTCCAAGCTGCTGAGGAGGACATCCCCCTACCTGTAGGTGTGCTGGGGATTCCTTCTTTCTAGGTGGAGTACCTTACATTGATCTTTGTTGAATTAGTTAGAAGCTTATAAAGTAGGAAAGATGGTCCTACAGTCTTTTCCTGGCCAAGAAATAGAAGGGGTAGTGTGTACAGGAGTCCCAGCAAATATTAACTTGTCAAAAGGGGAATATCAAATCACCTTAAAGGGAGTCCAGCATTCTGAATCTGCAGAGGATCTTATATTGGGATCCCCCTTTCTAGCAGTGGAGGGATGGATCCTAGTTTTTGCCAGTGAAGTAATTTGGAAGGTCACAGGGATAAATGGAGAAATTAGGGAAACAAATCCTTAGTGGAAACTAGAGTGGTGTACAGGAACAGAGGTCATAAATTTGGACACTGAAGACAAATGGGTATCACAATTCCCAGATGGCTGGGCTAAAAATAAAAGTGATTGTAGGAAGATAGAAGCCTGTGTTAAGATAATAGGAGATTTGGTGCAACCACAAAAGCAGTATAAATTTCCAAAGCAAGCTGAAGAGGCTATTCAGCAAACCACTGAAGAATTGTGAAAGCAGGATGTTGTGATTGAAACCAATTCAGAGTTTAATTCACCCATTTGGTCGGTGTTAAAAGCAGATAAGAAGTCATGGAGGTTGATGATAGATTATCAAGCTATCAATTAAGACACCTGACCCATGGCCCCTATTGTTGCAGATATGCCACCTATGTTAAGTAGGGTACAGGAGGAGCCTCAGTGGTTTTCAGTAATCGATATAGCTAATTGTTTCTTTTCAATACCTTTGCATCCAGAGTCCTGGAATAGATTTGCCTTTACTTTTAAAGGCAGTCAATATACATTCACTAGGGTGCAACAGGGATTTCATATTGCCCCAGCCATTGCCAACAATCATGTTATGAATATGCTACAAAAGCTGAGCAAAGAGGACCAGGAAAAGGTGATTTCATATGTAGATTACATATTAATATAGGGAACAGAACAGTCTGAAGTAGAGGCTCAGACTGAAAGAGTACTAGCCTTGATACAAGAAACAGGTTTCAAGTTTAGTAGAGACAAGGCACAACTGGTAACCCAAGAGGTAACTTATTTAAGAGTAAGATTGATCACAGAGAGGAAAAAAGTAGATTTACAAAAGATAAAGTTATTGTTAAAATTACCTACCCCAAAGGACCCCCACTCATTAAGAATGCTGTTGGGAGGATTTAAATTTTTAAGATCACAAATATTTCCGTTTGCTGAAATTACTCAGCCTTTGTGGAGACTCTTAAAAAAAAAAAGTTCAATGGGAATGGGGGCCAACTGAGCAGCAAGCTTTAAACAAGTTAAAGATAGCTTTAGTGATGACGCCTGCTTTAAAATATCCAGATCCAGAGAAGCCGTTTTACATAAAGTTAGCAGCTACCATAGGCGACTAGTAGGGGGAGGCACAGGGGGGCATGTGTCCCCCCTCACAGGCCCGTCCCCGCTGCCACTGGTGGCAACTGCAGGTGCCCATCCCTGCTGCTGGTGTCTACAGGTGCTTGCCAGCTCTGTTCCTGCTGCTGGCTTCTGTGGGTGTTCCCCCAGACTCCAGAGGCACCAGTCACCCATGGCGGCTACAGAAAATGCAATTTCAGCAGTATCGATGCAGAAAGATTCAGGAGGCAAACTTGTGCCTGTGGTCTATGAATCCCGCATGTTAGTGGGTCCAGAAACAAATTTCAATCAGTGTGAGAGAATGTTTAGCTGTTGTATGGGGAGTTCAAAAGTTTAAAAGCTTAACCAAGCTGGCACCAGTCATTAAAGAAACACACCACTCCCCTCTTAAATACATACTGTCAGGGAGATTAGCAGGCTCAAAGGTCTCCAACATCTGAATAGCTCAATGGGCTTTGATTTAGTTTCATGCTGGACCCCTTGTCCTGTTAGAAACAAAGGTAGACATGCTCCCGTATGCACTGTTAATTGAGGGACGCACCCATGAGTGCCCAGATATAAATCCCCAACTAGAGCAAACAGGAGTAGGAGAAGCTCCACCACTGGAAGAAAATTCAGCAGTGCATGACACTCCTCAGCATGTCTGGTTTACTGATGGGAGCTCTAGCTATGAGAAAGACAAAAGATATCCTGGGTATGGAGCTATAAGTTTATCAGGTGAAAAAATTGGGGGGCATTGCCTCCGGAGTATTCAGCACAAGCAGCAGAGGTCAGAGCAGTAAAAGAGCTGTTAACTCAAAGATATCCTAATGACCTAACAACATTTGGGTGCATCTAGACTGATTTTTGTGTTGAGGCACTGATATATTGGATTAAAAATTGGAGTAAAGCAGTATGGCACACTGTAGAGGGAAAAAAAGATTGCTCAAACGGAAGATTGGCAGGCCATTTGGGCATTGATACAAAAACATCCTGGGCCATTAAAGGTTAAATATGTGAAGGCACACCAGCATACTCTATCCTTAGAAGCCCACATGAATGAGTTGGCAGATGCAACTGCTAAAGTTCAAGACGGGTGGCACAAAGATGGGTAGCTGTAGTCCAAAAACACAGTCAAACTAAGTCGAAATGGGAAATACAAGGAAAATATGCAGTCCATCAGGCTTCTGGGGAAGTCAGAAGGTATCCACTAGCAGAATGCAGGAAAGAAATCATAAATGTCTGTCACGGTTTGTGGCATGAGGCCATAGAAGGCACTATTGCAAGGATTCAAGAATTAGCATACTGGCTGAAATGCATCAGGACATGGGAAAATGAGTCCGTAATTGCTTGCGGTGTGCTGTGGAGGGGGCAAGATCTGAAAGTAAAGTATCCCTTATGCACCAGAGGATAGTGGGGCCACAGCAAATAATTCAAATGGATTATATTAACGAATTACCATGGACAGCTAGAGGAAATCAATATTTATTAATGATTGTTGACTTCTTCAGTGGATGAGTGGAAGCTTTTCCAATGAAACCCACACTGCTGAGGTTACTACCAAAAATTATGGATGGAAGTTATTTACAGGTTTGGAACCCAGGGATAATTGATTCAGACCAGGATCCCCACTTCACAGGATTAGTGTTTAAATAATTTCTACAAGCCCTAGGGATAAAGCAACAGTTACACATACCTTACCACCCACAGGCATCAGGGCAAGTAGAGTGAATGAATCGTACTATTAAGAAGTGACTCTAAAAGGTGGTGAACAGGTCAGGAACCAATTGGGATGAAAAGCTGCTCCTAATTTTGACAGCACTCTGAAGTGCAAACAGGTTAGGTACTGTTATGTCTCAGCTGTGTGTTCTTGGGAACCCTGGCACATGGTGCAGTCTGTCTGACTCACCCCCCTCCCTCCCCTTCTCTGCATAAATGAAACTGATTAAGATGCAGTGAGAGACACACCTAAGACCCTCCAGATAAGGGTGACAAGAGTGAAACAACTGCCCTAGGTCTCATTTGCATCCGAGATGGAACCTGATGACCATTCATTTACATGCGAGATGGAGAACAGAAAGCCTGAAGCAGAGACTGCAGTGAATTCTGGGATCAGAGAAGCAGGGGAGCACTCCATGATGGGGAATCTGTGCTCCAAATGTTAATCAACCCATGTTCACACACACCCAGCTCAACATTTATCAGACCAGTTCTAATCTGGATTTACTAAGGACTTCTCACCCCCCCAGACACACACATACCTCTAAGTTTAATAGGCATCTCAGGCCGTACATTCCCCTTTCCCACTATGGGAGGCCTATTTAAACTTGATTGACTAAAACTCGGTTGCCGGGTTAGGGAATGCTGAGGCAAGAGACCGAGTCAGAGGGGGTATGGGCAACATTTGAACAATGGTTAAGGGTTCATCACAGCATCCAGCCTGCTGGAGCCCTAATCCCAGGTGTTGTCATATCTTTCCCGAGACGACTGGTGGGAGTCCTCTCCACAAAAGGTTATGAGCACCCCAATAATTGCTTTAAGTCTGTTAAAAGACTATAGTAAGATCTGGAAAAGTCATGCTAAGCTGAGGCTTGTGCACAACAAGTAAAAATCCAAAATCCTGATGCTGCAAGCTATCTATTGTTCCTGAAGAAACCATGAGATATCCCATCAGTATATCTGCCACCCATAGGAATCTCAAGCTGGCTCCCAAGTATTTGGGTTACTCCCTAATCTTAAGTGTTTCCTGATTATCAATCAGTTTCCTGAGATGGTCCAAACCAGATAACCCCTTGTCAATAGAAAAGACAATGATTTACACTACTGAGGGTGCTACGGAGCAGCTGAACTGAGGGTATAAAAATCTGTAAGTGTGTGTGCTGCAAGAGAAGAACAGGAAGAGGAAAAGGAAGGAAAAGAAGTAGAAGCAGGAAGAAAGAAGGAGAAGAAGAAAACCCCTGTGCTGACACCATCCCCTGTCGTTCTTGGGACGCTGGAAGAACAGATCATCTCTCCCTTCAAGGACTGTGCTACAGACTGTGCCTGTCAGCTTTGCAGCCTGAGTACCGTGGACTAGGTGAGATCCCCTGGTAGTAACTGGGTATATTTTTCCTTCTCTGCTTCTCTTTCCTTCTGTGCTCTGCAGCAACGCTTCTTTTACCTAAGCTAAAGATCTCTGTGAAGCCCAAAAATACTGTGGGGTCTGCTCATCAAGAGGCCAAAGATTGGGACATGCTGAGTTTGAAACACATAAGGGGATCAGCTTGTACAGGCTGATTGACCCAGTTTAGCTCAGACGTGTCCTTATGAACTGCATGCTGGCCCATGAGGGTGTCAGCTGGACACCCAGCCGGATTCAGAGGGATTCTGTTTACCTGTGTGAACTGATTCTTGGCATATGAGGGTGTCAGCCTATCCATGCTAATCAGCCAGGCCAGGTCAGGTGTGTCACGTTAATTTGTGTGTGTTTGTGTGTATGACTGATTTGGTGACTGGAGGAACCCAGTCCCATTAAAACTGAGTCCTGCAAGATAGCTCCATTGGGGGTGAGGGCTTGCAGAAGGGAGAGATACAGCTCCGTATAGTAACACAAGCAGCACATTGACAGAATTACCAAGACCCTAGAAACTATCCCTAATAAATGAGCACACCCCAAAGTAATGGGCAAATCTAGTAACAGTACAGGGCTGCAGCCATATCAAATTCTGTTTGGAAAACTAATATCTCTGCTACCACTTGGCATGATTTCAGAGGCACCAGAAACTAGTTCTCCTGAGGTAATAAAATGGGTACAGGAGCTGCCAGAACAGCTCAAGCAATACAAACAACAAGTAACCAATGCTATGCACAAAACTCGAAAGGAAATGGATCAATACCAATCACAAGAATCTCACCTATGGGACATTGAGCAACAGGTTATGTACCTAAAACAGACTCCAAAAGCACATGCCCTGGAATGTAAATGGGCAGGACCATATCATAGTATCAACAAAAAATTAGCCCTGTTGTCATCCAAATTGATAAGGGAGTTAGATCAGCCTGCCAAAGGAAACTGAGACTGATTTGCCTACGGTTCTTCTAACTGTGCAGGGCAATGCGTTCACAGCCCTTGTGTATTTATGGTCAAATGTGGTATTTAGATGTAAGTAAGGGGATTGTAATGCAGGATGTAAACAGGATGCAAATGGGCAAGTTCCAATTGAATTACAAAAACAGCTTTATAGTCAAACTAAGCAAGAAAGAAGAATGGCTTCACCCTTATAATCAACTTCTAAACTTTGTATTGAATCTAACTACACTGCAATTTAAGGTGAAAGTGCCAAAACACACTTAAACAAAAGGTATTTCCAATTTATAACCTAGGAAACAAGAGTAATGGGTCAGATATATAAAGAATATGTTACAACCAAATAAATTTTGTTTTGACCCTGATTTTATAATACTTAACTACCTGTTGTATAATGAGCTTTATAATAAGTCACTAATAGTAGATGTGTAGGATATAGATGTCTTTGTTTGAGAATATAACAGTTATATATGAACTGATAATATTATTTTAGTGTAACTGATTTAGCTATTAACGTTTATTTGTGTAATGTTTTGTCAATAATAGGATACGACAATGAGTATATAAAAAAGGGATAGTAAACCAGAGCTTTACTATCAATTATGAACTATTTGAAAAAAATAGATTTACACCCAGTAAACTTAGAAATCTCAGCAGAGATTCTCTGCCGCACGACACATGACACAACATACAAAATTAGTACATGCTGTAAATGTCATGCAGGGAAAATGTATAAAACCTGTATCACAGTGTAAGCCAGCTCCAAACACATCACTAAGGTTTTACCAAAGCAAAGGAAATAACATATCACAGTTAGTGGGAAACTCTGTTCAGCTAATCACTATCAGCCAATGGGATATTCCATTTAATGTTATATCCAATAGTAGTTTTGCGTGTTGTGTTTATTTTATTAACCTTATTATTTATTATTTTATATTGCAGGTAAAAATTACAATAACTAAAGTGTGGCATTGCAAGCTAAATATGTGATACCCTAAATTATAGGGTGTCAAGGAGGAGAATGTTAAGCATTAAAAATTAATTGTGCATGAGTGAAAGAGTGAATGTGTTTTTCAAGCTGAGAAAGCAGCCTTGAGAGCAGGAAGATAAGAAGAACAAACAAACCATTGACAAGTAGAACAGACACCTTGTCTCCCTGTCTCAGGATGTTTTAAATTAAAGTAACTCCTAACTACCCATCCATCCATCTGCATACCTAAGCCATGAGATATGTGACTAGAATCAGCTCAATGACAACAAACTGATTGGCTGAGTGGGTTGAAAGGGGGTACCACAGCAGTCTGCCTAAACGAAGTATATAAAAAGACAGTGAAGACTGGGCCCTGACGACGCTGTATGCCATCCACATCCTACCGGGAGAAAATTGCCGGCATCCCTCTCATAAGAGTGTGTCCAGAGGCACTATGTCTAGCCATTGTGACTGACCCTGAGCACCAGTGGATTGGCCGGTATGTATGTGTGTGTGAGTATAAATGATTTTAGATAGAGCATTGCTTTTCCCCACTTGATCTATGTGTGTCACTCAATAAAGACCTTGTTTGTTGTACCTGAATGTTGGTCTTTCATCCAACATGTGCACACCCTTAATATGCCTTAAAATGGTGAATTTAGGCAAATCCTGCCTAAATTTGATACATGCTGTAGCAGGGAGCCAAGTTCTGGCCCTGCTATGCTCACCTCCATAGACGAACCAGACCTGGAAGTCCAGTGGCAGACAGTCACTACAGCAGATGAGGGCCCTATAAATCCAGCATTTTCCAGCCCAGTAAGAGGCAAGCAGAATCCCAGAAGGAAAAGTTTGTAAGGTACTAGAGAGGAGTAGTTCCCTTGCAAAGGGGAAAAAACCAGGAGATTTACCTGGCACCAGCATGGAGCTGCTGGCAGGATGTCTGAGGGAGAGATGGGAGATTCACAGCTTTTGGGAGAGAAATGCTCCATTTGTCACCACCACTGCTGACTGCTACAGTCCAGTAGGACTGTTCCTCTGCAGAGGAAGATACAAAGACAGACACAGGGAGAGTGTGAGTAACAAGTCAGAGCCATAGGAGGCATATAATTAGCCCTTAGAGGGCCATTAGAATCCCATCATAATACAGTTGGGGAGATAGGAGGAAGTAACCCAAGCCCTAATTAAGTCAGAGACTGTAGCCCGCAGAGCTGCCATAGTTTCATAGTTGGTAGGGTCGGAAGGGACCTGAGCAGATCATCAAGTCTGACCCCCTGCCATGGCAGGAAAAAGTACTGGGGTCAAACGACCTCAGCAAGGTGTTCATCTAACCTCCTCTTAAAGACCCCCAGGGTAGGAGCCAGCACCACTTCAGTTGGAAGTTGGTTCTAGATCCTAGGTGCCCTGACAGTGAAGTAGCACCTCCTGATGTCTAGCCTGAATCTACCCTTTGCCAGCTTGTGACCGTTATTTCTAGTCACTCCTGGTAGTGCTCGGGGTAACAGGGACTCCCCCAATGCCTGCTGGTTCCCTCTGACTAGTTTGTAACAGGCCACTAGATCCCCCCTCAGCCTTCTCTTGTGGAGGCTGAACAGGTTCACGTCCCTTAACCTCTCCTCGTAGGGCCTGCCCTGCTGCCCCCTGATCATGCGGGTGGCCCTCCTCTGAACCCTCTCAATGCTGTCCACATCCCTCCTGAAGTGCAGCACCCAGAACTAGCAAAGCTAAGATGTGCCACTAAGAGCCAGGAACAATGGAGCGAAGGACTCTGAGTTATATAAATGGAAAGAATTAGCCCTACAAGCAGACTGACTGATGAGAGAATCAACTGTTTGGGAGGGAAGACTGTTTGTAGCTGGCGGGAAGTCTGAATACCTGGGGGAACAGCTGATCATCCCAGGGATCAGTGTGTGAAGTTGAAGTGAGGAAGCCAAATCGGTTTGAGTTAAGCAACCTAATAGGAAACTCTCTGAGGGATAAGAGAGTCCAATATAAACTGGCAGTGTCTGGGAGTAAGGATTTGGCATGCCCAGGACTGTTTTATTTAGTTTGTAATTTGTGTTGACTTTATGTTTATGAACAAGACAAGCTGAGCCTGAATAGGAATGGTCCCACTCCGAGAACTGAAGAGTGAACATGGAGAGTGTCACAACCCAAAGTTGTGGTTTTTTGTTTTTGTGTGCTTCGGCACCGCTAAATTATGTTCCTGCTAAATTGCAGCTCCTTTGCATGGTGGAGTTTTCTGCTGCAACAAGAGAACCCGCGTGCAGAAGAGTATTTCCCGCCAGTTTGTAGCCTTCTTTGCATGGTGCATTTCTTTTGCATCCTGGAGATGCACGGTGCAAAGGAGTTCCCGCCATTTGTATTCAGATTCGTGCCACATTATTGGCTGATCCTAATATATGCACACATGGCGGCTAGCGATTGGCTTGCTAGCCATATAAAGAGTTTGGGTAGTTTCCGCCCAAGTTGGAGAGGGAGAGAGAGAAAGCAATTGGAATTCGGGAGAAAGAGCGTGAAGATCTCTAAGTGCTGCTGATTCCTTCGAACCCAGCTCTTCCTTAAGAAGGCAATAGAGGGCCAATTACTGAACCGAACCCGCGGAGCCTTAACAACTCCGGGGGCCCAATTACTGAACGGCCTCTAGCCTCTCCCCATCACCGAGCGCGATCCTAGACGTATCCCTTCCTTTTGAAACTACCGAACCCGCGGAGCTTCAACCACTCCGGGGCCAATTACCGAGCTGAACCCGTGGAGCTTCAATAACTCCGGGGCCAATTGTTGTAGTCCTCTAGCGAGGACTTAAGCGGAGCTGAATCTGGAAAACTGTCCAGCCTACACCACGACCATCTTTGGTGTAAGTAAACAATCTTTTAATCAACCATTACGCGTCCATGCCCAATTCCAGATCCCTCCGGTCTCTCTCCAACCCCGCGTGCCCGGGCTGCTGGCCACAGCCCGCGTGCACAAAGACGGGTCCGCATACCGCTCCCGGCCCGCTCATGGTGACATGGATGGGTTCCGGAGGCGGCCCGCACAGAGAGGTGAGTGGACCTAGCCCTCACCAGTGGAATGTGATTATTGCAAATGTCATCCAGATGAGCAATGGACCAGGGTGCAGGGGTGGAGGAATCCTGGACAAGATACACCTCGAGGTGGGTGAGGAGTGAATTGACTGAAAAGAGTAAATTCTGGGAAAAGGACAGCTGAGAGAAAGTTTTCCCAGGGCACATTTTTCCTTAGTGTCCAATGAATCCATCAAGGAATGGCAGGAGAGAAATCCAATGACAAGGGGAGTGTTGACCCTAAGTGGGAAATGAACTCACAGGCCAGATAGCACCCTATCACACCTGCAGAAAACAAGTACCAAATTTAGGCTGGCATAAGTAAGTCACATTAGCCCATGTGTAGATGCTTAATGCACATTAACACAGTGTACGTAAATGGACGCACACCGTCTTAATGTGTATTAGTGTGGCTACATGTGGGCTAACACAACTTAGTTATGCAAGCCTAAATTTAATGTGCCTCAATACACATTAGTGGCTCTGCGTGTGGATGCATGCCTAAATCATAGTGTCATAGTTTCATAGCTGGTAGGGTCAGAAGGGACCTGAGCAGATCATCAAGTCCGACCCCCTGCCACGGGCAGGAAAGAATGCTGGGGTCAAATGACTCCAGCTAGGTGATTGTCTAGCCTCCTTTTCAAGACCCCCATTTTAGGAGCGAGCACCACTTCCCTTGGAAGTGGGTTCCAGATCCTAGCTGCCCTGACTGTGAAGTAGTGCTTCCTGACGTCTAGCCTGAACCTAGTGTCAGTCAACTTGTGGCCATTATTCCTAGCTACTCCTGGTAGTGCTCGGGGAAAAGGGACTCTCCCATTCCTTGCTGGTCCCCCCTTGTAAGTTTATAGATGGCCACCAGATCCCCTCTCACCCTTCTCTTGTGGAGGTTGAACAGGTTCAGGTCCTGTAGCCTCTCCTCGTAGGGCCTGCCCTGCTGCCCCCAATCATGCGAGTGGCCCTCCTCTGGACCCTCTCAATGCTGTCCACATCCCTCCTGAAGTGTGACGCCCAGAACTGGACACAGTACTCCAACTGCAGCCTGACCAATGTTGCATAGAGGGGGAGGATCACCCCCTTGGACCTGCTTGAGATGCATCTGTGGATGCATGACAAGGTGTGGTTGGCCTTCCTGACCACGTCCCCACACTGTTGGCCCATGTTCATTTTGGCATCAATAATGACTCCAAGATCCTTTTCTGCCTCTGTGCTGATGAGAAGGGAGTTCCCCAGCCTATAGGTATGCTGCTGGTTCTTTCTCCCTAGGTGCAGCACCTTGCACTTGTCCATATTGAAACCCATCCTATTCTCATCTGCTCACCTCTGTAACCTGTTGAGATCTAGTTGTAACCTGTCCCACTCTTCTAGCACGCTCACTTCTCTCCACATCTTAGTGTCATCTGTGAACTTGAACAAGGTGCTTTTCACCCCCTCATCCAAATCGCCGATGAAGATATTGAACAGTGCGGGCCCGAGGACCGATATCTGGGGGACCCCACTGCCCACATCTCTCCAGGTCAAAATGACCCGTCCACCGCCACTCTCTGGGTGCAGCCCCTCAGCCAATTTGTGACCCATCTGACTGTGTAGGTGCTGACACCACAGATACTTAATTTTTTAATGAGGGTGGGGTGAGAGGTAGTGTCGAAGCCCTTCCTGAAGTCCAGGAAGACTATGTCCACCACGACACCTGCATCTAAGGATTTTGTGACCTGGTCGTAGAAGGCCACCAGGTTGGTCTGACAGGAACTGCCCCTCATTGGTTGCCCCTAAGCATAATCTCCCCTGCTGGTCCCTCGCAGATGTGCTCCTGGATAATTTTCTCAAAAAGCTTCCCCAGGACCAAGGTAAGACTAATGGGCCTATAGTTTCCTGGGTCCTCCTTCCTCCCCTTTTTGAAAATGGAGACCACATTGACCCTTTTCCAGTCCTCTGGCACCTGGCCAGAGCACCATGAGTGCTTGTAAAGCCATGCCAGGGGTCCTGAAATGACCTCTGCCAATTCCCTCAGCACCCTGGGGTGGAGATCATCTGGACCTGCTGATTTGAACACATCCAGCCCCACCAGAAGTTCCCTAGCTAGGTCCTCTCTGGCCCTAGGCCTGGCTGTGGCTCTCCTGAGTCCATCCAGAATCCCGGTGGGGGGGGATGTCCCGGTTCCTACTCAGAAAAATGGAGGCAAAGAATTTGTTAAAGAGGTCAGCTTTATCATCTGGTGCAACCACCAGATTGCCAAGTGTGTCCTGCAGGGGCCCCACATTACCCGGTGTTTTCTTTTTACTCCCTATGTATTTAAAAAAGGACTTCTTGTTATCTTTGAATTGACTTAATGAGCTTTAAAGAGCTCATAAATCACCTTAATGAGCCTTAAATAAAAGTGAATTAAGTTTAGGTGCATGTAAAACCACATGTAGATACATCCAGTGATTACAAGCAAAGCCTACCCATCAATCCTGAACAACTATCAAAAGTCACAAAGATGAATCACAGTTTCCTTTGTTTTTCTCCACTTACTCCTCTCCTGTGGCTTTCCAAAAAACCTTAGAAGTTGAAGGCATCTGGGTCCTATACACCAAGATAGGTATTTTAGGAGGAAATCTCCATCTCAGTTACCTTTGTTTATTGCAAGTGAGGCCATATGGTGTAGGGAAAAACTGAATTTATTGGTTAATGAAGTCTTAACCATTTGTCAAGACCTGAGGAAGGGCACTTTGTGCTTGAAAACTTGTCTAACATGTCTCCCAACTATATAGTTGGTCCAATAAAGATATCCCCAAATAACCTTGTTTCATCTAGAGCAGTGGTAGATCCGAGTCGATCCAAAGCTGGGGTGGGGGGCTGAGCATGCATGGGTGCACTTGTGCACCCCACCCCCAGCCCAGCAGGTCATTCCATGATGGGGGTAAGGGGTGGGGAGCAGATTGAGGCCCCTGCAGTCAGGGACAGTGCCACAGAGGCAGGAGCAGGGGTAAGTTGAGTGGGACCACGGTCGGCTGGGCGAGTGGTGGGAGGATTGAGCCTGGGTGGTTTGTCCAGGGGTATGGGGGTGCTCCCACCACTGTATACACCCAGTGGAGGCTCCGGGGGGGCACATGCCCCCTCCAAATACCGGGCAGTGTAAGCGGCTGCAGTAGTGGTGTGAGAGGGAGGGAGGCTGGAGCTGGGGCAGGCCCTGCATAGACAGGGTGTGGGCTGGAGCCACAAGTGGCTTGTCCAGGGGCCATGGGGGAGGGGGGCACACAGCCCAAGAGGACATGGGGGGTGTGTGCCCCTGAATCTGGATGCTGGCTGGGCTGGCTGCCAACTGAGGCTGGGACTGCGATTGGCGGCACTGGGAGTGGGGCTACATGGGGGCCTGCAGGCTCCCAAAAATTCACCATAGCCCCTGCTCCCAGTGCTGCCACCTGGCCTGAGTGCAGTACAGCACAGAGCAGACTGTCACTGTGAAGAGTGTGGCACTGCCTTCCCCTTTCCCCACTGCACCCTGGAACCTGCAGGGGGGGAGGGGTTGGCTGGGGCTGGGCTTTGGGTGCAAAGCCCAGCTCGCAATGGCAGCTGCCTCCTCCATGCACAGATGGGGCGGGGCATGTGCCCCCCAAGGGCCTCTGCCGGGTGCACACAGTGGTGGGATCCCCCCTGCGCCCCTGAACAAGCCACCTGGACTTGATCCTCCCACTACGTGCCCAGCCGGCCAGGGCCCCACTCAACTTACCCCTGCTCCTGCCTCTGCAGCAGTGTCCCTGATCATGGGGGCTTTGATCTGCCCCCTGCCCCTTCCCTCTCCCACGGACTGACCTGCTGGGCTGGAGCTGGGGTGTACAAGTGCATGCATGTGCACCCAGCCCCTCACCCCAGCCTTGGATTGACTTCAAGAGGCTCTGAGATCTACCACTGATGACCTATGGTTGATGGCCACTGATCTAGAGCTTAAAAGGATGGCACTTCATCCTAGGGATTTATTAGAAGAGCCCTGACATCCTTCTCCAGGCTGCGTGTTCCATCATAATGTTTGAACTTGAAGCTTTTAATAAGAAAATTAATTCAAGCAATTTTCTAGCACAGTGCAAATTTTCAGAAGCCTCTTAGTGAACAAGGCAAAGCCCCAGTGAATCTCAGTGAAATGCAGGTGCTTGAATTGCTTTGCAATTTTTCTCACAACTATCTGAGCTCTCAGCTTGCTTGTGCATCTCAGCTGATATTACATCTTGACTAGGGACAGAATTTACACATAAGCTAGTTTAAATGATCAGAAACTGATTTAAACCTGTAACAGAACACAATTGCGAGAGCCCAGCAGGAAAAATTATGCTGAGGGGAAACCAGCATGGGTTCATAGCAGGTAGATCATGCCTGACTAATCTAGTCTCTTTTTATGACCAGGTTACAAAACACCTGGACGCAGGAGTAGGGGTTGACGTCATTTACTTAGACTTCAGGAAGGCCTTCGATACGGTATCCCACACCATACCGGTGAACAAGTTAAGAGGCTGTGACTTGGATGACTGCACGGTCCAGTGGGTGGCGAATTAGCTAGAGGGTCGTACCCAGAGAGTTGTAGTGGATGGGTCGGTATCGACCTGGAAGGTTGTGGGCAGCGCGGTCCCGCAGGGCTCGGTCCTTGGACCGATACTCTTCAATGTCTTCATCAGCGACTTGGACGAGGGAGTGAAGTGTACTCTGTCCAAGTTTGCGGATGACACAAAACTGTGGGGAGAAGTGGACACACCGGAGGGCAGGGAACAACTACAAACAGACCTGGACAGGTTGGACATATGGGCAGAAAACAACAGA
>NW_005842269.1:655993-667117 GCF_000455745.1 Alligator sinensis | reverse complement strand
AAGGCGCCCCCGGGGGTTACAAGAAATAATGGCCACAAGCTAGCAGAGAGCAGATTTAGACTAGACATTAGGAAGAACTTCTTCACAGTTCGAGTGGCCAAGGTCTGGAACGGGCTCCCAAGGGAGGTGGTGCTCTCCCCTACCCTGGGGGTCTTCAAGAGGAGGTTAGATAGGCATCTAGCTGGGGTCATCTAAACCCAGCACGCTTTCCTGCCTATGCAGGGGGTCAGACTCGATGATCTATTGAGGTCCCTTCCTACCCTAACATCTATGAATCTATGAACAGAAGCTCAGTGCAGATAAACCAGTTTCAAAATGGCTGAAACTGGTTAAAGATAAACCTGCTTGAATGTACTATCAGACTTAACTGATTTGGGTCAAACCAATTTATGAAACTTCTGTCCCAGACCCCTTCCCAGTTCAAGTTAAATCAGAGTCCCTCAGCATCCCAGCATACTTTGCAGCACTGGGCTATACTGTCTGCTTCAGGGAGCAGGGGTGGCCCCACCCCTCTGTTCATTAACTGGAGCAGTGAGGGCTGTTTGACAAGAGGAGAGTGGGGGGAGCAAACCTGGCTGGGGATGTAGCCCAGTCTGTGAGGGAGAGGGGGATTGCCCCCCAGGCAAACCCTAGCTGTGGCCTGGGGCCAGAGACCAGGGGCCAGAGGCCAAGGAGGGGTGTTAAACACTGCTTCCCTCACTCAAACTTACTGCTGGCTGCAACTGTGGACTACAAATCCTAGATGTACCTGGAAGCAGAAAGAGGAAATGGTGAGCAGCCCTGCGGAGTCATGGTACTGTAATTCTGGTCTGGAAATCTTAGAGACCTTGGGGCAGCAGGAAGAGGAAATAAACACAGGAAGAGAGCTGTGCTTTAGCACTCCCTGGCTTCTGGCCTGAGCCACTGCAGGCATGTGGTTACATTTTCTGTATCAAAGGTAGATGTCTGTTCACTTCTGTGTCAATTTAATCTGTGCAACTTGGACTAACCTGCAAAGACTGAATCAATTCAGCCTCAGGCTTTTTGACTGACTGTACCTAGCCCTAGTGATCTAGTACACAGGCTGACAATATATGTAATTAGGATGGTAGATATTGGCCCTGATAAATTGTAGGCATTAAAAGTAGTAACTATGTCACAGCATTCTAAGAGCTGTGCAAGATCAGCACAGCATTGCTATGTCGGTTGCCTTTCCATTTAATTTTATATGCTGCTGTAAATATTTGTTCCATTAAGGTAATCATTATCTAATAAATCAATGCAGTGTCACTGAGGGTATGTCTGTTAAGCTTTGGCAGTGCTCCTGATGGTACTCCTGAGGTTCACAGCCCTACCCACCCATTGTTCATCTGTGCCAAGCTGGAGGGGATGCAGTGATGGAGTCACACTAAGTGTGTTCCCTGTTGCCAACCTCAAGCTATGTCCCTCCAGGATGTTACAGAAAGGTTGTGAGAGGAGATTACCTTCATAGGTAATTTCTGAGTTTGGTATATATGGAGTGAGAGTTGGGGAGGGGCTTGAGTAGGACATGTCTCTCCTTCAGTGCCCTCAGAAGTACTACAGAAGCATATAAATATCTTAACATAAATACATGGGGGGTAAAAAGAAGGTACCAAATAATGTGGGGCCTCTGCAGGACATGCTTGGTAATCTGGTGGTAGCACCAGGCAACAATGCTAATCTCTTTAACAGATTCTTTGCTTCCATTTTTCTGAGCAGAGACAGGGACATCTGCCCCACTGGGATACCAGATGGACCCAGGGGAGGCACAGCCAGGCCCAGAGTCAGTGAGGACCTAGTCAGGGAAGTTCTGGAGGGACTAGATGTGTTCAAATCAGCGGGCCCTGACGATCTCCACCCCCGAGTGTGTAGGGACCTGGCCAGCACTGAGAGGGTCCAGAGAAGGGCCACTCACATGATTGGGGGCAGCAGGGCAGGCCCTACGAGGAGAGGCTATGGGACCTGAACCTGGTCAGTCTCCACAGAAGAAGGCTGAGAGGGGATCTGGTGGCCGCCTATAAACTTGCCAAGGGGGACCAGCAGGCCATGGGAGAGTCCCTGTTCCCCCAAGTACTACGGGGATAACAAGGAACAATGGCCATAAGTTGACTGAGAGTAGATTCAGGCTAGATATGAGGGGGCACTACTTCACTGTCAGGGCGGCTAGGATCTGGAACCAACTTCCAAGGGAAGTGGTGCTCACTCCTACCCTGGGGGTCTTCAGAAGGAGGCTAGATAGACACCTAGCTGGGGTCATTTGACCCCAGCATCCTTTCCTGCCCATGGCAGGGGGTTGGACTAGATGATCTGCTTAGATCCCTTCCGACCCTACCTACTATGAAACTATAAGAGGTGCCATGCCAGAGATCCATCTAATCCAGTATCTTTCATCTCAGTGGCAGTGTCAATGCTAAGGGGTAGAATATATATATAGGGTTTGTATAGACTGATCTGTCCCTTGTACCTCTTCCTTTACAGCTTCTAGTACATAGAGGTCATCCTATTACAGATGACCAAGCTAACTAATTCTGATGCTCATTCAGCCAATGGGAGCTGCATAGTCACATTAATGTAAGGCACTCTGTCTGGACTCATATACCTTTCTTCTCAGTGTAACATGTACTGTGTGTAAAGCTGGGCTTAATGGGCCAGAAGCTTCCTTGCACTGTAAGCCCAGCTGCTGGAAGTTCTCAAGATGTGGCTCCTTGTAGCATTCAGTACATTAGTCTAATCCAAAAGCAAAACATCATAGTAACAACCTCTACATCTTGACAAAGGAAAACAAAAGTGGCTACAGTTGCCTTTCCTAGCACAGATAGAAGAGTCTCTCTTGTTCGTGTTTGCTCCCTAAGAATCTGTTATGCCTCCGAGCTCCAATAAGAACCTTATAGTAGAACCAGGCCATGTCTACACAAGATGCTGACTGCACAGTAGCCCAAGAATACTGCACAGTAGTGTTGTGTGGCAGAAAATGTGAAGCAACGCTAATGTGCAGGAGTCTTGGGTGTAGTCAGTGTCACAAAAAAGCCATATGTCGCTGCATAGTAATGTGTCTAACAACTGTGCGTTCAGTGTTTTGTGTAGACATGGCCCCTGCGTCTCCTCAAGCTGATAATCTTGAGTGGATGCTTCCTTTTGTTAAGCTCCCTAAAATGCTAAACTTTCTCAAACCATTTGCTTTTCTGCAGTTTTATAGAGATGTCTCTAACCAGGAACACAATAACTATGATTCTACTGTTTCATGTGCATAGCTAGACAAATTTAATTAGGCAACACATACACAAGCACACAGACACACACACAGAAAAAAAACCTGTAAGCAAATCCTTCACTGACAGTCAGTCTGGCAGTGAAGGATTTCCTTACAGGTATTTTTCGTGTGTGTGCTTGTGTGCTTGCGCATGTGCTACATTAGAAATTCTTACAAACATGTTCTGCTGCAGGCACCACAGGAGAACAATCAAACCCTTTAGGTCAAAAGGGAAGTTTGTTCCAGCTGCATACTTTCCCACTAATGGGTAGCTCATATACTGTTGAGGGAAGAAGCTGAAAACGCCTATTCCTTTGAGGTCAGATATGTTGTCACTGCCTGCTTGCTCCTTGACTCATTCAAGTTCAGAGAAGTTATTCTACATGAATGATTTCTGTATGTGCTTTAAAGAGGCTTGCTTGAGACTCTTGCATGGGGAATCAGTGACTTGCACACATCTGGAACCATAATTACAACCCAGGCCAGGGATATTTTTTTTTATATAGCAAGATACGATGGTGTCCTGCAGAAGGTTTCCAGGACTCACACCAATTGCACTGCTTCTGGTCTCCTTTGTGAATGTCTTTCTTGTGACTTATGTGAAGAACATAATACAAGAGCTGAGAAAGGAGAGACAGGGATACTTAGAGGTTCATCCTCGATCGTTTAACCAAGAAAATGCAGTAATTGAGAGACTGGACCATTTGGAGACATATATTCGCAACATCTGTAAGTAAAGTATATTCAAAACATTTATCTTTGCTAGAAATGCATCTCTAAGTTATTCTGCTTTGTGGGAACTTTCTAGCTTTTTAAAATTGATTCATGGTTTGGGTTTTTTTTGCTTTGTTTTGTTTCTTGGGACTTGTCTGGGCACTTTTATTTATTTTTTCTTCAGCATTGGAAAGGATGGGATGAGTTCTTTGTCATATCTATGAGACAGTCTCCTAAGCATGCCTATCTTTACCTACTTTTGCTTTTTGGATGTTTTCCTGAAACCTCCTAGTGTTGATTGGGTTAAATCATTTGAGGTTTATATCTATAAATACTGGAAGCAAGTTAAGATCTGAAGCTTTAGAGTGAAGAGTTTAAGATCAAATGATAAACATCTGGAAGAGCTGGTCAAGCTGGCAGGTCAATTTCACATGAAAACTATTGTTCTAAAAATGAATCTTGCAAAACGTACCTGTTTGGAATGGAAGGATTCTTTGGGAAACTCGGTTCCCCAGCTTTTTGTGCCATGGTAGACAAACAACTTGTATATAGAAGACTGTGATCATTCCGTCTTTGTCCTTATCGTATCCAGTACTAGTAGACCGTGGCAGTACTACTGGCCAGGTGGGTGGCTTAGCTTTTCACATCTGCTAACAGGCAGAATGAACTGAGGTCTGAATGAAAGCCCGCTTTTCATCTCCAAAAGTATAAAGGGAGGCAAGAAGCCTGTAAATGAGAACAGTCATGTGGGAAGAAACCAGGACTTTGAAGGGCTAGGCACCCTAGAGTCAGGAGGATTTGGGATACAGAATATCACCTGCTTTAGGAATTCATTAATTTATTGTAGAATGAGCATGGCCAGCTGTCCCAATGAAGTCACTTGAATAAGGGCTATAGGGTCAGGTTTTGGGGCCTTATTTTTGCTAGACTCATTCAGCTCCACGAAAGGGGCATCTGTGGCGAGGGAGCTGATGCAGCAGAAGCAGTGTGGGCTCTCATTACATTCATCACCATGTTGCTTGTTCTGCGATGGAGAGCCTAATGGGTACATATTGGAAAGGGGGAAGTAGACAATGTATTTATCATCTAGCAGGGCCAGACACAGGCATGGGCAAACTGGACAGCCGCCTAGGGCCAAGACAAAAAGGGGGCCTAAAAATAGTTACTTTTAAATTATTATTATCATCATCTTTGGTGAAGGGGGGCCCAATATTAAAAGTTCACCTAGGGCCACCAGGTATCTAGGTACAATGCTGTCATCCAGAGCTGACAGCAGCCGGTTCACTTGTCTCTTTGGAAGAGCTGAAGTGGATCAGCAGGTGTTCTCCACCCATGCTTCCAAAGACCCAGTGATTACAACAACAGTCCAATGCCCTTGTTGCTATTACCAACTGGATTGAGTCTACATGTCATCCTTCTTTACATGGCCACCTGTTGTTTTTCCCATCTCTGGACCCCGCTCTAAAGAGTAATGAACAATGACAGATGTGTTTGTCTCGGCATCTTAAAAAAGCTGTTTATTTTATTTATTCTCTCTTCAAATGGAAGAAAGCACAGGGGCTGCATTCCCTACTCATTGTTAGAGGCCTTCTCCTTCTTCAGATAAACACAAGAATTTAAAATCAATTAAAGGAATGGCTCTTTCAGATACTGAACTGAGCACGAGTAGCTATGAAACAGTTGGGAGATGTGGATTTGAACCCCTGTAAGCTGAGGGGGTGGAACTGAATGTGAGCCTCTCATTTCTTGAGCAAGTGCTCTAACTGCTAGCTATTATATAGCAAGGGGGTCCAGAAGTAATGGCAGCAGCACATGATTAGCCCTATGAAAAAGAACATGTAGGTATTTGCTATCAGGAGAGGCCTCTGGACGGTGGGCTTATTTATTTGTACAGAGAGATCTTCCTGGAATAGGTCTTGTGCAGTAGTTCCCCATGTGGGCACTCTTATTTCATGCGTATTTCATGTGAACTTTGTGTAGGTTAAGTCAAATGGAGTAAGCTGACCATAGCATGGAATAAGAACATCCAAATAAGGACAGAATAGTATGGAATAGCTTTTTCTTGTCTAAATCTATCCCAACCATGCAGCTAGTGATCGCTACCATTTGCCCCTGTGCTAGAAAAATGACAGGTCCTGGGTAGAAATCATGTAGCATTCAACACTCAAACAAGGGTATATGCAATGTGTATTTAGGGCTGACTTGTGTTTCTGTGTGCTGCACTTGAGCAAAGAATTCTCCCTGGTGTGCTGTTTTGTTCAGATAAAAACTTAAATAAGACATGCACAAAACTTCTGTCTGTCCATCTGTCTGTCTGCTTTTATGGCCACCGACAGGTATATTTGGTCAGAGCTCTGAGCACTTCTCTCTGTTTTGTGAGACTTTCTCCTTTTCTTGCTTTGTTTTCTCTCCCCCAGACAATCTGACCCCTTTCTCACTGTAGTCCCCTACTTTTCATTACTTTTTTCTGCCTTCCCCCTGCTGCTTTTCTCAGACCTTTCTCCTGCAGTAATTGTCTCCCCCTGCACTTCCCTCCCCCTCCCTCAGATTGTATTTTGTTTTCTCTCAAAAAACGGCAGCTCCATCAGGTGGTGGGAAGGGCCTTCCTCCCAGTCACTCCCCGTTTCATCAGAGTCTGCTAGCTCTGTGGTGGTGCTCCCCTCCCCCACTTTCTCCCCCCTCAGGGGAGGATTTGGCCCTTCCCGCTGTGAAGGGCAAGTCCCAGAAAAAAGGAATCTTCTAAAAAGGCCTTGGTATTCCCTCAAGACCTCCCCACCACTTTGAGGGGAGCTGAGTTTAGTGAGCAGGGCCCTCCCTCTCTTCCTGCCTTCTCGGTATCCCCCCCCCAACCCTGTAGTACTTGGGGGTGACCTGGAGGTAGGGGAGGTGGTGGGGGAGTCTGACAGCCCCGCCCTCCCCCCCAAAAATCTCAGCTCCTTGAGCCTGACAAGGTTGATACAGAGTTTGGACCCTTTGGGAGCTGCAAATGGGAGCAAGAGTGCCCAGCCCACAAGAGCACCCTACCCAAGAGATCAGGGATTGATGCCTTCCCCACTCCAGGCCCCTTTGGAGGATGCTGCTCCTATAGGGCCTGATGCTGAGAGTCCTGGTGGGAGGGCAAGTAATTCCCTTGGGGCTCAGTGGCTCCTGGTGCCTGATTTTGATTCTGCCTCTGCAGATGAGTTGACAGAAGTCCTGCCTTTGGAGGTGGTGTTGCCTGATTCAGCTAAGGTGCCCCTCTCAATAGGGGAAGTGGAACTATTCCTGCTTCTGAGGAACCTCCCTCTGCTGATTACTCTGTTGAATGCTTTATTGAGTTTCTAGACCAGACCAGGTCTAGAATGGTTATCGGAGCCCAAGATGTTTGTGCTGTTCACTAAGGCTGCAGCAGTGGTGCTGCACTCCAATCCAGGGATGCAGCATTATAGATTTTGCATAAGCAACATCACCTCCTCCTTATTAACATCTATGCGCCCACTGCTGGATGAGAATGCACTGTCTTCTTTGAGACTCCAGCTATATTTTTGCAGAGCACAGCTGATAGTGATGAGCTTCTCTTCCTAGGCAGGGACTTTAATTGCACAGTCAATGCACAGCTTGACTAGAATGGGCCAGAGCCCCATCCATCCTCTGCCCAGAAGGTGTGGACCGCTTTGGAGACAGTGGACCTTGATGTCTGGCACTATCTCCATGCCAATGTGAGGCAGTATACCTGCCTGAAGGCGACTGCCAGTGGACTCTCTATGGCAGGCCTTTACTGCCTGTATGTCACCAGGCACCACCTATCACTTCTGCACAGCAGCTGTATTACCCTGGCAGGACTATCAGATCACAGCCTGGTTTCTTGTGCACTGAGCCTTCCTGGCAGGCTGAATTCCCGCTCACCCTACTGGTGCCTCAACACTAGTTTGTTGCAGGATGTTCACTTCTGTGACTGCATTGCTTACTTCTGGCAGACATGGGAGGCCACAAGAGTCACCTTTCCCTCCTAGAAGCAATGGTGAGACGTAGGAAGGGTGCAGATTAGAGTTTTCTGTCAGCAGTACATGCAGTTGTCAACAAGCGAGCTCTTCCACTGTGTTTGGAAGTTGGAAGAAGGATGTGATGCAACTTGAGGTGGCCCTGCATGATGCTGACAGTGATGCAGGGCTGCTTGAGAGTCTTAAACTCTGCAAGCAACATCTGTGGGAGCTGGCAGAGTGCAGCCTGGGGTATGAGGGTCCGCACCCACTGTCAAGAACTGGCAGAGACTGATGCCCAACTCACTTCTTCTTCAGCCTTGAGAAATGATGACCCATGAAGAAGGTCATTGATCATTTTAAGACTCCAGATGGCCAAACATTCACAGATCCTGTTGAGATCCGATGCCATGCCATCACCTTCTACCAGGAACTGTTCTCATATGAGTGCCAACTTCTTACTTGGCCAGGCTAAACTCAAGAGCTGCAGGAACTGGCTTGCTGGAGCCGGCTCAGATGACATCCTGCAACTCTTCCAGTTTTTTGGTACGGGCACGCCTGTCATTGGAGTTTGAGCATGTGGTCCTCCAGCGGATGGTTCCTGTCTTCCAGGCATGTTGGGCCATTCAGGGGGTGCTCTGCAGTGTTGAGGGTGGCTTTTTAGTCCTTGCACAATGATACTGCTAGCCCCTTCCCAGGGTACCAGCAGGGGTCTCAGTAGGCTGATGTTGTACTGGATATTTTTGGTTTTAGACTGTGAGGGCAGGCCTTGCATGCCAAAGGCTCAGGCTCTGTCTGTTGTATCAGGGCCCCTACTTGGGCTGTATTTTGTTTTTCCTTGTTGGATTGTTACCCCCTTTTTCCCTTAATAAACTTTTATAAAAAGTCTGTCTGTCTGTCTGTCTTTCTTTCAAAATGGCTGGCAATGGGTGTGTTTGCTCAGAGCTCTGAGGGCTTCTCCCTGTTCAGTAAGCCTTTCTCCTTCTCTTGCTTTGTTTTCCCTCCCCCAAAAAGTCGGACCCCGTGCTCCCTGCATCCACCCCCACCCCTTTTCATTACGTTTTCCTGCCTTTATTCACCTTTATAAAGCCCTTTCTCCTGCAGTAACCCCCTCCCCCCTCCCACCCTTCCTCTGGGTTTATTTTGTTTTTCTCTCCTCTCACTGCAGCTGCTTTGCTGCTTATTGTTTTCCCTTCTCCTCCCAGGCATATTGTTCACCTTTCTCCTCTCCTCTGGTGTTTCTTTGTTTGTTTGTTTTCCAGCTTCTTTTTTCCCTGCCAGCAGAGGGCTGCCCATCCCCCACCCCTCTGGTTCCTTGCAGGGTTAACCATTTTTTTGGCTGGAATGGCTAAAGGTAGCCCCCAGTGGCCCACTGCTGGGGCTTCTGCCCCTCTGGACTGGAGTTTTGGTCTCTGGCTTCATGCCCCTCCCTCCATTGGAGTGGAGGAGTGTGCTACTGCTGTGGGGGCACTGGTGGGCTGAAAAAATGTCCTTTATGCTGCCTGGGTGAGTTCAGTCCCTATAATTTACCTCAGCTCCCCTGCTTTGGTGCTTGAGGTCGTGGTAGCAGGTGTGTCTGTCAGAGGTGTTTTTTGCTTTGCGACACCCGTGGACACACCAGCCATTCAGGTGGTAGCCTCCAGTGTGCCCCCATTTCTCTTGGACAATGAGCTCACCAACTGCCTGAGCCCTTATGGCATGGTGATGGGCCCTGTTCATAGACTGCTGCTTGGCAACAAGATCCCTGAGCATGTCCTATCCTTGAAAGGGCAGATGTTCATGTTTCTTGACAGGGAGGGTAGGGGTTTGCCCCACCCCATGTCCTTCCTGATTGATGGACAGTGGTATGAGGTGTACCTCCTCACTGGGGACACCTCATGCTTTTGCTGTGGAGCAGGTCCCATCTGGCTACCCACTGCCTGAGCAAGAAGTCGGCTGCAGCGGAGCTGCCTGTGGCTGTGCCCAATGATGGCTTGTCTGCCTCTGGTGCGGCATCCCCATCAGGTGGTGGGGATGGGCCTTCTATCCAGCCACTCCCTGCTTCATTAGAGTCAGCTAGCTTCATACCAGTGGACCTGGCCACCCCTCATTCCTCCTCCCACAGGGGAAGTTTTGGCTCCTCCTGCTGGGAAGAGAAAGTCCAAGAAACAGAAAGGGTCTTCTAAAAAGGCCTCATCATCCCCTCGAGAACTCTCCATTACTTCAAGGGGAGCTGAGGCTAGTGAGCAGGAACCCCCAACCCTTGCCTGCTTCCTTGGCAGTTCCCCCAGGCCTGGGAGTGAGCTGGGGACAGGGGAGGTGGTGGAGGAGTCTGCTGGCCCTCCCCCGCATGTCTCAGCCCCCTGAGTCTGATGAGGTTGACATGGAGGTTGGGCCTTCTGGGAGCAAGAGTGCCTGGCCCAGGAAAGCATCCATCCCAAGAAATCAGGGACTCATGTCCCCCTCCAAGGTCCTTCAGAGGGAACTGCTCCCACAGGGCCTGATGCTGAGATTCTTGGTGAGGGGGCAAAAACTACCCCCAGGGCTCAGCAGCTCTCGGTGCAGGACACGTACAGTTCCTCCTCCTCATTGTCAGATTTTGATTCTGCCTCTGAAGATGAGTTGATGGAAGTCCTGCCTCATGAGATAGCACCCCCCAATTCAGCTCCGGTCCCCGCTTCCATGGGGAAGGTTCCTACACCAGAGGTGGAACCTGTTCCTACTTCTGCCGAACCTCTGTTGAATGCCTTACTGAGTTTCTTGACCAGACCAAGCACCACCAGAAGGTTGCACAGAGCATTTGTAAATGGTTCCTAGAACCTGAGACATTCGTGCTTTCCGCCAAGGCTGCAAGAACGGTGCTTCACTCCACTCTGGAGATGCAGTGTTATAGTTTCTGCCTGAGCAAGCTTGCAGGTGATGTTGGGCGATTGCTGTGTGATGCACAGGCTGGCAGGCTGTAGGCCCATTTTTTTCTCCTGTCTGGCATGCTTACTCCTCCCTAGTGTTCCTATCTGTTTGTTTTGGCTTGCCTGTCCTGTTGGCTACAAATGTCCAACTCGGGATCCTTAAAATTCTGGTTTATTAGGTGGATTGAAGCACTGTAATGAAGTTAAATCATAAACCTTGGGTCTGGTCCCCACACACACACACACACACACATGCACACACACAGTAGCAAGCTACAAAAGTCAGGTATACCTATCCTACAGCGCTGGAGTG
>NW_005842269.1:632698-655408 GCF_000455745.1 Alligator sinensis | reverse complement strand
CAGTTGAAAGGTGAGGAGTATAAAATATAAGCTACAAAAGTAATGCCATGGCACACAAATAGATAAAAATACCAAAATACAAGGGGAGATACAAAATGCACACATACAAATTTTAAAACACAATTCCTTATCTTGAAGTGAAAGAAAGAGGAAGGAAGAAAAGGTAGAAGAGGAAAAACGTATCCAAGGAGGGGAGAGCAACTGCAGGCAAGAGGAAAAGGGGGCTTTCTGCTACAGTCCCCTTTTCTGCACACCTCATGCACGCCTGATATGGTCATTGGCTCTCTCAATGCCAACGGCTGCTGAACTCCTGTGCTGTAGAAGGCTCTGTCCAATTTCTTGCACCAGAGCCAGATAGATGTCACTTTTCTGCATAACACGTGCACTGATGCAGCTAATCAAGCCAACTGGCATGTTGTCTGGTGGTTCCTGGGTCATGGCACCTCCCTCAGCACAGGGGTCACAATCCTCTTATCGCCACAGCTGACACCTGACTCGGCAGTTGCCTAAGAGATCATCCCTGACCACCTGCTGACTGTTTGTATTTTGTTCACGGTACATTGCTGCCTGCTCATTACCATCTAAGCTCCCACTGTTGGGCCCCTTTGAGACCCTGACTGTTTTTTTACAAAGTGCATCTGGTGTCGACAACCTTCTCCTTCTGGGTGGGGAATTTAATTCACACAATCGATGAGTAGTTTGACCGAAATAAGCCAGAACCCCATCCATCCTCAGCCCAGCAACTGTGGACTGCTTTGGAGGCAGTGGACTTTGTTGCTGCCTGGTGCCATTTTCATGCTGATGCAAGGCAGTACACCTGGCTGCTGGTGACCACTGGTGGGATTACCATGGCACACTGTAGCCGTTTGTGCATTGCCTGCCCACTCTGCAGGGTGGCTGCATTTATTCCATCTAGACGCTTGGGACACAGTCAGTGGATAGCGACCTGGGTGGTGGCCCCAGTACTTCCTTGACTCTTCCTATGCCTCCTGCCAGCGATATCAGGGTTTGCTTTGAAGTTCTCTTCTGGGGGGCCTTGTAGACATGGGCAGTTCATGTCCACTGCACCCTCATCCTTGCTACTCATCCTGGATGATGTGGCAGTGGCGCCTAGTGGCACTGGCCCTTGGCGCCTTGTTTGTGGCACTAGACTTGGATGTCTCAGACATTGCCTATTTGGTTTCTTTTCCATGCCGGGCATCTAAAAGGGGTGTCATCTGCAAAGATGGCTACCCACCAAAGCTGTAGGAGTCAGCTCACTGGGGCTGGTTCTGATGCTGCCCTGTGATTGTTCCAGTGTTTGGTCCAGGCATACCTGTCACTGATTCGAACTTGTGGTTCTCCAGTGAACAATACCCACCTCCCAGGTGCATTGCGCCATTTCAGGGTTGCTCTGCAGCATTGAGGGTGGCCGTTTGGTCCTCATGCTGGGACCATGCCCCTCTCACACTCCTTGTGGGGTACCAGCGAGGGCTCTAAAGGATTGCTGTGGTACTGGATGTTTTTGTTTTTGATTGTGAGGGCAGACCTTGAGGGTTAGCTCCAGGCTCTGTCATCTGCACCTGGGGTCCTGTGTAGGCTATCTTTTTTTTGTCTTGTCTTGTCACCCATTTCACCCCCTAATAAACATTTATAAAAAGTCAAAAACTCTTTCTGTCTTTCTTATACATATATAATTTTTTCTGGCTGTTGTTTGTGAAGAAAGCAAACAAATTGCATTTTACCAATTGATTATGTCACACAATAACTAGTTTTATCTCTGATGCCTAACAGGTCAGTCAGCCCATGTGGTCTGATTACTGGCAATCACAAGAAAGATGGACAGCAACAATTGAGGAAGGAGAAACTCTCCAAATTAAGGCAATGCTTATAAATCCCATGTCTGTCTGGTGCAGTCTCAGGTCTATAAAATACTTGTCTAGAGAAGGGAGTATTAGGCAGATGGGTAATTGGGATAGGCTGCATTGACTGTTGGTCCATGTGCTCAGAATTACCTTTGTGGTCCATAAGGCATAAACAACATGGTTCAGATGGGGACATATTTTGATCTTACTCACTTCAGTGTAAACCAGCTCTTTTGGAGTCTATAGGACCTGATTCTAAACCTTATTTTCACAATGGGTTTACTCTTGCTTTTTTTCACTTTTTTTTTTCCTCTGAATTTACACTAGAGTAACTGAAAGCAGAATTTGACCTGAAATATTTAGGCTATTAGAAATGACTTTTTGGAATCATGTTTTTTTTTAATTCTTTCTGCGAGGAAGATAAAGCCTGATTTCACCTCATGCCAGTTTCATGGTAGGGGTAGTTCAACTGATTTCATTGGAATATCTGCTTCCTCCCTGTGAGGAGAAACTTGTCTATGGCATTTATCACAAATATTATCCTTTCTTTCCATTACACTATGCACATAATTTTCTTTTTTTAAGCAGCAATTTCAATGAACAAGCCCTCTAATGATGATCAAAAGTTGCTACAAATGTCAAAGAAGGAAATGCACCAGAAAGAAAACAAGCTAGAAACGGAAAAGAAAGTTTTACCTCGGATACTATTTCCAGATTCATACCTCTTTAAGCTCTGGGGCACAGATCTAACAGAAGACCAACAGACCAAAGCCCAGGAGTTATTTACTAAATACGGGTATAATGTGTATCTCAGTGACCAACTTCCCCTGGATCGACCAATTCGAGACACCAGATATGCCAGGTGCAGTATAAACCCTACGTATATGTGTATATGTATATGCATAATTTAACAAGTAACAGTAATTTTGAAAGAAGTCTGTTTTGTCTAAAATGAGTGGCAAACTACACAGCAGCAGGGAAGGCCAACAGTGGCATTGTTGAATGTACCCATTGTTTATGACTGTATAAAGTGATGCAGTCCAGTAAATGATCATTGCACACAAACTGGTTTCACTTGAAATTGCTGTTGCAATTTTTGGAACACCTTTGTGTGCAAAATATATATGCATATAATTACATACAGAGATGTTGCTTCTCTTTAATTCTGGACAACTAACTGGCTTGACTTGGAACAGGGGATTGTATACAAAGGATCCTTGAGCAGATCAGGATTAGTGCTGGATTGATTGTGATTGTTCTTTCATTCGTGTTCTTTTGTGGTTTACTGACAATTTCTTACAATATTCTTGTACAATAGTTCTCCCTTTTTCTAGTGGGCTGTTGAGGCTTTGCACTTATTACTCTACCCATGTGTAAATCTTTTATACCAGTCAAAAATATTACATTTTGAGAAATGTTGATGAAAACTGAAGTAACATTTTTTACAGGGGTTTTTTTCTGTAATGTTTCTCTTCACTAGCTTGAAGTTTTATGTCCATTGACTTCAACCAAGTTACTCCTGATTTGCAGGAGTGCACAAGAGAGAGAAATCAGATTTTTCTATCTATCAAGCACCATAGCATCAAAGCATTTCTTACTCCTTGCTGAGCTTCTCTCCAGGGTTCCCTAAAAAAAAAAAAGACAGATTTAGAGATTACTCTAAGCCAACACTCCTGAACTTTCAGAAGCACTTTGATCTAATCAAATGTTGACTCAGTCCTTAGCTCAATCAGGACCAAAACAATACCAAGCAGCTGAAAAAAAAAGAAAAAGAAAAAAAAGCTATTTATCTCTCTGCCAACTGGTCATGTCAACCTAAGAATAAAAGATAATGTCATACTTATCTGGTTAAGAAATCCTCCAGTCTACCTGCCCAACCCTTTTCGGGCCATATAATAGTTATTTTACTACCAGAGCCAGCTTACATAGATTGGCCTTCTGAAGATGAGATGGAGCCAAACTCGTTGTTTTAGCGAGTAAAACAAACAGGTGAAATTCTTGCCTTCTGAGAAGTAATGGAACAAAGCATGTGTAAACACATGGGAAAGAGAGAGGCATTCTGTTACTTTTATAAGGTGTGCCAGCTGCAAGGAAATATTGCTTTCTAGGATCAGACAATGCTTTCTCTTTTTTATGATGGAAAGGATTACAGTCTGCTGGGTTGGATTATAGAAGTCAGATATACTGGAAATGCCAGCCCCTAAGGAGCATAGTATTCATATCCAAATAGATAGGGGCAGCGCAACTGTGATGGCCAAGTAGAGCATGCTCTCCAGGCACTGATTTAAAGGGCACCAACACAATGTGTCTGTGCCACCCTACTGTCCTGCTAAAGCTACTGGCAGTTGACAGTACTCAGACTGGGGCAGGGAATGGGAAAATGCTGCTTCTGTGGGCGGAGGTGCTGGTGAGGGATTCTGCCTTGATGTAGATGCTCAGTTATTGTATCTCATGGAAAACCTGCTAATATTTTTCTTCCTCTCTTATAGCTGTAAAAAAAAATCCTACCCCAAAGACCTCCCAACACTTAGTGTCATCCTGATATTTATGAACGAGGCAGTGTCAGTCATCTTGCGTGCTGTCACCAGTATAATTAACCGAACACCTTCTCACTTGCTGAAAGAAATTATACTGGTAGATGATCATAGCTCAAATGGTAAGCGAGTCAGAAAAAACATATGCATTAATTTCTGGGGGCCACTATCAAATTATCCAAGATACTAGGACCCCAGAGGGTGCTTGGTGAAGAGCAATGAAAATGAAGAATTAGTTTGGAGGGATTGAAGGAAAAAAACCCTGAAGAGCCTGGTAAAAGGGGAACATGATGCAAGTATCTGAAGGGTTTAAGGACTGAAGAAGCTTAGTTATTTAGTGGGACGTGGCTGTACAGAGCTGTGAGGAGATGAGATTAAACTAATAAAGGAAAAATGTAAGTTGCCTGTCAAGAATAGCTCCCTGACAGATATGTCTGAGGCCATGAAATATGCTCCCAAAGATAGTAACGGAAACCTCATTGCTCTTAAAAATGAACTGAACAAAGGACTGCAAAATCTACTCTGGGGAACAGGTCTGGCTTCCAGGTGATTTATTGGTCTGTCAAAGTTCACCAGCAGTGACATCTTTCATGCAAAGCTTCTTTGGCTAGCTTTGTGACTGTTCATGGAAATCCAACTTGGAATTGGCTGCTTGAGTTTTTATTAACTGCACAACAAACTAAACAGTTGGTCATGGGCTTGAACTGATGCGATACTTAGATTGTTAGGCCTCCCCCAGGCTGGAGACCTTTGTTTTAGGACTCAGGAGCGCCTCAGCTATCTAACTTTACTCAGCCCTACTCCCTGAGAAGCAACAGGCAAAACTTTTTATTTTGTCTGGCACGCCTTGATTGGTATCAGACTCCCAGTTGATTCTAGCTGCTGGTGGACCAAAATGGGTAGATTTTAGCAGTACTTGTATCTGAATGGCTTCTTTGGGCAATGCTCAGAGGTCCAGCCTCTTTCACTGGCTCCATTTTCTAATTTGGGTGGAGTGTGAGAGATTTAACACCTCCTACTGGGTTTTGAGAAGGCCCCTTTGGTACACCCTGTCACAAGGAATTTTTATCCCTCGTTTCTGTAATTTTCTGGCTGACTCATTCTAGTTTCTGCCTCTGGAAAAGAAAAAAAGTTGTACCATGTGCAAAGGGAACCCATGCATAATATACACAGGTACATATTTGAGGGCTTTGTACCAGAGTCCCCAGCCCCTATTACAACAGAGTTAAAGGACTATATTTTAGGACTGAGATGGCAAAATGTTAGAGGGCTGATGAGGTAATTAGCAATCCCTGCACCCAATTAAGGTCATCCTTGCTGACCCAAGGGTGGGATCAGGCTGAGTATATCCACAGAGCTCCAAGGCTTCAGAGCAACTCAGGCCCTGATCCCTGGAGAGGAAGGATCTTTGTAGAAAGTCCCACGTGGAGCTAGGGTTTTGCTGTTAGTTAGTTTGTGTTAGTTTTAAGGCTGTGAGGCATGGGAGTGACTGAAGGGGTAGAAGGAGGCCACTGAGGGAACTTGGGGAAGGTACTGTAGATTTGTCTACCAGACAGCTAAGGACTGAGAACCATGTGTGGGGAAGGGCCTGAGAGCCTGAGGACTGTGAGCAAGGGGCAAGCAAGCCTAGCCAACTGCATTTGAGGAAGCCACTCTGGTGAATTAAGGGCCACCTCCCAAACATCCATTACATCAAAGACAGGAAAAGCAAAGTAGCAGGATGGTACCCTGAGATACTAGAGTGGGAGTCCAGATCAGTGAGGCCATTACGTGGCACCAGAGTTGCCCTAAGGGCCTGGACCTTGTTGCAGGCTTATTTTTCTGTCTCAGCCTGTCTTTACAGGTTCACTGAATTATGGGCACAAATAACAGCAGTTAGCCATCTAATTTCTCATCCATCTGGTGATACATCTATGAAGGTAGATGACTATTTGCTGATATGTGCACAGTTAAACTAGAGCATACAGTTTTGCCCCTGAATTTAAAAACCAAGCACTTGAAGTCCAGGATAGGGTGTTACTGTAGGTGAAGGCTTTCTGCACAGGAGTTCTTTTGGGTAGTTAAATAATTCTAGCCACATTGTAAGGAAGAAATCTCCATTAAACTCAAGGCTGGGACGAGTTGGAAAGATTTTAGTTATGTAGTTTTTTTTCTATTCCCAGATAAAAATAACCTCCATTAATTTTCAAAGAAACTAAAATGTACCCCCTTTTTTTAGAGGACTTACTAGGACCCTTGGATGAAAAGATAAGAAATTACAATGCAAAATATCCCGGGCTGTTGAAAATTGTGAGGCATCAGAAAAGAGAAGGCCTCACACAAGCCCGGATTTCTGGCTGGAAAGCATCCACTGCAGATGTTGTTGCCATCCTGGATGCCCATATTGAAGTAAATGTTGCATGGTAAGATTCAGACAGATTTCTTTTCCAGGAGTGAATTATTTTGCTGCGGAGCTGAGGGAGTCATCTGAGCATGGCTTTTCTTTAGTTTCACCATACAGCGGAATTTCCTGTGCTGAGTAATGGCAACCCCTGAGACTGTGGAAGGGACACACTGATTAAAAAAGAAAAGTGGGGAAGCAGCTAGATAACTAGTGGGGTTGTTTAGAAAAGAGCAAGTTAGTGATTCTCAGCTTCTTTGTATATATGTGTCTGTATGGGTGAAGACTTCTCTTTAGTTTGTACACACATGAGAAGATGCTCTGTAAGAACTATGAGGAAAGACTAAGGGATCTGGGACTGTTCAGCCTGGGGAAGAGAAGACTGAGGGGGAATTGGTGACCGTCTATAAGTATGTAAGGGATGAATATCGGGAGCTGGGAGAAAAATTGTTCACTAGGGCGCCCCAGGGGAGGACAAGGAGCAATGGCCATAAACTATTAGAGGGTTGTTTCAGGTTGGTTGTAAGGAAGAACTTCTTTACAGTAAGGGTGACCAGAATCTGGACTAGACTTCCCAAGGAGGTGGTGCAGTCCCCAACCTTGGAAATCTTCAAGAGGAGACTGGACAGACACCTTGCTGGGATCATTTGATCTCAGCTGTATTCCTGCCCAGAGAAAAGGGGTTGGACTCGATCTTTCTAGGTCCCTTCCAGCCCTTAATTTCTGTGATTTTATGAACCTATGCAGATTATTTTCTGTGGATGCCACAACCTTGTTCCACTCTTTTTAGGTCCTTGAAAATAATCATGATAGCCAATGGAGTTTTACATAGGATTTTAATTCACCTAACAGGTGCCTGATGAATTTGTAGAGTAACTGCTAATTATTATTGCCAATTAATGATTGTATAGTAGCATAGTTTACATAAGGTTCTTTACAAAGACAGCCAAGATGAGGTTCTTGCCCTCAGATATTTACAGTGTACATTAGATATGGAATTTTACCCTCTGTGTGTGTGTGACATCTCTCTATATTCTCCCCCTCCCCCCCTCAAGCTGACCATTCTTCACTTTGCCTCACTTACTGTGTTTCATTACTGAGCCAATGCTGTACCCCATACAAGGATGGTTCTATACAGTCCTGACCTCTCATAGATCACCTAGCAACTCTTCCTATTTGTTTTTAAGATGTAAGTCCACGAGGACAGGGATCAGGACCTCTACACACCTATAAGGAAAAGCTGTCTTCTGTCCCAAATGGTTTCCAATCTAAATCCATTGCAGGAGGCAAAACATTGATATAGTAGATAGGCAAGGCATGAGTAAAGGGGTCTGTGCTTTTTATAATTAGCAGAGGTATTGGTGTGTGAGTTGTGTAAGATGCCTTGACTGAAGACTGATGTTGCTAACTGAGCATAGGTAGGAACTGATACAACCATACCACGTAACCTGCTTGGTCTCACTTCTGGAGGTAGGCTGTGAATTTCAGCATCATGGTGCTCTGCACTTTAATTTATTCTTGATGCAAGTCAATTCTAATTTATATGGTTATTATCCTAGGGCTGAACCTATTCTGTCTCGAATAAAGGAAGACCGTACTGTTATAATATCCCCGGTGTTTGACAATATCCGCTTTGATGATTTGGACATTTTTGAATATTCTGTGGCTGCAGATGGATTTGACTGGGCCATGTGGTGCCTCTATGAGGCATTACCAGAAGAATGGTATAAGCTCAAAGATGATACAGCTCCAGTTCGGTAAGTCTGAGCAGCATTCAAAGGGAGCACAGAGAGCTCAGGTATCTTCAGTGTTGCTCTGTGGGGTCAGGCCATCTCTCAGGATCTCAGTATTGCGCTGTTAGATAGGAGGGTGTGACACAATTGCACATATACCAACACACAAATCAATTAGGTGCATACACACACACTACCAACTCAGGCACATACACATCCAAACTAACCTAGGCACATGCATACCTATCACCAATTCAAGCACATACACTATACATCCCAAACGTTAGACAAAAATCAATTGTCCATACCCGTACACTCAGTACACATACACAGATCACTAATTCGTATGTCATTCTGTGCATGATAAATATATACACACACACCAGTTCATACACATACAACCCACCTACACCAAGGTAAGTTCATAACTTGGATGGTACAGTATGTATGTGTGTGCTTGGGGTACCTGGGATACTTGGGGGAAGGTTTAGGTGAGAGAGAAAGAGAGTGTTAAAGTGTAGGGAGTGAAAGTTGCCAGAACTGGGATTAGAACCAGTGGACTAGAGAGAAGCTGGCTGAGGAACTGAGGCTTGGGGTTACTTAAGGTAGATTGGGGCTGGAAACTGAGGCGGACAGCTGAGCTATTGGGGTGGGGGGAGGGCAGAAAAGTGGTGGCAAGGAGGAGACAGCCAGGAAAGAGAGAGAGAGGCCGAAACCTGGGAGTTTGGGGCTGGAAACAGACTGACAGCTTAGAGATAAGGGGGGCAGATAAGTGGTGGCAAGGAGGAAGCAGTCAGGAAACAGACAAAAACCCAACTCGGGGTTTCAAAATAACAAGTTTATTAAATAGACAACACACTACACAACCGCATGAAGTTATTGGTTCTCTCACTCACTCACTCACTCACACACACACACACACACACACACACACACACACACACACACAATGGCAGCAGGAGAAAGAGACTCAGTGGAAGGATTGGAGTCCAGGTAGGGAAGAGAAGCATCGTCCAAGTCCTTGGTTGAAGAGGGGGTGGGGGGTGATAGCTACCTATCCAGGCTGGAAAGGGGTCCTTGTCCAGCAGGTGTTGTCCAGAGGGGGGATGCTGGCAGGGCCTCTGGGTGGATAGGTGGTGTAGCATGGTGCTGGTCCAGATGGAGAGGGTGTCCCAAGGAGTCAGTCTTCACTACCCCTTTTTATGGGGCAGACTACCTATGATCTCCTATGGGGAGGACCTGTCCAGGCAATGTCAGTCCTGTTCCAGAGGGCTCCAGGTGTTCTTACTGAGCATGTGCAGCCTTGGCACAATGGTGGGTTGCCTCATCTTTAGTTTCTTGAATGCTGAAGGTGGTTCCAAGGGCTGGGTTGTTGGTCCAGGTATTGGTGTTGATAGTTTGGTCATTCAGAGGGATTTATTTTTAGACCTACTGCCACTGTCTCTCAAGCACCCTCATTCATCCCCATTCATTCTGGAACCAAGTTACATAGGAGGGGTAGGTGTGAGTCATGGGTTACACAACTGGGCCTGGGAACAGGATAGAGACTTGACAAACAAAATGGAAACTTGACATAACTTATGCTAACTTACATATGTAGGTCTAAATCATATAGTACTAGTAAAACAGTAATACAGAACAGTAAAAATCCATATAAACATAATAATTATACAATATAAAGAAGGAGAAAAAACAAAACAACTGCAACTTGCTACCAAAATAAAATGCTGAAGCTTATCCTATGTCTTAGATCACTTATCTATAGGGAATAGAGAGGGAGAGAAAAAGTCAGAAATGGTTGGGGAAGGGGAGGGAATGCATTTTAAAGGGGAAAAAAAGAAAAACAGGGTTTTGCTACATTAGTCTCAATTAAAACTAGAAAGGAAAGGGGTTTTACAGGTGTGTGGGTAAAAACCTCTGCAAGACTGTATACTGAAACTCTAGGTTTGGATCTGAGGGTCCCTTGGCAACACTGGAGATCTAATATGACCCACATTCTGGGTAAAACAATGAGAAGCAGGGTGTTCCATATTTTAATCCTGTTCTAAACTTTTCTCTCTGGGCAGACTTCGGCAGGTCACTTAATTTCTTTGTCTGCATCCCCCACATTTATCCCGGTCACAATTCAGGGTTAGCTGCATCTCTGAGCCATCTCTAAGCGAAACCACTCCAGGTGTGATTTCACCTCCTTGTAGCGAAATCTCATCACTCTCCACATACAGATTGAGTCATGTGGCTACCATGGGTACCCACTGTGGTGATTCTTTAGGCCTAACTGCATTCAAGACCTATCATGCTTTCTTTCAGGACCTCTGACCTGATCAATACAATGGTGTAAAACAGGCTTTTTTTATATTAGTGGTAGGAACACAGTATAAGAAAAAAGTGTCTTAACAGTTAATATATTTAACTGTTTTATATAAAACTTGGTTAGCCTTGCTTATTCAGATTCCCCAACCTTTGGACCTGGGCTTCATGCTAGTTTCTCTCAGTTGCTATGTCTCTCTTAAATCTAGTCAAACCAGTTTAAGCATTCTACCTAGCTGATTATAGAAAAAATATTATGCATAACTGTTTTGCAGGTTATTTCTGGAACTTAACGTTTTAGCACCATGCAGCAATTAAAAGAACATGCCATATTCATAAAAAGTTACAGGTATCTTCTCCAAAGTACTTTGCACATTAGGCTGTACAAATCCCTTAGGGAGAGCTATGTATTTTGAAAATAAGAAGCCTTTTGTACATAGCATAAAGTCGGAGTACACCGATACAGAATTTTTGGGCCAGTACTGATGGCTGATTTGTAATGAGCCATATAGGCTGATGCTTATTTGATTCCAATATACAGCCAAGCAGCATGGAGAGCAGTGTCCGGCTGGTAAGTCTGTTGTGGGAGAAGGGCCAAGGGGGGAGGGAAGCGATATGTGGGGGGAAAAGATTGAAGCCCCTGTGGTGGGGGAGGGAGTGGGGCTTGGGCTGCACAGCTATGGTGGAGTGCAGGATGAAGCTGTGAGTGGCTTATCCGGGTGGCAATTCCTGCCGCTGCATGCACCCTGGGAGGGCATGTGGGGCATGTGGCCCCGAATCTGTGTGCAGGGTGAGGGCAGGCTGCTGCTGTGGGCTGAGGCCAGGAAGGTGCCAAGCTCTTCCTGGCAGGGGCTGGGCTGGGGTTACACTTGGGGTGGGCAGCAGTGGTTTTGGGAGGAGAGTTAAGGCAAATTTTGCGGTGGCTGCAGCCCCACCCCGCATAACTCCCCTCCCAGTGCTGCCACCACCCATCCTGAGCACAGCCCAGCCCCCTGCTGGGAAGAGCTCAGCACCGCCCCAGCCCCAGCTCACAGCAGCAGCCCACCCTCACCCTGCATGCTAATCTGGGGGCACCCGCCCGCCATGCCCTCCTGGGGTATGTATAGTGGCAGAGACCACCCCCCCATGAGCCACTCACAGCTCTGTCCCCCACTTTGCCCTGGCTGTGCAGCACCTGCTCTTGTCCCTGCCTCACTCCCTCCCTCACCATGGGGGCCTTAATCTGCACCCCCCCACACCCCTTCCCTCATAACAGACTTATCAGCCAGACCCAGCTGCTCTCCACGCTGCTGGGCTATGCTCCTGGCTGCCTGTGTGCTGTGCTGTGGCTGCGCATGCATGGGGCATTTATCGACCACATTATCAGCCAAAAAAAGCTGATTGCCAATATAGTCAATTTTCTTTATATTGGTGCTGATCTGATATGGGACTGATGTATTGGTGCACCTCTAGTATGAAGTCATTTTACCTTCCATGCTTAGGAGGAAGGAGGAAGGATTTATATGTATGCTGTTATCTTAACCCATCTCACCCTACCATGGTGGTTAGGGTCATGTAAGTATACAGCTAAAGGCCAAATTTGACCCTCTGTGCATTAAGGATGTTTTAATATAAATTATAAGGGGGTGGAAATGGGAAAGTGAAAGAGAACCAAATCTATCTAAAAAAAGCAATTGACTGTTGGTTTTGATATACTAGTGCAAACTAAATGAAGACTCTTTTAATGAACCATCATTCAGTCTCCTACTGGAACGTTTTGGGAATTCAGAAAAGCATGGTTAATTCCTAAATGATTTTTCAGGGCCCTTTGCTTCCTGCTTATTTTGTCATTTTAGCTTCTCTCCAGTTGTACTCATTTTCTTTTGTAGAAGTCCTTCTATCATGGGCATACTTGCTGCGCATAGAGAATTTCTGGGTGAGATTGGGGTACTGGATGGTGGAATGCATATATATGGAGGGGAGAATGTAGAACTGGGCTTACGGGTAAGTTTAATTTACTTTTCTGCTTATAAAACCAGCTATAGAAATGTGGCATATGATTTTCAAAGTAGCTGAGCATGCAGCACTTGGAACTATATTCCCCCCTAACCCAAACCCCAACCCTAACATCATTCAAGTTACATTTGGGTTACAAATTAGGCATATTTTCAAAAGTTCTCATTGCAATGATGCATCTGGCCAGACTTTGTAGAGTCCAGTACCTGATGTTTGAGATGACTTGAAAAATCTGGCCCTTTGATTAAACCTGTGGTATGGGTAGTTTTTCCTCAGTAAGTTGCTTGCTGGGAGGTGGAAAGTCTGCTATCCTAGCAGAAGAGGTTGGGGAAGCCAGGCACATTCAAATGGGAAATAATTTGCATATTTTTTCTATTAGTGATGGTGTTGTAAACTAAGGAAAGTTGTATATTCTCCATGTCTTGATGTCTGAGGGGAATGACTTGTTGCTTTTCTGGGAGACATGTTTTAGATACACACAAGTTTGGGGGCTCAGAACAGTGATAACTGAATTCCTGTGATATACAAGAAGCCAGACTAGAAAAGGTAACACTCCCTTCTGGATCTAAAGTCTATGAGTCTTCCAGGTTTCAGTCTTAAATGTGTTTTCCATAACTTCACAGACAAGTCTACTCTCCCTCTGTTCAGAACCCACAGATTAGGTTTGAGTTTCATTGATTCCTAAATAGTGCCACAGCTTACCTGACCCATCACAGCCATATGGGTTTAATGGCCACAACGGAAAATACAATTGAAACTGATAGAGGCAAGAGAAAGATGGAGAAAAGATGGTGCACAAGTTTGGTAAGAAGTTTGGAGACAAACTTGTCCATCAATAGGATTTCAGTTAAGTAGTTAAAAGCAATGACTATAAGGGGAAGAAAAAAAGAAAAGAAAAGAAAGGAAGTTGATGTAAAAACCAGAAAAAGGGGGGAAATAATTTTACATTGCAGCACCCTCTGGGTAAACTCTATCTTGAAACCAGAAAAAACCTGAAGTAATATGCAAAAAAAAATCTATTATAATTTATTTTAATTTTATTTTAAAATATTTTTTGTACTAATTTTATGTGTTTGCAAAGTGTATCTAGAGGTGACTGCATAATAGCTCAAAATACAGTCCTATTGTATATTGTGTGTGCATGGTAAGGGTGTCTTTGTGCAGAGGTGTGGTTTGTGTGTGTGTGTGTGTGTGTGTGTGTGTGGTGGGGTGTGGGTATGGTGGGTGGGTGTGGGGAATGTGGTTGGGGTGGGGGCTTTTATGGTGGGTGGGGTGGGAGAGAAAGAGAGAGATGTGGACTGCATGTGAGCCACACGCAATGCAGACCCCGGGCCCAGGTTCTATCCTTCTGCTGCCCCACCTTAGGTCCCGGATGCCCCCAGGGCACCAGCATGGGCTCCATACTTCCGCCAACCACCACCACTCCCCTGCCATTTCCCTACTTTCCCTCCCCCATGCCTGCCCACCACTGCTGCTGTTGCTGCTCAGCTGCCACCACCACCACTCTCCCTACTGCTGCCACTTTCTACAGCCTCCACTGCTCTCCCCATCACTCCCTGTGCTGCCACTGCTAACCACAGCCCTCTGGCTGCTCCCCCTGCTTCTCCCCACACTACTGCCACTTCCTGCAGCATCACTGCTGCTCCCCTTGTTTCTCCCACTGTTCTGCCACTTCCTGCACCCCGTCACCACCCCTGCTTCCCTGTCTCCCTTCCTGCTGCTTCCCACAGCCCCCTGCTATCCCTCACCCGCTGCTTCCCGCTCTGACTCCAGCCTGCCCTGGCCAGCACCATGCAGCTGCTGGACTGATCATGGCAGTTTCCTCCCCTCACCCCACCCCCCGCCCCGATCTTATCTTATCTTACTTTCCACATTTGTAGAGGGAGGAATGGAACAGCTCCAGGGTTGCAAGGCCAGAAGCTGCAGAAGCTTCCATTTGGGGGCTGGGATGGGAGGGGGGCTGTGAGGGGCTGAGGGTGGGGTGGAGCCAGGTGGGCCTTTTTGCTCAGCCGCTGGATCCTGCCACTGGCTCCCCCTGTGTCTGGCTGTTGCTGGCTGCCTGTCATCTTTGACAGACAGCCAGGGGCAGATAAAAATTTATTTTCTAAAATTTTGGGGGGACCCATGGGCTGGATAGAATGACCTGGTGGGCCTTATTTGGCCTGTGGGGTGTATTTTGCCTGCCCCCCACCCGGTCTATCTGCTTTCTCAAAGACTTCCCCAGACTTGAAGAAAACCCTAGCTCTATAATTGGTCCAATAAAAGATATTTCTAAACAGACATTACTTCTCATATTACTTGGATAGGAATTTAGCTAGGACTCCAGGGGTAACTCCTCAGGTCAAAGTTCGTACAGGCTCTAAATCCTGCAGTTACAGCAGTGAACTGCTCCACTGCAGTGTTGGCTCAGTATTGATTCAGAGGGAAGTGTTGGATTTATTTCTTACATTACTTGTTGCAGAACCTGGGTTTTCTACTAATAAGAGTTGAAAGCACTTTTTAGCCACTGGTTTCCAAAGAAAACTGTTCCTTTTCTCACCATCAGTTTTGATATGTTAACTATATAACTATATATAGTGTACATTTTGATATACACTGTATTTTCCAATTTTGATATACTAATTACAGGATGAGTCACTGCAACCACTCCTATCTATAGAGGGAAAACTTGACTGTTTCTCAATTTAGAGTTGAAGGCTATACCTTGCTCAAGCAATTAGTTTCAGAATCATAGACGCCAAATTTTATTTTTGCTAGGGCGTGGTCTAAAATGATGCCCCACCCCCCACAGCATGGCGGGGGCAGAGCTGACAGGAGCCTATGGGAGGCCAGATGTGGGCTTCCCTCTGCATGCTTGGGGCTCCCCACCCTGCTGCCCTTCCCCTGGGAGCTCCACACTGACTGTGCTGCAGTGGTGCATAGCATCCACCCAGGGAAAAGGCAGGATTTCCAAGACTATAATCTCTTCCAGCTTTATTACATTAAACTGTGTTAAAGCCTAAGTCTCTGTTGTCTGCATCATGTCTAGTCATTTATTCCATGACAAAATAGGTATAAAATTGTATTTCCATTCTGCTTTTGTACAAATGCCTACTCAGTCTGCCAGGCAATGGAATATCAGGCCCATTAAAATACCCTGCTATGTAAAAATATGGTCACAACCCCTGACATCATAAGTTCCTTATTTATTGCCTCTTAATGCTTTCTTGTGCCAAAAATGCTCTTGACAAACAAACAAGGCAGGATGCTGCATTTATTGATTAGAATATTCAAAAGAGCACTCAAACATTCACACTCACACACACTCATTCCAAATTACTCTGCAGATGTTATAGTTACCAAAGTCTATTGATCAGTACTACACTAGGCAGCCAGCCTAGAAGTACGAGATGAGGAGTGGGACCTCATATAGATGCTTGTCTGTATTCCAGTGAAGTATGCAGAGTGTTACCCAACCTCTTGCTGTTAAGTCTCTCCCCTTTATAGATGGAATCAAATTGGTGTTGAGTTCCGCCCTTCTTTACTTTGTGCCTTCTTTGTTTGAACCCCAGTCATTTTCCACTTTGGCCAACAGATGAGTTTACTCAGCAGCATTCTGAATGTTGTCCGTCAGAGCATCTGGCATATCTCTTATCTCCTTGCTGTGTCTTCAGCCTCTCCTTGGAATTCTTCCACCTTTTGGTAACCTGTTTGCCTGCACGTCATTCTTTTAATATTTTTCCATTCACTTCACACTCATTCATCTATACATGCAAACTATAGTCTTACAAAGCAATTGTTATTCATCATTTATACTCTATAATAACTATCTCAAATTGCTACAAATTAACTTTCTTTTTTTGGGCTAGCTGACAGCCTTATAAACTTGTGCTATGGATATGGAGCCCAGCTGGGTTGCCTTCTCTTCTGTCATCACTAGTCATTTAAATTCTGTAGGGCCAGGGTTCTCAGGGACACTTGTTTCATCTCATTGCTTCCAGAGGATATATACAATATATGCCTGCCTGGCACATCAGCTGAATGTGAGTAAGCTGTTCCATGAATGGTGCAAGAAAAGAATTCTACCCCTCCTTACTCTTCTGTACCCATGCTGGCCCTACAGAGTATAAGAAATGTGAAAAGCACAGTACTGACAACTTCCCTTCACCATGAATCAGGGAACATGACAGAATGATAATAATGATCGGCCAGTTCACCTAGAAAAGCATGGGTGTGTGTGTGATTTTTAGTCATTTTTCAGAATAAAAGGATTTGAATTTTTTTAAAAACTGAACCCCATTACCAACTGTTGTGAACTTCTTTCATCCATGCAGGCTTGGCAGTGTGGGGGGAAGGTTGAAGTCTTGCCCTGTTCAAGAATTGCTCACTTGGAAAGGGCTCACAAACCCTACTTGCTGGACCTGAGTATTGCCATGAGACGTAATGCACTGAGAGTGGCAGAAGTCTGGATGGACGACTATAAGAACATGGTCTACTTTGCATGGAACCTTCCTATCGAGGTTCTTACACTTCTTTAGGTTTGCATAATGTATACTGGCTAGGAGCCCCAGCCCTAGACCAGAAACCTTTTTTATTAGATGCAGAATAAACACAAAAATCTTGTCACTACCCCAAAGAGTTTACAACCTAGCAATGTATTATTTCTGTACTGGAAAATATTTGATCAGTTGGATTTTCTTACAAGCTGTGACAACAGAACACCTCTCCTATGATCTGGACATCCTGGAATGCTTTTTAAATATGTACTAAGAAATAAATGTACAAATCGGCAAGTCATTGACCTCTACACACTATTTTGCAGCATTTTGCAGCCTTGTTATCCAATCCCTATTTTCACCAGGCCCAGAGAGAAAGGTAGAGTTTTACACCATGCTCTAACACTTGAGAAATGGAATAATGGGAAATCAGGAACTCAGCATTCAAGAAGCTCAGAGAAAAGCTGCCTCAACTGCAGCTTTTTCATATTGTTTTCATGCCCAGAAATAAAGGCCACCTATACGTGAGCAAAGAGGCTGCTTCAACATGCTGTATTTGTAGTGTGTTGGAGCACACTCAATTAATTAATTAATTGAGTCTGCTGGAGCGTGGTAATTACTGCACTTCAGCAGATTCCAGTGTTTTGTGTCCCCATGCTTAAAAATTGCAGCAGGGTGCTTTAACTAAAGGTCCTTGAACAAATTTTGACTAAAGTGACCCTGCTGCCATTTTAAAGTGTGGGGTGCTGATACATGAGACACTTTGGGTGCTTTAATTAGAGCAGCTCTTGGAGCCACTTAATTAAAGCACCCTCTCCACCCCCAACTCTCAGAGCATGTGTATAAATGCCCAAAGTCTCTTTACATATTGTTCCTTATATCAATTAATGCTACGACTAATGTGAATGGATTTTTAAAAAATACATTTTGCTTACATTAAATGCCATTACACATGCTGTTAAATGCCATTCTTCATTAGAAATCCTTAGTTCTCTTCAAACATTTAAGGAAATACTGCTCTTTCCAATTAGGTCTACTTTAAAGAGAGGAGAATGGATTTATGCACTTATACTTTTCTCCTTTTTATGCAAGGAACCTAGTTTGTTGCATTTTTTTTTCTCTCTTTAAATAATTTCAGAGGTGTCAAATTTCTCTTTCCTACCTTCACCCCCAGCTTTCTTTGGTGGAAGACTTCATCGATCAACAGTGCATTGGGAATTTTCTCAGCCTTTCATTTAAGTGAGATTTTGAATCTTCAAGAAAGGAAGTTTTATTTTTTCCCCTCAGTAGTTTAATTAAATAAATATAGTTGTAAAAAACAACAACACTGTAACAGGGGGGCCTTCTCTGGGCTGATTTCCCAGTGGCCCGCCCACTGGTTTCTGGGCTAACCGCCTGCCTTCTCACCCGCCACGCCTTGTTGTTAATTATTTAATTGATGTTAATAAAGCGGGAGGCTGCCCATTTCTTGCCCCGATGCCAGGGGGCACTATCTGTGGCTCCGTTCCTCCCCTACCCCACAGCCCAAGCCTCATAGATGGCATCCAGATGTTATCCATATCACCGGCCCTGCACTGAGCCCCAGAATCCTACTAGATGAATGCCACTTAGATCCCTCCATTCAGGCAACCTATTCTGCCTTCATTTGCAGCTGCATAGCTCCCTGAGCTGCTCCCCCTTATGGGTGTGGTCCCCCTGGGATCTTTGGCTACTAGCCCTAGTCTACCTCCAGGCCAGTCGGAACCCCAGGCCCTCAGCTCTTGGGCGTTCCTTGCGGTGGGCCCCTGGCCCTTTGACCCCTCCAGTCCTGGCCCCAGCATTGACCAGTCAGGGGATGTTCAGACAGGTTCTTGAGCCTATGACATCATGCTCTCTTTGGGGTCCACCTTCCAGACCCTACAAGGGTGAAGTGAAGTTCATAGGCCCAGCTGTGAAAAGTGGTTTGTAATTTGTTCCCTCTCAGGATCAGGTCTGAGAGACTGGAGGCAGCGTGGGTTTTTTGGGGGAGGAATGTACCCCCACAGGTAGTTGGGTACTGTTGTCTTTGATAGATTCTGGTGTGCAGTTTGTGGGGGTACTGAAGGTAGTTGGCAGGTTTTGTGTTTTGAGCTGTAGGAAGATGGCTTCAGTTCTGGTGATGAGGTTAGGTGTTTGTTTGAATGTACAAACCACTTTTCAGAGATGGGCCTATGAACTGCACTTCATCAGCCTCCTACGTAATAGGTACAGAAACTCATGGACTCAATATAGACAGTGGAGTTCTGGCACACTGCGACCTGCTGGACCTCTGACTCCCCAGGTACCTCTGCACTTTTATCTGTGCTGCTACATCCCCCTCACCCCACCCCAGCCTGTCCCTCACCCCCTCACAGGGGTGCACTGCCATGTTGTGCAGAGGCCCCAGCACCAGGAAGGGTGCACCTGAACACACACACAGTCCCACAAGCAGCCATGTCATGAGTTTTGCCTGCCTGCAGCCAGAGGTGCAGGGCCCCAAAAGCCAGACTCCCCCTGCACCTCTCTCCTTGACAGCTGGCAGGCTTCGTGGCCACAGCAGGGCCTAGCAGGCCTGCAGTTTTCACTCTCAAAGGCCCATTTGCTGTCAGGCCTTTGAGGTGCAGTTTCCCAGAAACCTGTGCACCTACCACCTTGACACTTGGCAGGCTTCATACCCTCAGCAGAGGCTACCACCCTTGCAAGTTTCATCCAAATCAGCTGAAAAACAACAAAGTTATAGATATTTCTTTGATTCCCCATTATACCCTATGGTTGAATCTCTGAATTGCTGAATCTTTTCCAAATCGATTCAGAAGCTCTGAATCGATTCAGAAAGCCTAAAACTTCTAGAGATTCAATTTGGATTCATAGATTCAGCCTCCAAATCATCTCCAAATCTGAATTGTGATCCGAAGCTTTGCACAGCCCTAGAATTCACCTGGGATGCACTTTCTCACTGTTTCAGGCCAGGACCTTGTCTGGCCAATAGCTATTGGCTATTCTGTCATGGCTTTGTTCAGTCAGTTCTGTTGGACTTGTTTGTTAAAAAAAAAGTAATTCTTTTCATCATGGATTGGAACCCTGGCATCTCATATCCTGAGTGCCATAATCAGTGATCCCTTTAAATATACCAAAGTTTGTAAGGGACTCTTTTTTTACTCCAAAAGGTCTAGATTTCATTGTAATGTGTCCAGGAAAAACTGGTTCCCACTGAGCTGCATTTTTGGAATGTCATAAAATATGCTTCCTCCAGTCATCCACAGGGCTTTCCAGACAAGATATGATCTAGATTTTTAAAGGAAAAGAAGGGATTTTTAAAGTAATTTTTAGGTGTTGTTTATATGTAATGAAATATAAAGAAAAAGCATAAGTCTGTTTTCTTTTCCTTTTTTACAGGCTTTTTAAAGAAAATGCCTAACATTCAATGTGGTATTCTTTCAGAATCATGGAATAGACTATGGAGATGTTACTTCCAGAAAGGAGCTAAGAAAAAAGCTGAACTGTAAAAGCTTTGATTGGTACATAAAAAATGTTTATCCCAATTTAGTACCTATGAACACCATTGTTGGCTACGGAACAGTAAGTCTAAGCATGTCTACTGAATCTATGCAACAATAACCTATCTTGGATACAATGAAGTTTACTAAAGGCATCTTCCCATTACAGGGGTGTGCAAAGTGAGCCCTATTTGATTCAGATTCAGATTTGTCCCGAATCAGGGGCAGTGATTCAATTCACTGTCCCTGATTCGATTCAGCTGAATCAGGATCTGAAGATTCGATGCTGATTTGAAGAATCAGCGATTTGGACAAAGGCAGAGAATTGAAAGTTTTTTCTACATACCTTGAGGTACCAGAGTGGCTTTTTAACACTGCAATGGTGGGGTGGATGGAGCATCCCACAGGAGTGCATGGGGGCCCTCCATGTGCTTAGTGGCAAACCTGGAAGTGGATCGGAAGTACCGGACGTACTACGTAGAAAAAACATTTAAATTTGTGTATATGCCTGAACTGCCAAATCTTTCCAAATCTGTCCAAATCGATTTGGAGGGTTCCGATTTGATTTGGAGAGATTAAAGGGTACTCTGATTTGATTCAGATTTGAAGATTTGGCCACCGAATCGGGCTGAGTCTCTGCCAAATCAAATCAGGGACCGAAGTTTCACACGGTCCTACTTTCCATATGTTCTTGATCCATCTAGTACAAGTTGCTTTTTTAAATCTGTCACAGTCAGGTTTGTTTTACTACAACTGAGAGATAGATGTAAAGACTTTGTTGTGCTTAAGAATAGCTGCTTTTCTTTGTCTGTTACATGTGTAAAATTCCCAAACACTGCCCATTTTGTATGTACCACATATATGTTTCAGCATAGCAAGAGAAAGTATTTAAAAGGGTGTACAGTATAAGAGTATTCAGACCCCCTCCCCTGCCCCCCCCCAAAAAAAGAGTCAGATGAATCCTTATATCTTTTCTGCAGTTTTCAATGGAGTACATGATACTTGGCAAAAATTAAAAGGTCAGCCAAATCATTCAAGTTGAACGAGTATAAATTAAGATAGGACTGTGTCTAGTCACTCATCTCAAAGTCATTAAGCAGATTTGCTGAATTTGGACTGAAACAGTAATAAGGAGCATCATGCTAGTAGGGAAATATATTGCAGAAAGAGTAAACTAGACAATATGCTATACGGATACTGGTCAACTTATAAATAGTGGGTAGGCCTGTGCAAAGCAGCTAGTATTCACTTTGGATTTGAATTCGGCTGATTTGCGGAACAGTGATTCGATTAGGTGATTCTAATCACTGTCCCGAATCAATTCTGCCGAATCTGATTCGGAGATTTGGATGCTGCCTATTCAACTGTATCTCTGAATCACACAGGCTCATCCCATGCCCGCTCTCCCGGCCCCGACAATGGCTGCCCTGCCGGCCCCAGCTCCTGGCGCTTTGGAAAAAAAAAAAAGCCCCAACCCTTTTGGGGCTGCCAGCCGGGGGGGGGGGGAGCAGTCCCCACTTCCCCCCACTGCCCCATGCTGCATGGGGGGCTCTGCATGAGCCCCCTGACCCCCCAGCCCTCCCCATGGCACCCGCACCCCCTGCCAGCTCCGGCCCTTTAAGAAAAAAACAAAAAAAACCCAAACTCACCAGTTCGCCCCAGCAGCGGTTGATGCCTTCTGCCCCTTACTACCCCATGCCCAATGCAGGGGTCTTCCATGAGCCCCCTGAAGCCCTGAGGCCGCTGCAGGAGCTGGTGAGTTGGGGGGTTCATTTTTTTTCTTAAAGGGCTAGAGCTGGAGTAGGTGGGGCAGCTATGGGGGGGCTGGGGAAGTGAGCAGGGATTGGGGAGCTCATGGCAGAGCCCCCCACACAGCATGGGGCGATGGGGGGCAGCAGGGATTGCCCCCCCTGCTGGGCAGCACCCAATGAGTACAGGCTTTTTTTTT
>NW_005842269.1:602237-632390 GCF_000455745.1 Alligator sinensis | reverse complement strand
CCTCCTGATGTCTAGTCTGAATCTACCCTCTGCCAGCTTGTGACCATTATTTCTAGTCACTCCTGGTAGTGCTCGGGGGAACAGGGACTCCCCCAATACCTGCTGGTCCCCTCTGACTAGTTTGTAACAGGCCACTAGATCCCCCTTCAGCCTTCTCTTGTAGAGGCTGAACAGATTCAGATCCCTTAACCTCTCCTCGTAGGGCCTGCCCTGCTGCCCCCAGATCATGCGGGTGGCTCTCTTCTGGACCCTCTCCATGTTGTCCACATCCCTCCTGAAGTGCAGCGCCCAGAATTGGACACAGTACTCCAACTGCGGCCTGACCAGTGCCGCAGAGGGGGAGAATCACCTCCTTGGATCTGTTTGAGATGCATCTGTGGATGCATGACAAGGTGTGGTTGGCCTTCCTGACCACGTCCCCACACTGTCGGCCCATGTTCATTTTGGCATCAATAATGACTCCAAGATCCTTCTCTGCCTCTGCACTGACAAGAAGGGAGTTCCCCAGCCTGTAGGTATGCTGCTGGTTCTTCCTCCCCAGGTGCAGTACCTTACGCTTGTCAGTGTTGAAACCCATCCTGTTCTCATCCACCCACCCCTGTAACCTGTATAAGTCTGATTGCAGCCTATTCCTCCCTTGTGGTGTGCCCACTTCTCCCCACATCTTAGTGTCATCTGCGAATTTGAACAGGGTACTTTTTACACCCTCATCCAAGTCGCTGATGAAGATGTTGAACAGCGCGGGCCCAAGGACCAAGCCCTGGGGGACCCACATCCCTCCAGGTCGAAAATGACCCATCTACCACCACTCTCTGGGTGCGGCCCTCCATCCAACTAGTGACCCATTTGACTGTGTAGGTGTCGACGCCACAGTCCCCTAGTTTTTTAATGAGAATGGGGTGAGAGTGTTGAAAGCCTTCCTAAAATTGATTCAGAGAGCTTCAAATCGATTTGGACCTTTTTATTGGTCCCCTTATTTGATTCAGATTTGGAGATTAAGCCACTGAATTGGGCCAAATCTCCTCTGAATCGAATCAGCTCCCAAAGCTTTGCACAGACCTAATAGTGGGCTATATTTTCAAAGGACTACCTGCTGAATTGGGCAGAGCCAAATTGAGCCAGTGCAAAGGTGAATACATGAGTGCAAACTAGGAGTTATGCAGATGCACATAGAAGTACTGTGTTTTTTTACCTTTATCCTGTGGAAGAAGGAAAATGAATGTACATACCCTTCCCCCAACCCCCATCACAAACTGAACACATACAGAATGCTATTTTACTTTATACAACCAAGTGGCAGCTTTTCAGCTATGGTTAGAGTGTTGTTCAGGGAAACATGAGGTACAGGTTCTGGCCCACTTTGGATGAAGGGGACCTAGATCCAGGGTCTCCTGTTTACTGGGAAAGTGCCCTAATTTCTCAGCTACTTGGGGCAAAAATTGGGAGGGCCCTCCTCCCCTACCAGAATATCAGAGCTTGTCCTGGCATGCATGTGCAGAAAGCTGCTTATCTGCTCAGCCAGAGCACAGAGGATTGTGCATGCTCTGCAGCTGGGTAGATTTATCTGCCTCCATGCTACTTCTACAGGGAGCAGGATCACAACCTGTGTCTAAGTGACAGAAGTGGTAGTTATGTTGCTAAAATATTGCCCTGGGCCTGAAAAAGAAATAGGTTTCTAACTGTAACTTGAAAAACAGTGTTTCACTAGAAAAATTGTAGTCGCTTCTATTCATTGACTGAAACTTGGTTCAGCCTCGTAGTTCTAAATGCAATAGCACTATATTTAATATGTGGCAGTAGGCAACTAAGTTATAACATTTGGTTGCTTTCTTGAAGTGTAGACACTAGAAAAACTCTTAGATTTACTTTTTATATTTTATGGGATGGAGTGAGCGCTGAAAAAATATCTTGAGGTTTCTTTTTCTAAATTCACCATCATTCCCCACTTTAATTAAAGAGCTCTAAAGCAACCTGTAAACCATCCCATTAGTGATTAAATCCTTGCATCACATCTTGATGAGCCAGTTGTTCTAGCTGCATTTGAGACTAATTCAGTCACTCTCCCTGATTGGTTCTGGCTCTTAAGGGACTGCACTGGGCGCTTCCTGTCTATAGGCAGCTCCTGGCTTCTTTGTATTTCCTCATCTTGGGTCCTACTCCCTGCCCTGCTCTGACTCTCAACCCTGGGCTTCCATCTCTGGGCGTTAACCCTTGTTTGACATCTCAATTATTGACTTCTGACACCTAACTTCATCCTGGTATCTTGGGTCTTCTTTTTGCTTCTGGCATTCAAATTAATGTCCCTAGTTGTTGACTTCCTAAATCCTGATAAGTGCCAGGTATCCTGTTTCCTGTTCCTGAACTGCAACCTGGCATCCCAGCAACCAACCAGGTCCCATGGCCCTAGCCAGTGGGCCAACCTTCCCTCATCAACATTGATGTAGCTTAGCTCTCAATAGAGTTTACAAATCTAGTGGTGGGTAGATGGAAATACAGTCATTATTCCTCACATGAACATTTTCATTGTATCCCTGTAGATCAAAAATACTCTGAAGGAGGACATTTGTATAGATCAAGGCCCTGTCCCTGGAAATACTCCAATAATGTATGGATGCCATGGATACTCACCACAGGTACTGGAAATAACCTACTGAATGTCTAGATGAAACATCCACCCTTTCCTTAGGCAGTGAAATAGACTCCTGAAAATTGTTCTCTTCATGCTGTCAAACAGGGAAGTTAAAACATTTTTTCATGAGGGAATCAAGTAGGGGCGTGTGTAGACAAAATGGGGGCCCTAAATTGAAACGGTGCGTTTTAAAAAACTTCCATGTCATGCACACACCCTGCTGACTTAACTGCCTCTCCGGTGGGGAGGGAAGGTTTGCTGCTGGCCGGCAGAGTGGTCCCTGGGCTGTGGGGGGGAGCTGGTGCTTCCCTCCATGGCAGTGGTGGCCTCCCCCACCCCGGCAGCACCTGCCCATAGGCACCCAGCTCAGGCGGGTCCTGGGGGCTCTGCAGCTGCAGAGGGAAGCACCGGGCCCCCACACAGCTCAGGGAGGCCCCGGGGGATGCGGGGGGAATATCAGGCTTGCCACTTTTCCTGGACAGAGCAGCTTTCCTGGGCTGGTATCAGACTGCCTGTAGGGCTTCCTGCAGAGCCTTGGAGCTGCACGGAGCCCAGTGCTTCGCTCTGTAGCTGTAGGGGCAGCAAGATAAAATTCCTCAAAGGAGTTTTAGTTTGCTGCGCCCCAAGTCATTTAAGTCACATTACACTGCTGAATTTCCTCAAGCTGCTGGAATTAATGCACAATACGCTGCTGAGCTGGTCAAACACTGACATCATTAAAGTGGTGCAAAAGCATTTAGCCCACTTTAAGGTGTCATGCACACACGCCTCTTGTTTCATCTACACATGGCTTAATAAAATACTAAAATTCCTGCCTCAGAACTGATGGGTTCCAAGAGGTCTAAGTACATTAAGTCTGGGTTCTTGGTTCAGACCAAGGGATGAGGAAGTGAACCTGCTTCCCAAAAATAAATGTCAGGTTGAGAATGCTTGGTTTTGTTGGCAATCTTGGAAGAGAGGCCAGGGGCTGGATGGGCTGCAAACAGAACACCCTTTTGCTCCTTTTCCTTTCCTCCCTGTAGGTCTGAAATAGATTATTACAGTTCAGTTGTTAGTATCTACCAGTTTCTCATGGACAGAGGAGAAGAACAATATTTCAGGGACTTGGTATGTTTATACTGTGGCAGCAGAGTATCCCATCCAAGGCTCCCGCAGAGCATGCTTCTTCTACCCGCTCCCACTTAAACAAACTATACCTAGAAACATAACAGTGGAACTGTTCCAGGATCATCCTAAATTATTCCCTCAGGCATGTTGAAGACCAAGGTCTTGAGAGTGATGAAAGAGAGATGACCCATAGCACCTTGAGCATGTGTTTCTCGATTTGAGGCATGCCTAGAGGAGCAGGTGTTCCCTTGCTTGGCAATGTCCTGGTTGTGGGCATCCTACTGCTGCCATGTTAATACACCCTCTGGATCAAATTCATCCTGATTTAACTTCAGCAATACCACTGGGTTTGGCTTCATGTATCAAACCCAAGTTGGTTTTACAAATATCTACCCATCCTCCTTTGATGAGGCTTCATATTTGTCTAAATTCACCTAATGCAATGTAACATTCCCTTTCAGCATGTGTTTTATCACAGCACAGGAGAAATATATGTAGGGGGCTTAAAAGCACGACGCAATGCAGTTGATCGATGCCTATCTGACCCTGGCACAGGCGACTTGCCATTTTTAGACCAATGTGATGAAGCGATTAATAAAGGACTGAATATGTACTGGGATTTTGAGCAGGTAAGTACATTGTCATGTCCCTTCAAATTCATCCTAAAAGATCCTAAAATATTTTGTACATGAGGGCAAATTTGCATATGTGGGAACCTCAGGTACAGGATTTATACATGTAGTCCAGGGAGCCATGATGAAGTTAGTGGGATCTTCCAGTGCTCAGAATCTCAAAGAAAATCAGGCCTTTCATGGGTCAGAACCAGGCTACCTCAGACTCTGCTTTCTTTGCTATTATCCCCATGAGGTACTTATGCTCCTCAGGGCAAATGCTGCAAGATAAACCCTGACAGAGCCTATAACCTAAGCTCTGATTATAATTCAATGGGAACAGGACATCCAGGGGACATCCACAGTAGCAATGCTTATAGACCACAGTGATAGTATTTACCACAGTAATATGACCACTCTGGATTCAGAGCCTTCTCCTGTTTCTTTGTCATATGGTCAGAGGCTGTAACAGGTCGCCCTCCCCAGCACCATCTTCCCTGTTAATCTGCGCCTTACGTGGGGCGCCCTTGGAGTCTGCTTTGGAGCTCTTATGTCCCGCCCTCTACTCATCTGCCATGTCTTGATGGAAATTATTGTTGATGTTCTTGCGAGCGGGAGACTGCCTATTGTATTTTGCATGTTGGGGTCTTTTGCCTACACGGGCCTGACCCCTGTATTTCTCTAGCTAGGCCTCCCTGTCCAAAACCTACCAAGCAGTGTTTGACTCCGAGGCTCTAGCCTTTTCTGGTGTCGGGTCTTGTTACAATTTGACCCCCTGGTCCTCAGGCTCTCCGCAGCCGTCTTGCACTGTGCCCTTTCTGGTGCTTGGGCTCTCCGCAGCCCTGTCTTACTCTGCACCTCCTCTGGCGCCAGGGTCGGTGCACCCCAAAATGCTGCACCCCCTCTGGTGCTGGGGTTGGTGCACCCCAAAATGCTGCGCCCTCTCTGGCGCCGGAGTCCCCACGCTGCCAGGGGTCCCCTATGAGCCTCCTCCATCCCCTAATAGCCTCACCCAAGCCACCAGTGTTAGTCAATAATCAAAAAGGAAAAATAATAACTGCCACCAGTCACTATGATCAAGCAAAGCAGCAGGTCAGTTTACATTCGCAGGCTTCATGCTTCAGCTCCCGAGTGTTGGCTACACTTCTTGCTGTGGTGCGGCTGCCATCTCTCCACCGCTTCGTAGTTCCCGCCTTTGGACCACTCACCCAGCTTCTCTGTGGAGCTCTTGAACTCAGAGACACTCCTTCCCCTTCAGCTGCTGTCCCCCTTACTGCCACTCTGTCCCGGGTTTTTATAGTCCTGCCTCTTCTGGTCAGCTGACTAGCTGGCCAGGTTCAGCATTTAACCCTTTCCTTACCAGCACTCCATGCCCAGAAAGTTCTGGCCTTAAAGGGGCAGACCTGCTTTCTGGTGACAGGGTTAGGGTTCCCTGTTACAGAGGCACTTGGCTACCACTGTGATGGAGCAAGGTAAGAACTGAAATGCAGTAGACAAAGGGACTGGGTGACTCTTGAAGTAGTTCATCCTGAATGGCAAGGAGGGTTTTTAGACCATTGCAACTATAGCCAAGCTTGGCATTTTTTATGGCCTAGGTGAGCCTGCAGGAATGTGGCCAAACAATAGAACTGAAACCACCCTGGGGCCCCTATAAACCCCAGATAATATTTTAACAGAAGGTTTAAAGTAAATAAAGTAAATAAAGTAAATAATATGATGGGTGAGCAAATAATAATAAATACCTCCCCCCAAGTCGAGTATGATCCATCCACCACCACCCTCTGAGTGCGACCCTTCAGACAATCTGCAATCCATCTGACTGTGTAGGCATCTATGCCACAGTCGCCTAGTTTATTAATTAGGATGGGGTGAGAGACGGTGTCAAAGGCCTTGCTGAAGTCCAGAAAGACTACATCCACCACGACACCTGCGTCCATGGCCTTTGTGACCTGATCATAAAAGGCAATCAGGTTGGTCTGACATGATCTCCCCCTAATAAATCCATGCTGATTGCCCCTGAGCATCATCTCGGATGCCGGCCCATCACAAATGTGCTCCTTGATGATCTTCTCAAAGAGTTTCCCCAGGATTGAGGTAAGACTGACGGGCCTATAGTTGCCTTAGGGAAATCCTCTCACAGTGCAGAGCTGGCTGGCACCTGCCCTAGAAGGGACACTTCCAGGACAGCCTTGGGCTGCTTGGGGAAATCCTTGCACAGGCAGGAGCTGGCTGGGACCTGCCCCAGAAGTGAGACCATTCCTGGTCAGCCCTGGGCTGTGCAGGGAAGTAAGGAGCTCCCGAGTCCTGATACTGCTTGGCTCCCAGCTCATATGGTGAACTGGGAACGGAACAGTGCTGGGACAGTGAGGGGCAGAGAGCTACCCTATCCTGGCGCTGCTCAGCTCCCAGGTCCTGAAGAGAGCTGGGAGCTGAGTAGCACCAGGACTGGGGGAGTTCCCCATCCCCTGTTGCCCCCTAGTGCTGGGGCTGACCAGGAATGAATTTGCTCTTGGTCAGCATCTGCACATGCCCTACTGCACAGTATTTAATGTGCAGTTAGTTTACTACCTGCATTTACAGGTAGTAACTAACTGCACAGTAGACTAATTTACTGTGCAGTAAATATGCATGCATTTAGACGGTGATGCTTTACTGCACAGTAGATTAGTCTACTGTTCAGTAAAGTCTCTTGTGTAGACACACTAAGTGGCTTTCTTTCACACCTCTGACTGGCTAGAGTACCAAAATGTACCCTACTTATATTCTCTGTGCATGAGAGTTTACAGTGCCAAGAGAACTGTTCAGAAACCAAGTCAATTGTTTTCTATCTAAGATGCAGACTTCAGCTTTCCTTACATTTTCTTAACTTTTGCAGGGATCATCCATCATCAACAGGAAAACTAAAAGATGCCTTGAAATTTTAAGGGATGAAACAGCATCATATTACACACTTGTGATGAAGGCTTGTACTGGACAAAAGTGGACCATTCAACACACAGTTAAGGACTGGGGCAGGAAAGATGCTCTCAGATAGCCACAAAAAAGTCAGAATGCAAAGTATGGACTTGACAGTGTGTCTACAGGAGGAAGCTAACATGCAGGCAGGTAGGCTGTGGAGTCATAGTGCACTCACTATTGCCACACCAGGTCCTCATGTGGGCATTCTTAGTGCATCCTCTGACCATCACACTTTAACCATAAAGCCACAGGTCAGGTATTATCTTATCCTCTGTCCATGCCTCTCTTGTGCCTTTCTGGAAGCCTGGAGCTACCACCAAGAAACTAGTCCCACCCACCACTCCCTGCATACAGTAAATATATCAGAAGAATTTTAACAATGCCTTCACCCAACAGTTAGCCAGTTTAGGCAGCTTAGAGGAGGACTGAGCACATACCCTCTCCCATGATGGTGAGAAGTTGAGATATAGGGACATGTGCTCAGGACTGCTTTAAGCCTTCAGTACTGCCCTACTTCTGGGTTTGGGGTGGTGTGGAGCAGGATTGAGTGGGTTGGACTTGTTTCTCAGCAGTGGTCCCATGCTTGGCAAAGAGACACTACTAGAGACATAGCCTTAATGTGAGGCACTTGACTCCAGAGATCGATTTGCTGTGTGTTGTTTCCTACCTCTTATGGTTATGGTGATGAGAAAATGTTTTGTTCAAATAAAAAATATCCACACTCCTTCACTTCTAGTACAACAGGGCTTATGTCTGACCCCATCTACTTGACAGTTTTATTATCCCCATTGTCTAAGATGAGGGGATGCCTTCTGACCTGAGGACAACTAAAACTGGGTCTGTGCAGCACTGCAGGCAAGTTAGTTAGCATAGGAGCAGGCAGGCATTGTCACACAGATCTGCTGACTAGTCCACTTGCCACACCACACAGGAAGCAACTGCACTCCTTTCAGTTTAGAAGGAAGCCTCCACAGAGCAGCATGATGTGTCTGAGGATGCTGGTGCTGGGCAAGGTGAATTTGTCAGGTAGAGTGGCCTCAAGACAAATTGATAGTTTTGGGGAGTGCACTGCTTCTAAGGTTTCATTTTCAGCTTTGGGTTAAGTGGATTGACTCTAGCTCTTACACTAGAGCTCTTACACTAATCACTTTTATTCTCTTTAATCACTTGTCTCTTACACTAATCACTTTTATTACCTGTAATTTTTTTGCCAGTGTAAACACCTATAGAATCACAATGTAGAGACCGTCAATTTGATGTCGTTCCATGGTCAGTACAATGTAACATGCTTGTTTTTTATTTAATATGAAATGCATTCTTAGTCAGCTTTGACTTGAACCTAATCTACATTTATGCACAAGTGGGGTTGTGTCTTTGTGCCTCCAAATATCTCAGGGAAACTTTATGTGAACAATTTGGCTCTGTCTGAATATTCAGGAGCAGAAATGGAAGTGTCTACTTTTCAGGTACCAGATTCAACACAGGAAGATCTGACCCATTGTGTTCTTCTCTGGAAAGAAGTTTTTAAAATAGTACATTTGAACGCAGACAGAAGGTCAAATCCACTGATTTTAATGACAAAAAATGTTTACTGTTCTTGGTCAGCCAGAAGCTAAGGCAGCACAGAAAAGGGCAGCTGCTTTCTCATTATTCTTTTCTATCAAAATAATTGTTTACTGAAGTCCAAAGACTTACCTTTTGCTGCCAACCTGTAGAGGACTATGATATTGCATCACAAGGAACCTAATTTGGCCTGCAGAATCTTCTTTACTGGTGACTTCAGTTGAGAGGAACATTTTCATTGAAGCAGCTTTCTATCATAAATTGTCATTTTTGACAGAACCAAAATGGTTCATAAGATGGTATCAATTTTGGTTTAGAAGAAGAATGGAAGATGTATTAACAGGATAAAAAATGATTTTAAAGTTTTAATTTTCCATTTTAAAACAGCTTTGTTTCAAAGTTTACTTAATATAAAAAGTGCCAATGGTAAAAACTGAAATGAAATGTTTCTAATGCATTAAAATGAATTTAAAAAAAAATTATATTAAAAAAATGGCAAACTTTGGGTTTGGGCCCACTTTGGCATGACCTTTTTTTCAGGGGATGAAAAATTAGTTTTCTGTCTGGTGATAATGGGCAGGAAGACTAGATTAACAGTAGAACTCAGAAGGCAAACATTTTTCTAATGCTTCACTTAAAACATGAGGTTCCTAGTGCCCATAGATCAATGGATCTTTGCCAGAGGAGGGGCCAGCAGCAGAGTTTGGGCATTTATACACGTACTTTTCTGTCCCACGACATGCTGGAGATCCGCAAGCTGTGCTGCACCGCATGCAGTTGTATAAGTGGTAAAATGCATGTCAGCATACAGAAAATGGTGGTGGTATGCTTTTGAGCTAAAGCACCTCCAGTGTGTCTTAGTTCAAAAGCACGCTGCCATCAATTTGTCAGCACTGATGCTCATTTTGCTGCTTTTACAGCTGCATGTATCACGGCACTGGGTGCTTTTCAAAGCAGGCAGAGCTAATAACATTGCTCGGGTCTCATGACTCATGACATGGGACGGAAGCAAACATTTTTTTGGTGATATCTTTTCTTGGACCAATTGTATGGTTGAGAAGAGATTAGACAAGCTTTCTGGCACAAAGTGTTCTGCCTCAGGAATTAGTTGCACAGGTAAGTGCTGAATCACTGGACTAGAAGTCATACTTCTTCTTGTACTCTCTGACTCAGTGAAGCTTATATTTCATGCAAAAATGGCACTGTGTCAAAGGAGGGGAGAGAGGATGATTTATCCCAGTTATTTTGTAGCCTGGTGACAATGTACTCTCCTAGGAAATAAGAGATATGGGTTTAAAATCCCTCCAGCTGAGAGAGGCTTAGAGCCCACACCTGCCAAGATGGAGGTAGTTTGTGGCGCATGTAGAAATGGAGCTTTAGGTGTTTACATACTTAGGGTGCCCAAAGCATTTCGTGGAAGTTTAGAAGGTGGCATTCTGCCATCATGTTCCCTTTATTTACCAGTCTGCCAATCTTCGTATGATTTGCAAATTATATGAGGGGTGATTTCACATGCAGTTTCAGAACACTGCTAAAATGTTGAAGAGTGTGAGACCTGGGATTGATCACTGCAGAATGTGTTATAATGATCTATCAGATGCTGATTCTCCATTGTCAACAACTCTGGTACCTATCAGTTCATTAATTCTCACCACATTTCATGTGATTTATTGATTTTTGTATCCTGATAATTTTTGTAATGGGAAACTTCCATGCTACTATGTCAAAAGCCATATAAAAGTCTATTACATCTGGTAAGTTACCTTACCAATTTGTGATCTTAAAAATTGAACTCAGGCAAAAATAGATCTTGTCAAACCACATGATTAGCATGATTATTTCATTGTTTCAAATTCTTTTTTAATTGAATCCCATGTCAGATTTTTCCACCAACAGCCAGTAGTTATTAATTCATCTTTATCTCTCGTAAAGAAGTATGATTAGGATTACCTCTTGTTCAGTAGCATGACACAGGGTGGGCAAGTGGGGCATGTACCCTGGGTGTCACCTAAGGGGAAGGGTGCCAGAAGGATAGGGTGAGGGGACCTCACCCTTGGGGCTACTGCTTGCCTTGCTGCTACCTGTCTCTATGACCCCCTCTACATATTACACCAGGTAATCATGCCTTAAGTAGTAATCCAGCTACACATTCAGCCAATGAATGGCACGATAAAACAAGCAATAAGCTACAAAGTTATTCCACAGAAAATGCCATTAATTAAACGTGTGGTCACATGCTCCTCTGTGGCTGGGAGCCCCAACAACAGTGGGGGTCCCAGCTCCCAGGATGCACAAATCACTGCCAGCCCCACAGCTGACAAAGCTCACAGTGGTGGCACCGTTGTCAACTGCGGGGTTTGCATCAGGGAGAACACTGCCCCCTGCCAACCTCCTTGGCTGTGGGGCTTGCAGCAGGGACAGCATCTTCAGCTTTGGGGCTTGCAGTGGGGTACAGCGAGAAGGATGCTGCCCCACTGTGAGCATACAGGGCTCCCAGTGGCAGCAGCATTCTCCCCACCGCCGCCACTATGAAACCCCACACCTCACAGGACTCATAACAGGGGCAGCATTCTCCCTGTTGTCCCTGCTGTGAGCCCCACAGTGATGTGGGCTGTGGGCCTCGCAGCAAGGACAGCACAGGGAATGCTGCCATTGCTTCAAGCCCAGCACCTCCCGAGGCTCATAGTGGGGGCAGCATTCTCCCCATTGTATGCCCCACTGAGATCCCCAAAGCTGAAAATGCTCGCAGTGGAGGCAGCATTCCCAGTGCTGCCCCTGCTGCATCATACATTGGCTGGGGGCTCACAGTGGAGGCAGTGCAGGGAATGCTGTTCCTGCTGTGAGCCCCATCAGCTGGGGGTTTGCAGCCTGGGATTGTGATCCCAGGCTCCCCTGCACTGGCAATTAACGCTCAATGGGCTCTAATGCACAATCCCACAATCATGCCTCTTACCATCTGTGTGTGGCACAGCAAGAGGTGCAATTGTGTGGATTGTGCATTAGATCCCATTGTGCCCTTATATGCATATGTAGAGGGGCCCTATGGCACACATTGCTGGCACAGAGAGTGTGTCTCACAGAGCTCATTGTGTTCTGGCAATTGCAGTTTTGTAGAGTAGCAGTGGAGGTTGCTGCTGCTGTGGGGAGAATTGACCCTCATTTTTTGCCACCAAATTCAGCACTTTTTTTCTTGCCTTGTGAACACGAGCTTTGGAGGCAAAAAAATAGGTTGAAAGTTTCTCCCCTGGCCGCAGCAAACTCCACTGCCGGTCTTGAGAACCATCGTTCCCAGAATGCTTGCACTCCACTGCCCGGCTCTCTACTTACTGCTGTTCCTGCACCTGGAATCAAGAAGGGGGAGAGAGGGGAAAGGGGAAGGGGGAGAGATGGCTGGCTTGGATGCATTTTTTCCATGCTATGCCTCTGCTCTTGTTGCATGCAATATAGTCTGAGTTAGAAAATTAGCTATCGTTTTCAGATACACTTTGGGGGTTGGACCTGATGACTGTTTAGGTCCCCTCCGACCCTAAGTACTATGATACTATGATACTTATTGATTATCTACAGGTTTTCTGAATCCTCTCATGTATGCCTTTCCATGAACACTACAGTTAGAAAATGGCAGATGCATTTGTTTTAGAAGAAGCTCAATGATAGACTCACATGCATGTGAATGGCAGAGTAGGTCAATGTTTTGCAGATTCGGTGGAGCAGATGACCTCCAGAAATCTTTTGTGTAAATAAAGCTTTGTCCACTTTTTGAAAACATGGGTCCAGGACTCTACAGAAAGCTTGTTTATGGGTTTACCTGCTTGCTACTATTTTGTAGATAACTATGCTTCAAAATTTATCACACATTTTTAGAGCAAATGTGATTTCAGCATATCTGTACTGCAGGAATGACCTGATTCATGGTTCTACCTCAATATTGATGCAAAAATAGTTATTTATGGGTTTATTTCAATAGAGATATTTGCAATTAATTTCACACACATGATGCTTGGAAAATGGCTATTCATATGCTCATGTGTTCGGTTGCTTGTAAAATCAAACGTTGAAGAAATATGCAGGGAACCTTTGCTCTCCTCTCAACCAGTGCCAAACTCCGAAAGTAATACAATACTGATTAAGCTTCTTAACCATAAAAGCTTTGTGCATTTGCATCACTGTATTTACCCAAGTGTATTTACATATGGCATTGGATATAATTTTACACGCATTATTTTTTCTAATCTCTTCTATACTACAGTTTGAAAATATTGTGGTATCATGATTCATGTTTGCTTAGCACATCTGTGAACCACATAGGACATGGTACTCCACCTTATTGTCCCATTGATTAGATAGGAAGTGCCCAGTTCATCTGCTAGCCAGATGCCATGGGTGTGCCCAATCCAGCATGAGGGGTGGGTGAGGCAGGGCCCAAATTTGCCATGTGAAAGGGAGCAGGGGGCCTCCCCTGCCACATCCAGCCTTGTGAAGGGAGGGCTTGTGGCCTGGCCCCAATCTAGCCATGCAGGGGGAGGGGGCATAGCTGGGCCTCAATTAGATATACTTTGTTTTTTAAATAATTTGAGGCCTTATCCTTGCTGTAAAGACTGAGCATATAATTTTACTGCCAACCTTCTGTTGTACATGAAGTTTATACCAGCAAGCATGTACTTTGCTGGTATAAGCTTATTCCAGTTTCTTAAACAAAATAAGCTATCCCGCCAAAAGGACCTCTTTTTTTTTGCTGGTATATCTATGTGTTTACTAGGGCAGTGGTGCTCAACCTTCGGTCTGCAGACTCCTCATGGATCTGAAAATTTGGCAGCAGGGGAGCAGTGGTAGCACTAATTGCCAAGGTTTTCAGAGCTGCATCCAGTATATGGGATCTGGCTAACCTTGTGTGCTGATCCCACACTGGATCAGGCCTGCAGACTAAGTCTGCCCACAGACTGGCTCCGTGACACTCATCCAGCCCAAGGGCCAAAAGCTTGAACATCACTGACCTAGGGCCCCCTATGTCCCTCACCAACATCTCTATGATGGCAACACTTTTATTGTAGACCAGGCCTGAATATGGATATGGAAACACAATTGTATTCTGACACATCTAGTCTGGTTTAACAAGCTTATTTAAACTTTGGTTTTCTGGAGAGGAGGCATCACCTAATCTTGATAAATGGAAAAAGTGGGATTTAATTTGGATTTGAGATTCTTTATGTTGATAAACTTGCCTCTCTCAAGACTGCTCTTTGAATGGCTTTTTAAAGTAAGAATAAAATACTGTGGCAGCTTTATAGCACTTGAAGTGTGTCTATGCTATAGACTACAGTGCAATGTACAGACAATATCCAGGCTATCGCTAGACAAGCTAGCTCTCAGCAGCAGTCCCCACATAGTGGCACAGAGCTCCGAGTAATTTATTTTGCTTGTTGGAAGAGCTGTACTGCTGCAGCTAGACTACTTCAGTATCCAAACTAAAATAATAAAGTATTTATTCTGTTGCAAAGAACTCAGAATATTTTTGACATTATGGATTCCTATTTGAAATATCTGGCTTTATCTTATGAACCATGTGTAGATGTTGGAACACTTAACAGTGTTTATATTGTATGTCACCCTACAACTCCTTTAAAAAGATCTCATGGCATGCCAGGGTGCCACAGTTGAGATTCACTGTACGATACACCAAATGTTAGCAATTTCTGGATGTTGTGGTTGGTTTTATGGTTCTTTTTCCGCGCTTGCCACTGTTCTATGAACCGTCGATCTGCCCGACTTTTCCACCTGCCACGTCTTTGATGTTATTATTATTATTAATTTTTACATATTATTAGTCTGGAGGTTTATTCCCTGTTAGTTTGTTCTTATTATACCCTTTTTATGTGGCTTGCATGCAATATGCATATATCCTCCAATCCTCTCATCCGTATACATCCCCGACATCGAGGTCAGATATCTAGACACAGTTCGGTTAAGATCGTTCACTTTACAGTATTTCTTTTTTTTTTTGTTTTGTTTTTTTTTTACAGATTCGTACAAGTCTCACACACAATCAGACTGCAGATCTTCATTGCATCTTTTGTTGCTATCACTTACAGTATTAACTTTGTAACTCTTCTCCCACACAATTTAACCTTTAACAGCTAACACGAATGAACTAAACTTAGCATTCATGAATGGACTCTCTCTTCGTATCTTCTCTCTTTTCCTTTATTTTGTTCAATTTCTTTTCAGGTTAAAAGAGATCTTATATCTTCAGGTCCCTCTACACAAAATACTTTTATCTTTAGTAGTAATGGCATCCACAGACAGCCTTATCTTTAGCTGATAGTTCTGAATCCTCTTGGACCATCAGCCAAACCAGTCTCTAACATCGAAAAAGAGTTTTAACACCAGTCCCTTTTTTCTTCTTTTCTTACTATTACAGAAGTATGTCTTTTGGAGTTTCTTCGGGGATCTGCCCCTTGCTCCTTTCCTTCCCGGCAGACTTGGGAGCACAATCAGTATCCTCCTTCATTCCCCTCTCTTCTCTCTCTCTCCCCTTCCTCTCCATTGGAATTCGTGTCCCACCGCTCTGCTCCTCTCTCGGAGCTTCTCTCTTTATATGGTAATGGCTCTGGAAGTGGCGCTGTCCATTTTTTTCTTTCATGTCCGAGCTCGTGTCCTCACTCACTCCTCCACACTGGAATAAAAAGAATTGGTGCTTGACACCTTCAAACATGTTTTCTATCTCAATATGGCCACTGATGCTTGTTTTATAGTCCATAAATCTGGGTTTTAGAACAGAAACCATGACAGAACTATTGGGAATGGAGAAACCAAGCTTTTCAATTCATTTAGATTCCTTATCCTGGTTGTGATGGGAGTTTGGTGTGAGGCAAAGCATATCTGGAACGTTTTGTGCTATTAGATTGCAAATAGCGCTGAAGTTGGACAGGATGAGCTCTTATTTAATTAAAGGGCGAGAGTGCCCAGGGTGAGGATTTACTGACGTATTTGTAACCTAAATTTATGTAAATTATTTGCAAGTGATGAAAGAATCAATATTTTCAGAATGAATACAGTCACCTTGTTCCACAGCCCAGAAGTGAAAGAACAAATGAGTACCTCCTGGTGCCTACAGGGAAATGAGTTAGTGACTGAAGTCCTGTTATGTTTGGATATCAGCATCACAAAACCAGAACTGCATTGTACAGTGATGAGCTCAACAGAGAAACAACAAAGAACTCCCTGCCGTGGGAATGGAGGCCAGTACCCATCTGACAATAGGTGGTAGAAAGCCAGAGTTGTTAGCATCTGATAAATAGAAACTAAATTCTCTAAGGAAGCCAGGCTGAGGATCTTTTTCTATCTTTCTTAAATGGCATCATCAATGTTAAGGAAAATAAAGGATTTTTTAACCAACTATTCATATTTTGATGGTGCCAGCAAACCTCAGTTATGGACCTGGTTCCAAGGAAGTTCTGATATTATTATTGCTAGAAGAGATGACAGAGCCCACCACTGAAATCTGGAGCACAGAGCCCTCTTGGGGATGCATGATGGCAACTGGGAAAAAGCAATAGTTGCACTAACTACCATTACTGCTACTCACAGAGTATTCATGTGGCCCCCAAGAAGCCCTGAAATTGGGATCTGGCCTGAGGTGGCGGGAAGAGGAAGGGTGAAGGTGAGTTTGATGCACCTTATCTAGTGTATAGCTAATTTAATTAACTTCAATTTCCCTTATTTGTCTGGGTCTTTCATGCAGTAAGAGAAGGTTTTTTTTTTTATTAGCTTGTTTTTGGGGGGTTTTAAAAAATAAATACAAAAGCCATGTTTAGACATTCAGTTTCTCCCAGGAGAGAGAGGGAAAATGGTCATTCCAGGAAAAAATTACTGAGGAACAACAAAAGTTGAATCACTTCTGGGAAAATTTCTCCTGGAGAGTGAATGTCTGTAGATGTTCTTTTCTGAGAAACTCATCTGCACCATCTTCAGCATCCCAGGTTGCTTTGCTCCCTATTCTTCCCCAGGGAGACAGTAGGCACATCTACATGAGATGTTTTCTGCAGAGCTGCCTAATTAGCTCCACAGTAAAGTGTCAGTGTCTATGTGCACAACCCTATTAGGCTGCAGGAAACTAATGCCTTTGCAGGTTAGTACTTGTAAGTACAAATACTATCCTATGGTGGAGTTTTTTGGTGTGCGACAATGCACATATAGATACTAACAGGGCTGACTGGGGCATGAGAGTGCTTCAGTGTGGGGGCTGCCTCCCAGCTACCCGGGGCTCCTGCCAGCTGAAGCTGATCTGACCTAGCTCAATGTGCTGCGGTCCTGGGCTTCTATTCAAATGCGGTGCCTGGGGGCAATAAACTCCGCTGTGATATGCATCAGAGTTTATTGCTTCATGCTAATAACACATGTAGATGCATCCAGTGTGTTACTCACTGGACTCAGGGGGCAGAACACATCCCTTTCATAATCTCACATCATTCTGCAGGGAGACACAGGTTGACTGAGAAGTTTGGGTCAGTCAATCAGGGATTCCCTGTACATTGCTGCCATCTGTCTGCAGGCAGACTGAGGGACTGAGATGTGTGCACAGGAGCTCCTTGCTGCAATTCAGACATGCAAGTTCTCTGCTCTTCAAGAGCTCAAAACTGGAATGTCTATTTAGGTGTCACTAAGTTTTTCTACAGGAAAACAAACTTGGGAGAATTCTCCCAGATCCTTTGAACATGTATACGCAACCAAAGTAGGAACATAAATCTGTAGAGACTTGTGCATTGTTGAAGGATTCTGGGAAAGCAATATCATTAGACACCTCCCCTGCCCCTGGCTCCATTTTACAAGTGACTAGCTCTCAGACTTTCCATTTAAACTTATGTATTTTCTTTAAAAGAAAGAATTAATGAGCAGGAGTCCATGAATTCTGACAAATTATATGAAGCTCAGGTCAGTGGTGTGAGGGTTAGAAAAGATCAGAAATGCATCTGAGGATGCAGTGGAGAAAAGCAGACTGTTTAGGTTAATGGAAACTGACAGGCGAGGTCTAAACTAAAGTGCAGTCTCAGCACAATACTGGAGGCTACAGCATCCAGCCAGACCAGATTTTGAACCAGCATTCTGAGGGGACATTTCTTCAATACCAAGACAACATGTGGTGGGAGGTCCTAAATGCTATACTTAAGATTCCCAAAGGGGTTGATGAGCAAGCACATGTGTTTTGAATTATGAGATGGTAGTAGCACAAATGACAGATGTGCCACCTCAGAAATCTGAATCATGAATTTCCTGGCACTGGGCACAACTAGCTGCCAACCATTCACTGCAAACACATGGGGTGGTCCCAGAGGGGATGAGGAAGGGAGAGGCATGCAGTAGCCTGGTTGTATCCCCTTTTGTTTCCTGCTGCTGATGTAGGAAGGAGGGTCCCAGGTTTTCATCAAGGCAGCACATGGAGGTAGCTGTGAGGGAGCAGACCAGTGTTGTGGTGGGAGCCTCAGGGGCAGCAGTGATGCTGCCCGACACAGCTGGGGTTCCCTGCAGTTTAGTTGCTGTTGCTGTGGTGCTTTGGAAGACAAACAGGGTGTGGAGGAGGCATCAGTTTGGGTGGTTCCCACTAAGAGAAGTGTTTCTGCAAGCAGGGTATGGGTATCTCAGCCCCTAGTTGCAAAGCCTGAGCCCAAACCTGCCCTGGCACCAAAGCAACAGATGGAGTGCGGGAACTTCAGTTCATATCAGCTAAAACTTCTGCTACTGAAGTCAGACCCTGGAGGTGCCTTCTGCCAGGGGGGGCAGGCAAGAAGAAGGTGTAGGAAGGGTAAACACACCTGCCACCACCACTAGCTGAGTACTGGGCTCTGTTGGGACAGCAGCAGAAGTGAACAGGTTCACTTTTCCTGCCACTGCTCCCCACTGTGGGGAATATGAGGGTGGAAGAAAGAAGAGGAAAACTGGTTGCCAGGTCTCCATGCAGCCAGGTCCTGCAGCTGGAGCTGCAGGGAACACCCGATGGGGTTGGACAGGGAGCAGCACCAGAAAAGAGGGGCCCACTCACACTATGCCAGCTGTCTCAGTTGCAGGGAAGCCCCAGAGCTGCTCCTGCTGCACTGCAGCTGCAGACTGTGGGGAGTGTCAGTGTGGGTGCTGGGCTTAGCTGGGGAGAGTAGCAGCAGCACTGGTAGTGGGGGTATCTATCTTCCCTGCCCTTGCTCCCTAATCAGTTGCCACTTCCTCCCACTGCCCCCTGCTGGCCTGTGTCAGCTCTGACATGCCTCACTTGCCCCTCCTGAGTTCTAAGGGCTAGTGCTAGTGACTTCTGCCACACTTGCCTTTTCCAAATTCTGAATCTGTCTGTGCACACACAATTGAGTATCTTAGAAAATCAGGCATTAGCTATCCCCAAGATGCTGAAAGCAAAACAAGCCTGTGATGGTCTGTAGTTTTGCCTTGTCCAGAGGGTTAATGACCAGCTCAAGGTGTGACACACCATGCCAGTTAGTACAAAACCGCTTCTGACCCACTGGGACATGGAGGATTACAGATTTACAGGGATTACCATGATTTTGGGTGTGGTTCACTAGCAGAGGATTTCACTGGCTTTACTATGTTTGGGACCTAATCCTCTGCACACTGGGGATAATAGGACATGGAAATGTTGACAGAGGCTGCACCTAGCGTTTCATTATTCAGGTATTCTGAGATATGGGAAATCTAGACTTCCTTTACATTCATAGAATCATAGAAAATTAGGGCTGGAAGGGACCTCAGAAGGTCGTCTAGTCCAACACTGTTCTCAAAGCAGGACCATCCACAGCTATAACATCCTGCCCTAGGCTTTGTCTATCTGGGTCTTAACCTCCAAGGTGGAGACTCTACCACCTCTCTGGGTAACCTGTTCTAGTGCTTTACTACCCACGTAGTGAGAAAGTTCTTCCTAATGTCTAACCTAAACTTCTCTTTGTTGCTGGTAGGTGTTGTAAGGCTTCGGCCCCATTCTGGTCAGTGCCTTGTTCCCTAGCGATATCAGGGTGAGACTGCACCCTGGGGCCACCTAGATGGTTTTGAGCTCTGCCCCTACTCGTCTGCCACATCTTCGATGTTGATTGGTGGGGAGGCAGTTCCCTGTCGGTGGTCTCTTAGAGGTCTTGACCCTGGTCTTTCTTCATGGAGCTCCAAACCTCCCCTTTACCCCACCCCTACCACACCCACAGCCTGGGAAGATGCTGCTCCCTGCAGTCTTCCTTGGGATGATCTCTTCTCATCTACGTTACCTGCTTCGATCGGGGTCTGGTCTTTCTGGCCATCAATCTCTCATGAGTCAATCCCTGGTGTTCGAATCAACTTTCGGGTAACTGAACCTGCCCCGGCCCGGGGTAACTGTAACTTAGGAAATTCTTAACTAAAAAGAAGGTGTTCGGCGTCTGCCGATGGGTGCCTGGGATTCTGGCTCCCAGGACCCCTCTGTCCCCTGGGATGGGAGAAGGAATTTGTCCGTCTCTCTGTATATTCTTCCCAGGGACCAGCTGACTAGGAGTTAATCACTCCTGATCCTACCACCTGGTGGTAATTGCCACTTCCCCGTAGGTCTCCAACTCAGCCACCGCCTGCTCCTCCCTCTTCACTGGGCTGCCCACAGGGTTTTGCCGTTGCTCGTTGCCCCTCCCCACCGTGGTACCTGAGCTCTCCCCACCATGGCCCGTGGTTGTGGGAAGGAACTGCTTCTCCCCATCATGGCCCTCCGGCGATCTTCGGCTCCCAGAGCCCGGACTCTCTGTTCCAGCAGCTGGGCTTCCCTGGCTGAAGCTGGAACTTCCCTCCCCATGCTTCGTCCTGTGCCTTGCCTCCCAGCCCGCTGATTCTCTCCCCAGCTGCTCATTGAGCAGCCTGCACTTCTTTGAGGCCCCGCCCCCGGGGCTCACCAATCTGCAGGCTAAGGCAGCTGTGGAACTGCCGAGCATGCGTTGGTGCTTCCCCGCAGCTGCCGCTTGTCTCATTCTCTGCAGTAAGTACCAGGGCTTGTTGGGCGGGGTCCCAGGACATGTTGGGGGGGGGGGGGGGCTTTTACCTCCTCTCTCACACCCTTGCTGCATCTTGAGACCTTGAGACATCTTCAGACCATCATTGCTCCTTATTTACTCATTTGTCACCACTGAGAACAGTCTAGCTCCATCCTCTTTGGAACCACCCTTCAGGTAGTTGAAGGCTCCCATTAAATCCCCACTCAGTCTTCTCTTCTGACTAAATAAGCCCAGTTCCCTCAGCTTCTCCTCATAAGTCATATGCCCCAGCCCCCTCACCATTTTTGTTGCCCTCCACTGGACTCTCTCCAATGTGTCCACATCCTTTCTGTAGTGGGGGGCCCAAAACTGGACACAGTACTCCAGATGTGTCCTCACCAGTGCAGAATAGAGGGGAAGAGTCATTTCCCTTATATGCCAGTGGCAACACTCCTACTCATGCAGCCCAATATATCGTTAGTCTTCTTTGCAACAAAGGCACACGGTTGACTCATATTCAGATTATTGTCCACTGTAACCCCCAAGTCCTGTTCTGTAGAGCTGCTGCCCAGCCAGTTGATGCTGTAGAGCTGCTGCCCAGCCGGTATCAGTATGCGGGTTTGTTCCATTCTAATTGCAGGATTTTGCAGTTCTCTGTATTGAACCTCATGAGATTTCTTTTGGTCCAATCCTCGAATTTGTTGAGGTCTCTTTAAATCTTAGCCCTACGCCCCAGCATATCTACTATTCCCCCCAGCCTGGTGTCATCTGCAAACTTGTTGAAGGTGTACTCCATCCCATCTTCCAGATAGTTAATGAAGCTATTGAACAAAACCGGCCTCAACACTGACCCCTGGGGCACTCCACTTGATGCCAGCTGCTAACTAGACATTGAGCCATTGACTACTACCCTCTGAGCCTGATGATGCAGTCAGTTTTTGATCCACCTTACAGTCCATTCATCCAACCTGGACTTCCTTAGCTTGCTTGCAAGAATTTTGTGGGAGACTCTATCAAAAGCCTTGCCAATGTCAAGGTATATCACATCCACTGCTTTCCCTGCATTCATAGAGCCATTCATCATATCACAGAAGGCATTCAGGTTGGTCAGGTATGAACTGGACTTGGTGAATCCATGCTGACTGTTCCTAATCACCTTCTCCTCTTCCAAGGGCTTAGAAATGGATTGTTTTAGGACCTGCTCCATGACTTTTTCCAGGGACTGAGGTGAGGCTGACCAGTCGCTAGTTCCATGGGTTCTCCTGTTTCCCTTTCTTAAAGGTGGGCTCTATATTTACCCTCTCCCAATCACCACAAGTTTTCAAAGGTGATGGCCAGTGGCTCTGTAATCACATTGGCCAATTCCCTCAGCAGTCCCGGGTCAATCACGTCTGGTCCCACAGAATTGTACATGTCCAGCTTTTCTAAATAGTCCCTAACCTTTTCTTTTGCTAGTGTTGGCTGTTCACCTCCTGCTCAAACTGTGCTACCAGGTGCAGTAGTCTGAGAGCTGACTGCCTGTGAAGACTGAGGTGAAAATGGCATTGAGTACTTCAGCCTTTTCCACCTTATCTGCTATTAAATTGCACCCCCACCACTGCCATTTAGTAAAGGACCCACATTTCCCCTGATCTTCCTCTTGTTACTGACATACTTGTAGAAACCCTTCTTATTACCCTGAATATCTCTTGCTACCTGCAACTCCAGTTGTGCTTTGGCCTTCCTGATTTCATGCCTGTATGCCTGAGCAGTGATTTTATACTCCTCCCTCATCTTTTGTCCAAGGTTCCACTTCTTGTAAGCTTCCTTTTTGTGATTTAGTTTACTGAAGAGTTCCCTGCTAAGCCAAGCTGGTCTTCTGCCATACTTGCTAGTCTTCCTGTGTATCCAGACAGTTCCTTCCTGCACTCTCAGTCAGGTTTCTTTAAGGTACATTTATGATTTCATTCTGTTCACTGGGGTTTGAAGCTCACAGGTTAAAGCAGTGGTTTTCAACCTGTGGTCTGAAGCCCCCTGGGAGTCTGCACGAGGAATCTGTGAAGAATGACTATGATCAATAAAAAGTATGAGAATACCCACACTTACAATTCAAAAAGGTCTGCAGTTCCATTAAAAAATTTGTAGAGGCCTGCAAACAAAAAAAAGGTTGAAAACTGTGTGGGCCGGGCATGAGCCCGGCCCTTTTTCGTGCTGCACGCGGGCTGTGGCCAGCAGCCTGGGCATGCGGGGTCGGAGAGGGCACGTGTCAAGCTAGAATTAGGCACAGACTCGTAGCGGTAGATTTAAAGATTGTTTACTTACACCGGAGATGGTTGCGGTGCAGGCTGGAAAACTTGCTTGAGTTGTGGTTACAGACAAAGACAACATGAACGGTCACGTGGAGTTTGCTAGGCTCCACGGAAACAGAGCTCCGGATGCCCTGGACAAGCGCGCCACTGAAAATAGGAACTTCGTAGATACGTCTTATTAAATTTATCGCTTGAAGACGGGAAGAGGTGGGCGATGGATCAGGTCGCCAAACTCCTCTGAATCTCACACAGGGTCTCTATTACCCTGCCGTGTACCCAGAGTCCCCACAAGATGGATGTGGAATCCTCTTCGGCTTGGGCGGAAACCGCTCAAGCCTCTTATACGGCTAACAGGCCAATCGTTAGCCGCCATGTGGGAATAATTTAGAACTAGCCAATAGCGGGGAACCAATTTGCATGCAGGTGGCGGGAACTCCTTTGCACCGTGCATTTCTCTTGCAACTTGAGCAATGCACTCTGCAAAGGAAGCTACAAATTGGCGGGAAATTCTCCCTTGCACCGGGGTTCTCCTCTGCAGCAGAAAACTCTACCGTGCAATGAAGCTGTAATTTGGCGGGGATAGTTCTAGTGCCGAAGCACACACAAAATCATACCTTTGGGTTATGACAAAAACCACTGTGTTAGAGAGAGAGAGAGAGTGAGCGAGCGAGCAAGCACTCTACTTCCATCTGCTAGTGAACAGGAGCAAGAGACTGAATAAGACAGACACCATTTCCATAGGGGATGCCTACTTATGCCAGTAGGCTCATTTCAGTCATTTTCATAAAATTCACTTATATATGACACAAGGATCAGTGGAATATTATTATCCTTATGCTTTGACTAAAGAGGAACTAAAGGATACTTGATATGCCCTGAGAGGGAATCATCCTAACCATTTGTTGCCCTATGAATCTCAGGGGGTATCTGGTTCTCCCAAATGGAGAGAGAGAGCAAACTGCCTTAATGTATGCTTCAGTATTCTCCAATAGAGAACCCAATTATCTATTTATCTTCTCCAAATGAGAGCTCGGTTATCTCTTTAATAAATCAGATTTATTGAGCCCTACAAAGTATTAACTCCAAGCAGGCATATAGGTATAATCTTAGCAATTTCAGTTATTTTAGCAAGATAGCAAGCAAATAATTGTATATTACCAGTCCTAATAATATATGACTCAGGAGCTGGCCAGACTTCCAGAGTGGGCAAGGTTCCTTGAAAAGAAAGTTCAGATGTCTTTAGTTCTCAGGCATCATCAGGGCAGGGAAAAGGAGGAGGTTTCTTTTGTTCAGATCCTCTAGTCACATAGGTACCAATTCAGCAATTTTTCTTGTATTTCATCGACAACCTGAATTATGTCTCCCATTTATCGCTGTTTCTTTTCTTTCTCCTTGTTACCAGGAGCCATCTGCTCCAGATATGGATGGAATGCACCATAATAAACCCTTTTATTCATGTAACAGGCCTCTATCATCAGACTCTTGCAGAAATACAAGCTGCATGAGACCCTTTTCCCTGTAGGGAGCAGGTCAAACAATCATATCACTCTGTGAATGCACTCTTAGCCTACTTATGTCAAGGCTGCTCTAGGCCTTGCAGGCCTAAGGGACCATTTCAGTCCTGTTAAGCATCAGGAGGCTGAACTGCCTCCACGCATTTGGTAGTACAGCTGGGACACAGGCAAACTGGGGGTGTTGCTTTTTACTTTTTCAAATACTTTGTTGGGAGATATGAATGTCTAGTGGCAAGTACTTTACTCTGTTTGCTCTTTCTATTCAATGCAGTGCTAGAGCTCACCAAATGTACCATGAAAACTGCACTTGCTCTGGATGGGCTGGGGGCCTGAAGGCTCAGATCTGAAATTGTGATTAGTGAGTGCAAATAGCATTGTGAGAGACAACTTGGGGACAGCAGATGATATGGTTTTCAGTTATGGTGCAGAGCTGCCGCTGTAGCTAGAGATAGTGGCAATGTCTCTTCATTCGAGCCAGGTATACCGGTTGCCCTTAGGATCTATCCATGCATGTATCTGCAGTCCAGAACATCACTAACACAGATAACAAACTGCAAGAGGAATGTGCTGGAGGGAAAAGGGTGGAGGGAGTAAAAATGTTTGTTGTGGAGGGGGCATGTGTCTGACTTATGATGTCAACCTTTCTCAACATCCTCAGTCAAAACAAAATGTTTTGGCATTTGAAATGAAATGAAAATATGGAAAAAAGAATGTAAAGTCAAAACAAAAGAACCCAGTTTGATTCAGAATTGACATTTCAATTTAAAATGGCATTTTCATTCAAAATGTCAGTTAGCAATCCACAGTTTGAGAAAACCAGAAAAATGTCAATAAAACTGACATTTACCTACAGAAAACCTCCGGGTCTGAAAGTACATTTTCTGGTGATGACGCTTTTCACCTGAAAATTTTAGACCATCTACAGTTACCAGTGACGGACAGAAGTGAGATTATTTTTGCCCTCAAAGAACCATGTTTCCCCAAATGTGCTGTTCGGGCTGTGTGAAGGGAGATCTTTTTGTACTGTGTTAATGCAATACAAACACTTCAAAACAAAAAGTCTATTTGAAGTGGAAAAATGAGAAGCAGTTTCCTCTCATGCAAAACAGCAGTAGCAGCACAAAGCTAATTTACCTCACTTCTCGGGTGGCTTTTGCAGCCAGTGGTAAGCTCTGGGTTGCTATTGCTCCCTGAGTGAGCTCATTTCAAGTTAGGCCAGACACCAATCTGTGCTAGACTGTGCTTACTGTCACTGAAAGGTAACTGTATTTTTAATTTATTGACATTCTTATCATGTGCTCTTTGTATTCATACTCTTCTGGCTAGTCCCCTTCATTGAGCAATTTGAAATAGTTCAGGTGAATGGGGTTTTTCAAAATGTGTTGGCATGGCTGCTTGGGAGGGGTTTCAGAGCTGGAAGATTTGGGTTTCAGGGCAGGACTAATGGGCATTGTCAGAGTTGTGTGGACTGTCAGAGCTCAGGGCTGGAATAGTCAGGGGTGGGAGAGGAGAGGGGGATCTTCAGGGCAGGACTGAAAGGAATAAGTGCTCTGTGTACATGTGTAGCTAGAGGTGCTGAGAGGCACATGAATGAAGTGAATTGGTAGAAGAAGAATGAGTCTAGACCAGCTGGAGACCAGCTGGATACCAGCTGGAGCTGGCTAGCATGTTTGGAGTATGTACAAGGAGAACTCCCACCTGCTGCCTGTACCCACCTGTGCATCCCCTAGCTTCATGCATGTCACTGAAACCAGAAATGCTGTTATATTCTCAGATTAAGGTCAAACTGAACATAAGACATATTGCTGATTTGGGGCTGCCATGCCTTTTATTATTGATTCCTCTGTGACATGTGGCTCCTTCCCTAGACTTACAAGTAGCAATGGTGAAGAAAGGCACACCACATTGGTTTGTTCATTCCATGAGAAAACAAAAGTGCATTAGTTGGGGGTTGCATTGGTTTACACATACAATGAAAGTGTATGTTGGGGGAGGGGAGGGGAGCAGGGGGAGGTGGATACAGGATGCTGTAAGCAAGGAAGTACAGCTGTACTGTTCATTGGAAGAGGAAGCCCTGTGGGCAATGAGTGTGGAGGGTTCCTGTTTACCTGTCACACAGGTCTGCATCAACCTCCAGGGAACATCTCCCCCCCCATTATGTTTTTGACATTAGACACAGGTTGGCTGGAGCATTGCTTGGTGTGTTTACCTGGGAGAGAAAGAGTTGTAGAACCTCTCACAGTCTGTGATTGGTCATATTTGAGCAAGGCCACTATTACTGTTGAATGAGCCTGGGGTTCATTGCTCATATTTATAATCTATTGAGTCAACAGAGGAGCAGGAAGACTGGGCTGGCAGGTGACAGAGATAGCAGCCTCTGGCTGGAGCACAGAGGAGAGAAAAAGAAGATTATAAATTGGATAGGGATACCTCATCCAGCTTGTAAGACATTGATAGCCTCTGTTCAGCTGAACAGTAATGGTACTGAGTCAGTGCATTTTGGCCTTAGTTGAACTGCACACCACTGTAGGGCATGTAGCCTGATTGGTATTATGGCCTACATGATTGAAGGACTTTTGTGGTAGTGTTTCATGCTGGAGGGAGCAGCTGACCTGCTGTTCTCATCTAGACCTGCCCAGAGCAATTGCTTCTGTTTGCTGCTGACTTGAGAAAGAGTTAGGAACCCTTGGGCTTTCAACTCCCCTCTGAATAAAAGCACAAGTGTTCTCTGACTGTCTCCATCAGACATGTTTTTAGTAATAACCTATTCATCAAGTGCCAAAAAACCACTCTATTGTCATTCAGATTCTTCCTTCCGGTACTTATTCCTGCCATCCTGCCTTTCAGTGATAATCCTGAAAGGCAACTGAAAAAACACTTACATTAAATATAAATTGACCTGAGAGTGCCCTGTGCTGCAGGGCTTCTACTTTAACCCCTGGAGAGTCAAAATTAGATCCCTAGGCCTATAGTGAGTCACCTGAATAAGTACAGACTGATTTTGAAAGGCCCTGGACACTACAGAAGTTCCTGAATTCAGTCTTCATTACAGGTGCCCAGTATCTGGGAACATTTGCCCAACCCTGCAGTCCCTGTTTTAAAATGTGAGTCATTATGCTTTGAACTGTTGTGTGTGTCTTAACTGTAATGAGTGTAGGAACCAAAATAATACTTACTGTGTTTTCAGGAGGGGCAGAAGAATGCAGTGAGCAGGGTCATGGACATGTGTTTGAAGGTAGCTATGTTAGAAGAGCCACCATATATAACTGGAAAAATCCCCAGTAATTTGTCTAATGAACATGTGACAGATACTGGAGTTGTTAGGTTTGCTGGTAGAAGAACTATGTTTTCAACTTAGCAGGATGTATAGTAGAGTACCCAGCATGCTTTGGGTGCCAAATAACAGAGGTATAGGTTGTAGCATGTTGGTCTCTCCACATTGAAGTATTTTATTAGGGTATTTTTCTGGACAGAAACTCAGGCCTTTAAAATGACAGAGGTGAACTTTCATAGTAAGCACTTTCATTGTATGTGTGAACACTTTACAGAAGTGTTAAGGAAAGTCCTAGACTTCAGTGAAATCAGGCCATGCTAGGATGGCAGACACTGCAGGTTAAAAATAAAACTGACATGGCAAGTGCTTGAGCGAGCTAGTTTAAAACAAACTCAGGTATATCCATATAACTACAGTCACACTGTAACTGCTGCAGAGACATAGCCTCAGATACAGTGAGCAGCATAAAAATGCCCTTGAGGAAATTACTAAATCTGTCTTCAGAACAGGTAGGAACAACATACAAAAAGGTCAATCCATGGGCCACACATTTAATAATGCAGAAAAAATATATAGTGAAATCTGATCTGTTTTAGGTGTGCTGGATAGGACTGATGGATACTCAGTGGTCAGTTACTCCAGGCCCCCATCTCCTTCTTTCCCAAGACTAGAGTTGTGTCCAAGGCACAGTCCTGAATAGTAGGATCTTTCTTCCCACCAGTGTTTCCATCTACTTATGTTACACAATTTATCAGTCGCTCAAATGACAAGCGAGACTTTATGAGGGGGATAAGGCAAGATGCTGTGTTTTTTTATTAGAATATTCAAAAGAGCACTCATACGTTCATACACACACTCACTCGAAATTACTCCGCGAATGTTATAGTTACCAAAGTCCGTTGCTCAGTACTACACTAGGTGGCCAGCTTAGGAGTACAAGATGAGGAGCAAGGCCTTATACAGATGCGTATCTGTGCTCCAGTGAAGTATGCAGTGTTACCCAACCTCTTGCTGTTAAATTTCTCCCCTTTATAGTGGGCATCAAATTGGTGTTGAGTGACGGGTTCTGCCTTTCTTGACTTCATGCCTTCTTTGTTTGAACCCCAGTAATTTTCCACTCTGGCAAACAGATGAGTTTACTTGGCAACATTCTGAATGTTGTCCTTCAGAGTGTCTGGCATATCTCTTATTGCCTTGCTGTGTTTGTTATGAGCTGTGTCTTCAGCCTCTCCTTGGAATTCTTCCACCTTTTGGTAACCTGTTTGCCTGCACGTCATTCTTTTAATATTTTTCCATTCACTTCACACTCATTCATCTATACATGCAAACTATAGTCTTACAAAACAATTGTTATTCATCATTTATACTCTGTAATAACTATCTGAAATTGCTACACTTAGCCCTGTAACACACTCATCAGAGGCACCTGTGACACTCAAACACACACCATCGTACCACTACCAGAGATGTAATACGTCAATTTTTATCACGTCTGCATTTCCTGACAAGGTTGTATCTTCTTCCATCAAGGCAATAATAGCACTCCAGAGATGCAACAGCTTAAAAAGAAGGGAGACAAAACTCAGTGAGACAACAGAATGAAGGGGAATGCTAAAAATGCCTACTTTCTCCTGAAAGAGACCTTAAATCCAAGGCCTCTGCACCCTTTCTATCTTTTGGGGTGTGATATGGGGGTAGGGAAGCCAAAATAGTAAATCTGATTCCTTATGTGAGTGACTTAAGTTTAGTTTTCAGATGTCTTGAACTCAGTTGCCTTCTCTCTCTGAGCTTCTTGTTCAACCTTGGAGAAATCACTTGACCTCCCTGCTCCTCAGCTTCCCAACTCTAGGATGCGGGGGTGGTAACACTACCCTTCTTTCCAGGGGTGCTCAGAGAAGAAAATCAAGGAGGGCTATGAGGTGCTCAGAGACCATGGCAATGGGTAAGTCACATAGGCAAAGGGACAAGACTAGAACTAGTCACCTCAGTGGCAGGTAGAGGGATCAGTCTGTTTATGAGATGCTCTGGCTGCCAGAGCGTCTCTTTGGTTGCCCCTTGCCCCGGTGCTGAAACACCAGGGCTCTGGTGCCGGTGAGTAAGGGGTTGAGGGGGCTGGAGGAGGGGGGAGGGAACCATGGGGGGATCTCCAATGGCCCTGCCCACTCCCCCAGCCCTCCTGACCCCTGCCCTGGCTGGCCTCACCCCCTCCCGTCCCCCCAAGGCCCCTGACC